>NC_090982.1:37157686-37460717 GCF_040807025.1 Struthio camelus
GTCTATGCTTAAAGCTGACCTTATAAGCTTCTATTCTTTGGGGCAGTTAGATTGGTGGAAAATATATGCAATCTCTTCTCAGAAGAATCTAATTAATTTTAAAACTACAAGATACATTTAGCAGATGTTGGTGTGAAGACATAATTGCATTCCTACGAGAGCCGCATTGCCTTACTTGAGAAGGCAAGTCAGCCTTTTCTCTGTGCAATATATTACTCAGTGCTATAATGCAAGAGATTCCCGCTTCACTGCTATCTCTGGAATAGTTCTTGTGCTCAAGGTCAAAGGCAAAGCTCTATCTAGCACAGGCATGGCTGGCCATTTGTCATTTCCTACCTGAGTAATCAGGAGTATGCTGTTAGACATCTGCAGAACTGTCAATTTTGGAATGAAGATGTTTTTTCAAACTCTCTCATTTGACGATTGAAATTTACTTAAAACTTTGGTTAAATGCTCTAAGATATAAGCAATGCATATTAAAAAGTATATTCCTGTGCGGGAATCCAAACAACAGCCAAATACACTTAAAATAAGTGGTAACTCCTTCATGCTACAGGAATTATTTACCACTTTGCCAAACCAGCAATGCATATCTCAAGCAGTTTCTTCTTTAGTGATCCTCTCTTGCTCCTACTAAAGTTAAATATCCACTGAAATCAATGAGAACAGGATCAGACACACTGTGTATGAAGAACTCCATAAATAAACACACCTGGGCTCCTAGCAGCTCGTATTAGGGGAGACAGAGTTTTGCCTGCAGCAGTATGAGGAGTCTAACAAACAGCTCTGAATCTTTCACTTGGATGTGTTAACACATTTTTTAGCACCGAAGAATTGTTAGTATGAAGCAAACTATGTGCTTTTTATTTGTCTTTGCTTGTAGTAGATGTGTCCCAGACAATGCAGCTGGACAGTGCAACGTGCTCTGAGCTGGCTCAGGGCTCCTCAGGAGGCAGCTGGAGCTGGAAACCCCACCGGGGCCAGGCTGCGTCTCTGCAGCTGCTTGGCAGGGAGGTGCCAGCATGGACCTGAGGAAGAGCTCTGCAGCACCTTGCTTGCTGGTCTCAGGAAATGGAGACATCCTCTCAGTCCCGCAGCTAGCCTCTGCCGTGCACTCGTTGGCAGCTCCCCCAGCAGCAGCCACCTTGGATTACCAGGATTTGGGCATTAGCCAAGTATGTGGTGTGTCTGTTTTGTGCTTCTTAGTAATTTGCTGCCCAAAGGTAACTGCTTGCCTTGCTTGTTCCTAGATTAATCCTAATCATCTCAGATGGCTAGATTTGTCACAAAACAACAATATAATTCATATTTTATTTTACTTGCATTGCCAAAATGTTTCTTTCTGGGATTGTAGCAAAAGAAGTTTTCAACTTAAGGTTACTACAAAGGAAGAGTTGGATCTCATTTGAACTGTTAAAAGAAAATTGTGCATGGTAGCACCCACATTGTCGCTATAAAAATAAGAACATTGTGTCAAGGTTTAGGTCATTTGAAGCTGATAACATACTGAGTTAGTACCAAATGCTTGTCGAATGTACTTGCTGAGCTCTGAGGCTTTATGTAAGCGCAGATCTAATGGGTGACCGCTGGAACATGTGTTAGGGTACATCAGTATCCCAGAGCATTGAAAGGGCATGCTGTAGCAAGTATTAGTGGGTTTTTTTAGAAATCCAACTCTTCAGTGTTTTGGGTTGAAGAGGTTATAGATAAAGTATAAAGAAACAATGAACAAGGGTCACTCAGAAAAGTTGAAAGTTTGAGACTTGAGCTGGCAGAAAGCTCTGTGTGAGTACACATCATAATCTCTTATGCTATACATAAGTTCTTATGCCATACATAAACACCAGTACAAAGAAAGTGTGGATTAATTTCCTAATCATAAATTGTAACAGGAGTTTATGTCCTGTGAAGATGGCTTGAGCTATTTTTACACAAACCCTGTACTGCACCAGTATCTTCTTCACTGCCATGTGTGCCATGGATGCGCTTGCTTTAGAAGTGTATCTTGGGGTTGTTCTTCTAAACTGCTGGGCCCCAGGTGGTACGCATGGCTGTGGTGTATTCTGACTAGCGAGATTTTTCTGCTATAATAGATTAAAAACAGAGAAATCTCTGTAATTTTGTATTAACTAACAATACATCTTAATTAAAGCTATGTCTATTGATTAAAGATATGTCTTTACAACTCAGTTAACTAGTCAAGGTAGATCTTAAGTTCTGCTGTGGGAGTGAGCCTGTTAAATTGGCAGACACACACAGGTTTGGAGGGGTTTTGGAGGTCACCAGGGGGTTATGTCTGTTGCTGCCCAGGTGGAGGTGAGGAGGGAACGTTAGCCCAGGTGCTGGGTGTTGAAGGGAATGGCCTCTTTGGATGCCGGCCACCCACTGGGCTGGCTGCAATCGCAAGGCAAAGCACCTCAGCTTACTTTTGTTGTGTTACCAGGGCTGAGTGAATTTCTGCTTGTTTTCTGAGCTGTGCCTGTTTGCGGAGGCACAGTCATTTGGTGGTGTCTGATCCCACAGCAACTTTGGGAACATTTGAAGCTTCAGAGACTGCTGTTTCCCTGAGATGATGCAGGTAGGAACCTCTCTTGTCTTTCTAGTTTATCAGCAGTCCTTAGCCCGTTGTGGGTTGTGATGGTGCTGTCTGCCCCAAGTCAAGAGCGTTGGCATGGGTAGGAAAGCCCTTTCAATGACAGGGCTTTCAATCAACTTTCTACTCTGTGCCATGTCTGCAGGGCCTTTTAGGGTTGATCCTGGCTTGAGGTTAAAAGTAAGAGGACACTTTGGATTGAGATCTTGTTTTATATGAAGTAGAGCAATTGAGCCTGTTCATGGAGTCTGGTTGTTGGTTTGCCTGCTAGAGCTCATTTGCCACACTGTCTGCCAGGGGATGGATGGACTGACAAGGAGCAGTAACCCCTTATTTCTAAGTACGGCAGCTTTGCAGGAACTAGATATCATATCAAAAATAAGTGATTTGGACAGGCATATATGGATTGAAGTTGTTGCTGAGTATCTGTAAATAACTCTCCTGCTAGGTGCTAGGAAATAATAAAAAACGTCTGGTTCAATTTTCTGGTTTCAGAAAACCCTCCAAAATCTCAGTTTTACTGGAAAATTGTTGACTTGCTGTATGAGAGGGCAAGTCTGGCTCCCTAATTCTGAGCCTCAGTGTTGCTTAAACCTAGTAAGAAGTGGTCCTCAAAGGGTCCTGTGTCAGCAGAGAATCATCAACAAGCTCCTTGTCTCTCAGCTTCTCTTGTGTCCCTTATAACAGGAAGGAAGCCAACAGCAGTGCAGGGCTCTGTTGCTCAGGTATTTGCCTCTAACAGGGAATGCTATGCTGGGAATCTTGGCATGTAAAAGGATTATAAGTATTGCATTACTGCGTGGGCCACAGATTTTAACCTGTAATCTTTATCTTAATAGCTCTGCTGGTGAATATTATATTCAGAAAGAGAAATTGGCCTTCAGACTGATGAAAGGCATTTATTAAAACCTGGAAAATCCCGAATAATCCAGATATATACAAATGTTCACATTAAATGGATATTGGAGTGCATTGGCCCTGCATATCTTTCTTCATGCAAGTTGCCTGGTTGAATTAAAGAGCAAGCCCTGCTTGCTTGTTCTGGTTTCTGAAATTATTTATTGGCACAAGTAATAACTGTATCTGAGCAATTCGTTCCTTCTCCTGAAAAATGCTGCTCTTGTGGTGGTGCTTTTTATTTTTATTTTTTAGACAGTTACAATAGAAAATGAAAAATCTCTCAAATGCAGCTTCAGTTTACTACATATAGGAACCTTTATAACGTAGCAACTAAGGAACAGAGTTTTGTTTGCCCTTAGCAAGTCAGAGAGACCTTATGGTCTCCCTGGAAAGGAGAGAGCATGTTGTTGCACTTGTTGTTCTGTGCTTTTACTAGACTTCTACTAGACTGTTAGGGAGTATTTTACTTCAGTGCAAGGCAGGTGTAGAGTACAGTATTTCCCACCCTCTTGGCGCTGTTGAAGGCACATAAGAAATGCAGGCAGAAATGGAGAATGAAACCATGTCCTAGCACAAGGGCTAAATACAACAGTGCAGCCTTGGGCCCGTGCATGTACAAATGATCCCAATGAGAACTAAAAGGACGAGAAGCAAAGAGACTTCTGGCCTCACTAGCATAGAAAATTGGCCACGACTGAGAGCAGGCGTGGGGCGTCGGTATGGTAGGAGGTGCACAGGACTCCCTTTGCGTTCCTGGGAATCGGGTATCTCCTGGGGCGCAATCTGTACTCAAGGGTGACTAACTGCCTCGTGTGTGTGTGTGTGTATAAATGGGTGCATGTATAGACACGTGGGGAAATTAGCTCTTCAGTTATAAAAACTGAAATTGATCTTTCTTGAATAACTTATTTTAAGCAAATCATTATTTTTAAGTTCCAGTCCCATAAAACTTTGACTGTGTGAGTAGCATATCGCTGCCTTCAGCATAAGATATAGTTCTCCCATATAAAGACAGCACCCATGGATAAAACTTTGCAAAGTGAGGGTTTCTGTATACTGCAAAAACCAAACCAGTTTGGATTGCGTCTTGATCTCCTTTCCCATTACAAAATCCAGCACCCTGCAGCCAAGTGTCCCCATGAGTCATCTGTCCAGTAATTAATCTCTGCGATGCTAAAGGCATCTGAGTAGAATCACTCAGGGAAATATTGTATTAGCTGGAAGTTAAAATTTAAAAGGCTCTAGCTCTTGTTTCTCCTGCGGATGCTTCTTTAAAAATATTCCAGTGAAAAACTGGAAACTTGCTGTTATATTTTTGGGGAATGACTATTCCTCTGTGAGTTAAAGTGGTTGTTCCACAACAACCGTGGTGACAACAAAGCCAGGAACATCCATGAGATGCTAATGCACATAATGCCTCTAGAAAATAAACAACTCATTAAAGGAAGAAAAAATGCTATTGCATTCTAATTATTAGGAACCTAATGCAGGGGCCATGGTAAGTGGATATTTCTTTTTTTTTTCCTCATTGACTTTTTTTTTTAATGATGTTTTTAGAAAAGTAGTGGACTTGGAAAACCTTTGAATTATTAATGTTCAAAGCAAGATGATCTATCAGATTCTCGGTTTTATGTTAATGATGCTTTTATACTGTACATCAGGGAGGGTAGAAATCAGTCCCGTCTGCAGGGCTTGTCTGCCAGGTAAATGGTGTCCTATTTTGCTGTAATTCTGTTCCTAGTCCTTAAATGAAAGGGTGTCTTGAGTGCCTATCTAAGTTATGCTTGGAGGTTACTGCGCTAAAAATACTTGCTGCTGTTTGTGTGGGAGACTGGAGTTGCAGCGTGAATGCTTTTGTGGAAACAGGGGTTCTGTGGAGATGATCCTAATCAAGGAAATTTAGGTCCCTTTCTAGGAATATATCCTGTCTTCTTCCATTTCTGGGAAAATCTGCCCTCCTTTTTCAGAGTGAAAAGAGCCTTTTAGGCTGTCTTCCCTCTCAAACTCTTAATGTGTGTAAGTGCTGAGACTTGGGGTGAGCAGTGTGCAGCTCACCTGGAGCTGGAGCGGCTTTCATTCAAAGTATGAGTGTCAGCTGGATGGCCTTTGTGTAAGTCTTTTATGCTCCACATATAGTCTAGTCTAGTGCTACATGGTTCTTGTGGCAACCTTTTGAAAAGTGCAGCTCCCTACCTTTTCCTTCCCCAGCAAACTAAGAACTGTAATGAAGAGCAATAAAATGCACAACTGCAAACGCGTATTAACAGCCCACTAACTAACAAAGTGTGTCCAGAGGGTGGTAGTGCGGCTTGCATCTTGTCTAACTAGAATTTTCTTTAATCCATACACTTAGTTTCCTGACAGTTGGCTCTGCGTTTCACTGAACGTAACTACTTTTCCTGTAGCAACTCTGTAGTGCTAATATTGACATTTCTAGCACCACTTCTGTGCATCCACCTGCAGTCAGGGGGAAATGTGTGAATCCTTCTTTGCTTGCAGGCTGCTAGAAAAATTTCTCTGACCTCATGGTGCTGTTGCCATTGACTTTGTCCATGTGGTGGTTTTGCATAATGTTACAAAGTGCTGTAATCCATTACAGTTGTTGTATTGCTTTCCAAATGTTGGGCATTCCTTATGGCCCATGGTGTTTGTGAGAGCATGTTTGGTCCAGGTGCTATATATGTGTATATATATGTATCTTTGTGAGCTCTAATACCCAGCTCCACCTTCCTTTCAGACTGAAGCTTTCTCTTTTTACGGACATTACTTTTTCAAACAAAAAAAAAAAAGTTCCTAAATTGCCATATCAGAATATGGTCAATCCTCCTACCATATGCCTTGGGGCAGTTTTGTGAGATGCCAGTTTGAATTGCAAGCTCAGGTTAGAGTTGTGCAACATGAACCTTTGCATGCCCTGAAAAAATAGAAGGTTGCTCTTTACCTGAGTAAGTCCAAAGATCCAGTCCCAGTGCATGCTGTTCTTTCACTCAGTGTGCTTTTAATTTGTTTTGCCTAAAACCACGTTCTGTTCAGCAGTAGCTCAGAGCCTAGACTTTGACACCAGTTTGCTTCATCCTTTGCCTAGGCTCGGGCTGCAGGGGACTGCTCCTCAGCTCAGCACGGCCCCAGGACCACCACTTCCAACTGGCTGCGGTGGGAAACGCTTCAAGGTACTGTTCAGTGAAGTTGTGGCCAAGCCTTGAGAGAAAGGGGAGCGGAAACCTCTTGTACCAGCTTTATTCCTGAAGCCAGCAATTCAGGAAATGATGTCTTCTGTCTGGACTGGACAATTTCTATTGTTTAGCAAGTCTCGCCGCTTTGTCAATGATTAGTTTGCTTTCAGGAGCCTCTGTCTCCTTCTGAGTTCTTCCCGTTCCCTTCTTCTCCCAGTCCAAACTGGGCCTTTCATTGGAGAGCCAGTTAGCCCCAGAAACTCTGATCCAAGGCTGAAGAGGTAGATATTCAAACAGGCTCTTCTGTGCTTTTATCTGCTTTCTGTCTTTCTGTTCTCCCTAGCTGAAGAAACCTTTACAACTCCCTCTTCCCCTAGAGCAGAGTGCAGCACTCCTTGGGCCCCGTCTTTGAGAACAACCTGGTGTTTCAAAATCAGTTGGTTTCAAGTGGTCACTTTGTGATTGCCAGTCTTGCTATTGCACATCACTTGGAGACTGTGTGAAATGCTGCTGTCTTGACCAGAATGTGCTTTTGGTGTTGCTGTTATTTCATTCAGTACATCTCTAATCAGTGCTGTCTACTCTGACCACGTCCTGCTCGGAGACCATGTGGAGCCAGAGGTTGAGCATTGTGATTGTGATATTCCCTCCCCCCCCCCCCCCCAAGTGCTAACTCAGCACAGCAACCTTCCCCCCTCGTTATCACTTCTTGATGTGCAATTTGAAAAATACTTCATCCTCAACTCTCTCTCTCTCAGCTGAAGGTGGAACTGGAACAAGGTCACTCATTGTCTGTGGATGGTCATGTCCCTTTTGTGGGTGGCGGGGTGCTTTTCCTCTGTGCGGAAAAGAATGTCACCTGGCTTTGCCTGCAGTGAAGTTAGTTGGCCAGGGAGTCTGCACATAAACAGGAATATTCTCTAATGCAGAAGGTTGGTTATTCTAAGCTCTAGGCATGGCTCAATGCTGCAAAGTAAATCTGGGAGGAAATTTGGGCCTGATTAAGGCCTAAGGATTTGGCTCCCTAGTAAGACTTGAACACAATATTTCTGAACAGTTCTGGCCACCTGAGACAACAGAAAAAAACAAAGCAAAAGTTTAGACCTCTTTATTAGTGCTATGTGAATCCTTCTGTGACAGACTTTCTTTGATAATAGAGATAACATAATAAACCTTTTCTAGAGACATCTGCTAAACTATAAAAGCTTAGGTTGCCAAGTGCGGTTCAGCCCTCGCCTTGGGTTTCCATTTCTCTGGCTTAACAATTGCCTCTCAAAGCACGCATGGGCAAGAGCGCGTGAAAATGCGAGCTGCCTGGCAAATCAAGCAAAAGACTTGTTCTTGTTTCCTGTGTTTTGTCTGTTTGTTTTTGTTTGTCTTTCATTTCTCTAGGGGGAATGGGCCCCTATATTTAGATCAGAATAAGAATAAGGGACTGAAGAAGCTATGCAGCCTCTCCCTGTCCCTCTCCGCTGGGAGTGGGCTGGAATTTCTGCTCTGTGGCCTGGACTCTGTCCATGGCGGAAAGCAAACTGTCAGATGTGAAGCCAAGAGAGTGCATGAAAGGCACGACATGGTGTGGTGAAAAAACTAAAAAAAAACACAGTGTCTCTCTCTCTTTGTGTATGTGTCTACTTTTGATGTATAGCTGTGACACCTTGGTCTGAACGCTGCTGAGCACTGTTATGATCCCTCTATTTATAACGAGCAACCCAACAGAACATGCACTAAGGTTGGGCTCCCAAGGGGTAAACTTGCATCAGAAGAGGAGCTGCTGGCAAAGGCAACAACTCAAGCTCTGCAATCCTAGGGCTGCACACTCTTGCCTTGGACACTGACAAGCTGCTCTCTGCTGTGCTGGCTTATTTGGAGGCCTTGTTGCAGTTTCTCGTTCTTCTGGCACCCAGCGCTTCTTCCCTTCCTCACTCCCCTTCCCTCACTCGGTGGGGGACCACTCTGTGCCTGTGAATTTGGAAAGCACACCTTGATCCTAGCCGGGTGCCAGGCCGCTGCAGGAGCTTGGATGGAAGAAATCTGGGAACTCGGTGTCTCATGTTTAGAGGCCTGACTGCCTTTTGATGTAGATAGAAAGCTCCCTTGGAGTCAGGCTATGAAGGCTTTTGGATTTTTGAAGGATTCTGGAAGTGTCTTCCTTAAATATACAAACCCATGTTGTTGGTTTTTTTGTTCTTTGCTGAAATTAAGCCACAAGAGAGAGCCAGGCCCTGTGGGGGAAACTTCTTTTGTGCTCTTGGTTAGCTTGTAGGCCATTTGTCTTTCCTACCCTTTAAGTCATTTGTGTGGCTGTCACGTTTCTGCAGCTCTTTTCTCTTGGACTGTGTTTTCATTTCAGCTAATAGCTTGTGCTATCTGTCTTCTTTAAGTGTGTCAAAAAGAAGGTGGGTGGGTGTTTTTTAAGCTGTGTGGAGCAGTGCCCCAAGAACATGGACTTTGTTAAGAGCTTCTTATGGGACCTTTCCTGTGGAAGTGCAATAGTTTAATTCCCTAGGCCTGTCCTGGATCTCTTGCCAATCTCTTCTACAACAGAAGATGCATTTTGTTTGCAGAGAGGAGCAATTATGAATCAGTCTGTCTTCTCCCTCTTGCATCCTTCACCCTTTCTGTCCCCAGAGGCAGGCAAAATATTTCTGTACAGCTCAGTAGTACGCTGGCTAAGGAACAGATCGTTCTCCCTGTCTCTTTCCCCCCCCCTCTCCCCCCCCCCCCCCAATTGGATGTCAGTGATTCAGACATATCGGGATCCTCATGCCAGAGAAATCGGGAAGAGCATGGATCTTGCACCTGTTTTAGTCAGGGAAGTTCTTGAGGCCTATTCTCCTCAATCCATATAAGCAGTAACATCAGCATTTCCCGTTGCAGCATGCAGCACAGCAGCTTGTTAGCTAGTTCTTGTCTCTTGAAGTTTCAGGAAAGCTAAGTTGCCCCTTGTTTCTTGCACAGCAGAATATTCTGTTATCTTGGATCGTATTAACAAACTTTAATTCTGGTTCTAAACAATGTTTTGCACACAATAGCCCTTTTTAATGTCGTGTAATGTATTTCTTCAGTCATCCCAATCTAATGATAAGCATTGAGTTAAAGGGCTTCTGCTGAGTTCTCTATTAAAAACTGAAATGCCATTGACAGCAATATGGGTGGATAATTGGATGTGGAAACAGGAGCCAACCTTCGTAGCTACATGCTATGCAGTCAGCTGGGCACAAGAAAGAAAGGTGGAAGCAGCTCCCCTGATTCTGTAGAGAAGAGTGGTGTAAAGGGGCAAGGGAAGCAAAACTTTTCTCATTTCCTCACTAATAGGACCCAAAACCAGGGTCCCATTAGGCCCTGTGGTTAAATGCCACAACGCCATTATAATGTGATGCTGTGTCATCTCTTTGCTCCTCTTCCTTCTAAGAGGACAGAGAAAAATAGGCGAACCAAAGGACTGTTATACTGGTCTTGACAATTGGTGGGCCAGGTTTCCTCCCACTTATTTTTTCCAAGTGCTGTTTTTACTTTTGTGTTGCCCCCCTACTGCTTCCAGTTCAGTGAAGTGACAGGCACAAACTTGCTGTTGTTTATGGCTGGCTAAAGCTACTGTCAAATCTCCGCGATGAGTTAAGTATCATAACTGAGACATAAATTAGGAAAACTAGTGCTTGACTCTTGCCTGTTGGTATAGGAGTGAGGGAAAAGCTGAGGAGCTTGAGAAGTGACATCTGGCTAGGTGGATCCTTGGAAGTTAAGCTAAACAAGAGCAGTGATGCTGCACTTGCAGCTGTGCCTTCTTCTAGCCACATGTGATGCCCACGAATTGCTCTTGGAGTGCTAGACAAAGGGACCAAAATCCTTCTGAGGCAGCTTTCAACTGTTCTCATGCTTTGCTGTCTGGCCCCAAACTCCCAACCTTAACTAAGAAAAGATATAGTGAAATTAAACTTAAAAGCCAGTTATCTGAGGGCTCAAATTGGATTTACGTATTGGTATTGGGTTTCTCATTTGGTACAGAATGATCTGGGATGTACTCACATGTACAGAGAGCCTTAAGCTTAGGTCTTATCTGGTAGCAGTTGCATTCTGCTCTGGTTTTAGCATCTAAAACTGGCTCACCATTAACTGTTTGGACTGAGGAAGTTCACAAGCTGTTGGGGTACAAATTTAAAACTCAGTCCACTTGCAGAGCTCATCTTCTAGATGTAAGTGGGGCATGCAAGAGCGACATAGCCAATATTCTTCCCACAAACCTGCTTTTGGGTCTCATTAGAGGCACCATAAGGAGAGGCGAGCTAGAGGACTACTTTTTTAACTTTTTCCTCTTTTTTTTTTTTTTTTTTTTTTTCTCCAATAACCCAACTTTCTAACAGGGTCAAAGCTCTTTACTGTAGTAGGTACATTACCTATGAGTTTAGGTGCCAAACTTCAGTGTCTTAAAGAATCTATTTCATCCTAATATACTGTTAAACCTCACAGTATGTTCCTTGTGCCACTGCAGCCTGTAAATAACTTACCTTGCATTTTCTGTAAACATGATTATCATCTCCGGTGCCAGAATTGCTCATTGTACCAGGCAGTCCAGAGAGATGAAATTTGTATCTTTGCAGCTTTGCTATGTTTTGCAGAAGTGGTTGTCTCTGAAAAGATGAGTAAAAGACTTGTAATAAAAGGAGGCAAGATAGTTTAAAATTCTGGGAAAGATTTTATCAGGAGCATTTTGTTTTACAAAAGGAAATTACAATAACTTGTGTCACATTAAATGTGGCCATTCAGCAGAGTAAGACAATAACAAATTTTGATCATTTGAAGATATTTAAATATGTTATGACTTATCAAGATTAAAACTTAATCTCTGAAATATTAAAACCAGCAACAGGACAAGAGGCAATGGGCAGAAACTGAACCACAGGAAGTTCCATCTGAACCTGAGAAAAAACTTCTTCACTGTGAGGGTGACAGAGCATTGGAACAGGTTGCCCAGAGGGGTGGTGGAGTCTCCTTCGCTGGAGATATTCAAAACCCGTCTGGATGTGATCCTGGGCAATATGCTCTAGGTGACCCTGCTTGAGCAGGGAGGTTGGACGAGATGATCTCCAGAGGTCCCTTCCAACCTAAACGATTCTGTGATTCTGTGAAAACTTTTGTGTAGTTGTAAATCTTTAACCAAATAAAATACAAAATTTACTTCAGTTGCACAGGTTACTCTGGAGACGAACTAATCAAATCAAGACCCAAGACACAATTACATTTAATCAGGTTACAGTGTATGTGATACAGATGGCTGGTATTAAAGCAAAACTCAGTTTAGCACTAGCTCTACAGGGGGAAAAAAAAAAAAGGATAAAAGGAAACAATAGAGTTCTAATCTCCCTTTGCAGCATTCAGTTGGATGATGATTCAAATGTTTGTTTACTTTGATACGTTTAATGTCAACCCATGCTGTGTTGGAATCAGCCTGCAGATGGGCCCATCATTTTTCATTTATAAAAAAAAAAAAAAAAAAAAAAAACTTCCTGATAAAGATGCCAAACTGAGCAAATCTAAGACAGATTGGGTAATGAACATCAAGCGTTAGTGTTGGAACACCTTCTTTGGACCATGCATCCCTGGCCTCATCATGCATGCTGAAGATGTTGGAAGGATGAAGGTCATACATCAGTCCACATCAGTCTGAAGTGTTGGCCAGCTGCCCGGTGGGAAGCAAAAATTTGCTGTTCCCTTGGAATGTAGCATGAGAAGCTCCCTTTGCATAAAGCAGTGAATGAAATCCTGTACTGGGTTACCTTCATTTTGAAACGAGGCTTTGCTTAACACATGACTGGTTACAGGAAACCTGCCTGAACATGAGTCTCTCTCAATTTTTCACATCCTTCTGACCTGGTTTCACACTGTCCACTTTCCTGTTCCTAGTGTGAGAGGAAGAGTTAGTTATCTGCTAGTTGGCAATAAATTATGATCAGCAGCAGTAGAACAACTACAGTTTCCTTCTCTGTGTGCTCCCTACTTATTCCCTCTGCCTCCAAATGGGCATCTGAGAATATTTTAGTTGCAGCCCCCACCTGAAAATCTGGGCAAGAATTCAGCAAAAGGTCCATCAGCTTTGCAATTTGCTCCGTCTTTGTCACTTCATTGCCCAGGTTGGTTTCACCTCTTGGATGAAAAGTGCAAAGCTCACTTGTCGTCTTGAGAGGAAGCTGTGAAAATTTTCCTGGGACACTGAAATACTTTAGAAACTCATTTTGACTAGATGAAAGGAGCTAATATGATGAGTTTGCTTTCTGAGTACAGAATAAATGGCTAGCTCACAATTAGCTAACCAGCAGCAGTTGCGGAACTAAATATTTTAGTCAGATATTTTAGTTTAGAGGAAATCAACTCTTTCCTATTGACTCCCAGCCAAAACTTCACATCTTGGGAGGTAGTATGAAAGGATACAGCTTCGTTCTGGAATCGTCACTCGAACTGTGATCGCCTGTGGTGAATTTTCTCTCCCCTCTGTGTTCACCATGTCGCTGAGCCACGTGAGCAGGCCCCGACATCAGTGCTGAACCCCGCTGCCTCATAAGGTGGCCACTCAATTTCAGTGATCTTTCCGTGAGATCTCAGTATAAATGCTTGATGCTTGCTTACATTGGAGAAAACATACTTCTGTAAATCAATTTTTATTGCTTTCATGCATGTAACTGGTCTAGTATGGGACTGGACTAAAGGAGTATAATTGAGTAGTGTTCGTCAAAAACACCTATTAATTCACATGACTACCTACAAACAGAATTACACTTTAAGTACTGTCTGAGTAACTGCATCATTATAAATGGACACAGCTTCTCCGGCCACCTGTGTTGATTGACAATGGAGAATCTGGTTTGTTATACAGGTCTTGAGCCTCCATACAGTTTATGTGCAACTCCACTGGCTTGGGAAGTTCAAAACTCGAGTATGTGGGGATCAGTCCCTTGGACGGAAGGAAAAATAGCTTTAAAGAGTAGCTACTGCTATTCTTTAAACTCTGGCAAAGGTGATGATGCCGTCACCCATTCCTTATGGTACCATATTGACTAGGACATTGCATAGGAAATGAGAGGCTTGGACCCAACTCGGACCACTAGTTCAAATTTACTTTAGCAGAGAACATAGAAATAGAGTTGGCTGTGGTCTTATAGATAGAGCCCTTCTCTGAAAAGGGCTATGACCTGGTTCTTGATCTTGGTACTACAGCTATGGGTTTTTTCTCCACTTGTTTACACTGCTTGCTCATTGCAAATTGTATAAATAATCTTTAGTGCAGAAATGAATGTCTTGGGTTCCTTAAGGAATGTGCCTCAGCTACTGGACTATGTAATCCTGTTTCTTCTAGACTCTTTCTAGTCAGCTTGTGTTATGTTGAATGTTTATATGAAACTTGTGCTACCTTTTAAACCAGTAGCATCTAGAAAATGACCGTGTGGTCTTTCCTTCGATTACATTATTATTTAGGGCACTGTCTTGATGGAGAAGAGATGTGGCTTTGTATCCACTTAGACTAAGGAAGGCAAGACATGTTGCTGGGCAAGTGATCTGATACTTGCTGTAAGGGCGTTATTATCTTCTCTGGCAGCAGAATCTGAAAAACAAACACTCGAATGAAGCAGTTAATGAGCTCTGATCTCTTACCTAGTCCTACCGAGACTTGCCCACTATGGCCGCCTGCATCCTTTGAGTTCTAGCCCTGACTGACCGTTGTGCCAGAGTGGAGCAAGTTACCTTCTTGATATCCGTCAGGACTCCTCGCTTTTCTTAGAGCGTTAAAAGGTAATATCTAAGAAAATCCTGTGGTACAATAAAAATAGAGCAATTATGGAGTAGAGGAGGATAAAGAAGAAAAGGTGCTATGCATCTATTTAGCATGTATCCTTGAGCATGAGGCAAAATTCCCACCCTTACCCCCCCCCTTTTGCCTGAACCCTAATTAAAACTTGCTGCTTACTATCTAGTTAAATATGAGTTCTTTAGTGAAGATCTTGTTTTGCCATGCATTGTTTACATTACTATCCTTAAACTTTCCATCCTTTGTAGTGACTGAATGCCATTAGTTCCATTGTCAGTAGAAAGGATTTTTTTTCCAGAAGTTTTGTTCACTTTATTTTGTCTAGTATTGCATTTATATGTACCATCTGGATTAGACTCCCTGCTAGCTTTTGTGCCAACTCTATTTACACAGTCCAAGTTATGAGAAGATCTAGATAATCAAGCATAGTGGAAAGGCTATCTTCAGAAGTGCTTTAAAACAATTTTTTTAAAGCCATTCCCATCTCTTTACACAAGAATAATAATGAAGTCCCTCAAAAATTAAGATTCCTGCGATGTAAATTTTCCTGTGGAAATACACCAAGAAGCGAAATGAAAGTGAGTGAGCTTGATTTAAGGTGGCTATGACTTTCATAGTCCATACAGATTTCACTCTTTGTACAGTATATTTAGCTGCTACATAGATTTTTGAGAAATTGATGTTGTTTTTTTCTTTACTTTCTTTTTTTTTTCCTTCTTCCTGTGTGTGTGAAATATGTGCTTAACTCTGTTATTCACTATACTTTTGAACTGTTGTGTTTCAAGAACAGCAGTAGCTCTCTGCTTCTTGGATGAATTCAAAACTTAATATATACTTAATGTTTTGGTTTAGGCCTGTTGTTGAGAACTGGCTTTCTGAATGTGCCAAACCATTATTCTCCTCCTGCTTTTTTATGTCTTTCGTTGCTTGTATGAGGGAAATCTGGACCTGAATAGCTCCAAAAATGTGGCATAGAGCAACAGCAAAATTGCAAACAAAACTCTCAACTATTATCTCTAATGAACGCAAAATGTAGCATCACCTCCGTTCAGTGATGACCACCTTTGTTGAAGCAGTATCCAAAAAACACTGCCTGCTGATAAAACGTGAGAAGTCTTTTTAAAGCATATGGAGATTGCTCCCAATCAGCTCCAGCTTCATAATGAATGTTAAACTCCAGTTGGAGAAAGTGAGGTTTTTGGTTAGAAAGTGGACAATTCTGCAGTATTTTCTGGCTTGATGTGGTGTTTCACCACACCCTAAGTGAAACTCAGGGAGCACAAATCTTCATGAACAGAAGGCGAAAATCTGTTTAAATTCTTGCTGCCTGAAATATTTTGACTTAGGTCCTTTTTTATGGTAATATGAAATCTGTCAGCTGTGAGCCATGTTCACTGATGCACTCCTGATTACTTAAATTTTTTTTACTACTTGTTATCAGTAGTTTAATTATCTAGGTAAGTTTGACTTAGGACTTCAGTATGCGCAGAACTCATCTGCGGCCAAATACATTTCTCAAAAAAGTACTGTTGCCGTCTTTTTACAGCAGCGTGGCCAAAACTGGCGGCTGCTAGTTTACATGTTACCAAGTTGATCATAAGCTGCTTATATTCACTGATAAATAGAATAGTTAAAAACAAAGCCCCAGTAAGTTGCAAAAGGAAACTCGAAAGTTGAATAGAAACCCGGGGGAAATTTGGTAGATAAGGGTACATGAAATAAAGCATTTGAAAGAGTGCTTCAGGTTCAGAATTAGGTTATGTATCAAAAAGTGTACTTTACATTGCCAGCTTTATAGAGGAAATGTGATGTATGTCTGCCGAGGAGCAATCCTTAAAGGAGATGATTAATGTTACAGAATGGCCAAGGCTCGAAATATTCTGCTGTTATGGCTATCCTGGGTGGGGCTTTTGCGCAGAGCAGACAAGTGCTGGTGGTTCCGGAGGTGCTATGACAAATATGCTGTAAGGAATACCTGAGGGTTGATCCTTCCTTAGATTTTTTTTTTTTTCTAAGAGGTGTCTCAATACTTGCCTAAAAATAAATGATACTGGGAGTAATCTTACAAACTTTGACAAAATGCAGGTCAAGTTTAGTGAAAGAAGGGTGCTTGTATGTCGAGGCAGGGAAAGGAAGCCCTAGAAGCAAATTGGGCATAAGCTTGTCTGCTAGTAAGAAACAGAACACGCTTTTTTCTATTTTTTTTTTTTCTTCCCTTAATCCACCCTTTTCCCAATTGCTGAGCAACGTTAAAGCTCAGAACCCCAATAACTTCTGAGCACCTAGGGGAGAGGGCTTGCAGTGATAGCCCAGGATATGGTGTGGGCAAGGCAGGGCAGGATTTTGAGTAGCAATGGCTAAGGAGACAGTGGCAGAGGCTGGGGTGGGTGGGTTGGTGTTGCAAGGACCACCTGGAACTGCTGCTTTATATTCTCTGTTTTGCTGAAGTAGTCTTGCTACAGGCTAAGAGTGATTAAAATATCTCAAATTTACTTTTCATTAGGCATATTTAATAATGCCTTAAAACAGTCTACGGATCTGGAAATTAGCAGATAAATGGCTCTTCCACAGTATTTCCAGTCTAACAGCTTGATGTGAAAGGGTGTCAACATAGTGAAATGGTCACTGAAGTGAGGCTGCCTTTAGCATTGTTCAATTAACAAAGGGGGGAAAAAATCTTTGTCACACTAGCAATGGGTTGTTTGGTTTAGTGGGGTGAGTTACAGCAGTACTAATCACGTTTTTGGGTTTCTGCTATAACCATTCTCTGTGCCTTTTGCATACCAACATTGCTCTCTGGACTTGCATGTTTTTGTATGGTTTCACTCAGTTGTTTCCACTGTGAGTAAAGAATGACTAAATCAAGATTCAGAGATACTCAGTATGTTAAATACCTTGTGCTGTAAACATCTTGTACTCCTGTGGGTGTTTTGTTGTTGTTGGGTTCTTTGGTTTGTTACATCTCTTATTGGTATCTGTCTTGTTCTATATTTGGACTGTGGCAAGCTGGAAGTGTGTACAAGAAACACTATGGGAATTTGAGCTGAAATAAACTGTATTTAAAATTGTTTGACTAATTAATTTTCAGACAGACTGAACTCTCCAGCTTCCAGAAGCCATTTTGGGGAAAAAAGAGGTAAAATGGAGTACATCTATACAAATGTGCTGTTCCTTTAGGGCAAAAACCATCCTATTGGTAATGGAGCATAGATTTACCTGGGTTGTTGAAATGGCCAGCCTAACTCAGACAACCTAACTCGTCTTGATATTCATTCAGCAAGTTCTAGGTCAGTGGAAACCTCTGTTACGACAGGTCTAATCCATCATCTCCTGGTCATTCCAAGTACTGCTGCTGGATAGTTATTTCTGCAAAGACTACTGGATCCTTGCAGCCTAGCACTGTATGGGTTCTTGCTATCACATGGCTAAAGCTGCACCAGAAAACGCTGTTACATAAGAGCCAGTCTTTTCTGAGTGAGTTGTCTTTCTCACTGTGATCCTATTTTTTTTGATTCTCAAGTAGCCCATTAAGTAATCTCTCTTCAACTCTGGTACTTAGACTCTTCAAATTTTCCTAGATTAAGATCTACACCAATAATCACTTAGCCTGAAAAGATAAGTTCAGTGCTCACAGTACCTCCTCCAGTTATTCCTTCCATCCTACACTTTGCTTTTGCTTCCGTACTATGAATGTTAATTCAATTGGTAATGAAGTTAACCCACTTTATTGTCTTTGAATATGAAACGTTTAAGCTCTACAAGTATTTGTATATGTATCTAGTGTGTAAAATTGGAATGGCTTTTGCTCTCTATGCTGCGCTTAAGTTTCTAGACACTCCCGTTATATACACAGTTTAACAGTTCCCTTTTCTCCCCTTGGAGTTCATTAAAGGTGTGTGTAGGAGATACATATGTTCTGCTCCTTGTGCCTCCTCTGTCTTTTTCCTCTCAAAGACACTTTGCTGTTTTTTATTCTGAGGTCATCTTTTTACATTACCAGAATGCTCATTTCTTCCAACATAAAGAACAGCCATATAAAGTCAGGTAGTGTTTTTCTTTATGGATTCTCATTATATTCACACAAACAACTTCACCTAGTCACAAGAGAAAACTAAGAGGTGAATCTGGTGATATATGCTCTAGAAGTGCATTATTGTTTACAATAATTTGGCACTTTGAGAGCCCGTATGTACAGTTAAACAAAATTAAGGTCATTTGTGATCTCACTTATGGGTGCTTATTATGTTACACCAATGATCTGGGATGTTACTACTGGGATCTTATGGATGAGCTCTTGGCCCAGTGATGATTCCTATCTTTATTTGTGAGTATACAGTTCTGCAAACTGAACTGTAGAGATTTTATATAAGGCCCAAGCGGAGATGATGAGGAATACTGTCAGCTATCTGAATTGTCTGATTAAAGCAACAAGTCTTGATATTGCCAGCTGCAAATGGTGGACATGTTGGTTGGAGGCGCATTGTAGGAGGAAAGTGTTGCTTCACTTTGTATTCTTGCCTTGCATTATTTGAAGCATGAGCGCCAGCATACTGTAATTATACTTGCTTCTCTTTGCCACCATTCCTCTTAAATCTGTACTTGAGGTATATCTAGGAGTAAAGAATAAAGAATGAGTTCAGAGAGCCGAGATGCAAAAAGAGGGTTAGGATGGCCAAAGAGAAGCAGTATCGGTGTCAGTCATATCAATTTCAGTGAATTACTATAGGTCTAAGAAAATTAAATCCTTGCTAGAAAAGGACATGGTCTCATCATCATGCTGCATTTTCAAATCCCTACTAAAATAGTTCCCATAATTCCAAGACACGCATGGATATTGCTAGATGTGCTAGAGAGTTCAAAGAAAGGCTACAAAAATGATATTTATGATGTTAATTCTAATTCTGTAGCCTGACTGTATGGGTCAGACTTTGACCAAAGATTTTGACTGTAAAGTCTGAAAATATTGATGGCAGTAAACACAGATGTGTTATCATTAGCTACATTCAGTACACAGTTTCAGTATACTGAAATGTATGTATGTATATATGCACAAGTCACTTTGGACCTTGCGCATGTTCTGATAGCGCCTCAGCATTTTGGCAAGCCAATCTCAAAGTACTTACACAACAGCAGCAAGCAACATATAGTGCTGTGCAGTGCACGCTTGCATGGCATTGTCCATCTAGGGAGAAATATACTGCATGCTGTCTTGACACTAAAAACGCTGAAACCCAGAGAGCAATCTAGTTGGTTAATGACTCTCCCAGCTTGTGCAGATATGGGATAGATTTCTTTGAGGCTGGAATTTGTTGGCTTCTGGCAGCTCCCCGTTCTGCATACAAATAAAAAAGAAGTAATAGTGGGGCACGGATTACAACAGGCTTCTGAGAACTGTTTCCTTGGCCTTGTTCAGGATTAGAATTTCTATTTTATTTTAGGAAACCAAAGAAACTGTTAAGATACGTTCTCAGCTTTTGGGAAGGAGAACAGATCTACAGAGTATGAAAGACCATTGGAGAGTCCCTTTCAGTTATTGCTGTCGGAGCGATTCTCCATTGTATGCAATGGCATTTTAAGTGTAGTCATTATTCTGTTTCTTAACTTCTTTTGAACTTGTCCTTTTTCTTGCTTGATCCTCTATGTTTTCTGGTTCTTGTTTGCCG
This sequence comes from Struthio camelus, assembly GCF_040807025.1. Taxonomy (NCBI): domain Eukaryota; kingdom Metazoa; phylum Chordata; class Aves; order Struthioniformes; family Struthionidae; genus Struthio; species Struthio camelus. The sequence goes on from NC_090982.1 coordinate 37,177,817, forward strand.
TTTTGGGAGTTGTGTGTTCAGGAAAATCAAGAAGGGAATAGTGGAAAGAGAAGAAATAGGCTGTGAAATGGAGGAAAACTGCAAGAGGAAGATACAAATAAGTAAATTTTTGGCCTAATTGTGTCCTGGAAGGCATTAGTGCTCTGGAGAGTAGGCAGCTTATATACTGCAATCGACTTAGCAAAGAGAGAAGGGGAGGTGTTTTGTTGTGTGCGTACTGTAACGAAGGTGGTGTGAATTTAACAAGCTCTAGATGGGGAGGGAACATGCCTGCCATCATTTGTTGCATAGCACATCTTGAGCGAATCTGCTAGGTTTCCAAAGCCACAGCAAACCGCTAAGGACTCTGTACAATACAACTGCTTCTATTTAAATATTGGCTATCCAACATCATTTGAATGGAAAATATAAAATGCACAGCTTCTGCTTCTTTTCCTCTACTCATTTCCATATCTATTATGTACGCTCTGTCTCCGCAATCCACAATGATTACTTGATAAATCCATTAAGTTATCAGCAGGGCGTATTTGCAGGGCATATCCACTCTCTAGATGTTATCATTGTTCAATTCAAATAAAGGTGAAATGGTTTGTACAGGGTGTAGGCTAGAAGCTGTTTCCCACAGAGGCTTTAATTAATAATAGTATACAATAGCATGCATGGAATATGTTGGGCAGGAAAATCTAGTACAGAAAGAGCAAAGAATAGGCCAATTTAGACTGTACGGTGTTTGGGTTAGAAAACATTATATAAAAAGATTTAACCACAGATAGAAATGGAAACTGAGGCAAATTAACTGCAGAGGTTTAATTACTACTACATTTGGGACTGTGCAGAAAAGATAATCCTGGAACAGGTTGTTTTGTCTTTGAATTAAAGGAATTATCTGCAGATTGTCCTTTAGTCTCTCCAGTTCTCCCCTTTGTTTAAATGAATTTGGCTAGAAAAGTGTTGTTATGGTAACACATCTCTTTCCAAAGGTAGTCTCCATGTGTCAGACTTGCAAGCTGCACTAAGAAACAAATGGAATTAGGGCAACAGATAAATACAATTATTTTGCCTAAACATAGCTGTAGATTCCTTTAGAGATCAAAAAAGTATTGTATAATGAAGAACAGTATCAAGCTTCCAAAGCTATTGTCGGTGATGTGGGCAGCGTGTCCTGTCCCTGCGGTGGGATGGAGAGGAGCAGATGGAAGGGGGGCAGATAGGGCCCTTAGTGGGAAGAGAGAGAGGCAGTAGAGCCTTGGAAACTTTTCTCCCCATCTGTTTTTAGTGCTCCTGCTTTTGTCAAAAAGACGAGAAGTACAAGTGAAGACAAGTGAAGATGTTGCTGAATGGAGCCTACCCTTACTAGCCCTAGCTGCTGCCAAGTTCAGCATAGCCTCCCCTTAGTATAAAGTTGTTTCACTGTCCTTGACAGCTACCTGCTTTGAATTTTTTTTCCTACCCTGATTTTTTCCTTCTAACATCTCATTATAGCGCACTTTGCTATTACGGCCTTCAGAGGTTTACTTCTGCCAGTATGACTTCAGTACTGCCTATCTCTCCACAAAAAAGTTCTCCAGTCATCACCTTTGCCTGAGTTTTCTAATGTATGTGCTTATCTGAATTTTGTGCTTTTGACACACCTGAGGAGCAAAAACATTTCAATTGGAAGTGTTATGCTCAAAATCTTTATGAGCAGAGAGGGGAGCGCACTTCTGTGTGTTTGTGTATATATATTTATATTAAAATTATATATATTGTTAGTGTAATTGACAGTCTAATCATTTTGTTAGTCCAAATGTAATTGTTACAGAAAAAGAAAAAATAATAACACAGTTAAAACTGCCATACGCCTACTTCTTAGTTTCTAGCCCTTTTCTTGGTGTTATGCTCACCCTTCCATGGCTCCTTCAGGTCCTAAGGATGGTAGTTCTTATTCTGCTGGAGGGCGTAAAAGTTAGTTGTCCGCCTCTGGAGACCATCACCAGGAAGAATATGATGTTGATGTTGCAACGATTTCTTCCTCCAGGATCCATGTGGGGTCACTTTTGTTTGCTAACATGCCTTTACACCTTTGCTCTTTCTTCACTGCTCTGCAACTCCACGTTACATCTGAATACTTTATATATGCTGCCTTTTGTGTATATTAGGCACTATTTCTTCTCCCTGTTGCTCTTAAAACCAGTTTCATCAAACTCCAAGTCCGCATTTCTTTAACTTGCCATTGGTAAGTTGTTTATAACTGTGGGGTCTGCAGTGCCAGCCTGTGTCCTATCTGTTTTACATAGAATAACTGCTTGTAACTCCTGTCTATGTAAAGCTATGGTGGTACCACACAAAGATAAACAGAAGTAAAATAGTAAAATAAATTAGCCAAGGACACCGATTCAATTACCAAAACTGCTGTCATGGCTAAACCATGTAAAGGAAGGAAAAAAAACCAAAAAACCAAAAAAACTGCAGGCAGGTAAAGAAAAGTCCAGACAGAGCAAGCCTGTCAAGCCTCAGTCCTGAGGCCTTGCAAAATACAACGCTTATGGCCTGTTGGTAGCAACAACCATACCGTACTACGGGGCTACGTAGCTACGGGAGGCCTGGGGTTACACTGCTATTGCGACAAAAAGCCTATAGAAACTGGTTCTTCTTGTTCATGTCCTACTGTATCACCATCAACATCTCGCTCTTGAAACTGCCATGTCCTACTCCCCCGTGATTGTGAGAAGCAGCTGTTTCTCTTGTGAAATGTGCCATGGATGCCTCCTTGAAGTTGCACAAAATTTTCATTCTTCCCCAAAGGACTTATTTCTAGGTTTTCTATCTCTTCACCTACTCTGAAGAACGCGTTTTACTTCGTTACTGCATTTAGAAAATGCTTCTCATTATCTCAAACAGCGGATCGAGCCGTTCTCGTCATGCAGGAATAACAGCAATCCCTGCTGCAGATGACCTGCTTTAAAAAATGCCAATCTGAAATGTTCTTATAGCTTTCTGCTCATTTCCCACTGAATATTTTAGCATCCTTTCTGGCAAAGTTAGCCAACTATTTTGACGTAAGCTGGTGCTTAGAATCCAATTTTATTTTGCATGGGGACAATGAAAACGGATCCTTCTTTCCTTCTAACCAGAAGAAAGAAAACCATTTGGACTCTTCTTTTGCAACTATTTCCAGGAGAGGAATAAATTTTTTGTCAAGTGGCAAGAGTGATTTATGCCAGTTTATTTTTAGAGCTGGACTTTTCGTGCTTGAGTACATGCTGTGTCTGTACCCTGTCAATGAAGGGCCTTGGTTTGAGAGCTCTTCCAGATGTTTGTGCAAATAAAGCTGTTTTTCTTGTGATAAATTTAACAAACAATACTATGCGTTTATACGTGGCCATTTGCTGATTTAATGCCTAAGTGTATCTGCAATGTATTACACAGACTATTCACACCGTCCTCTGGGCAAAGTGGTACCATTGCCTTTAGGTGACACTTTGCGATATCAATTTCCACCTTAACGGGTCTCAATGAGTTATACTGCATGTGCACACAGTGATGAGGAGGAATTGCTGTGTGGAAGTAGGAGCGAACTACAAAAGAAGATGTTAATCTCCTACCTCAGGTGTGTGCTTTGAGGCAGCTTTGAAACAGTTCATCAGCATAGGTTCAAAGATTCAGTTTGTGCTTCTCGGCTTATTTCATCAGGCCCTGTTAGGTGGTGGAAGGGGAAAATAAAATGCCAACATGAAAGGAGCTTCAAGGTGCATCTGTCACATTAAAGAGACTCTGTTAAAATAGTGGTAAAAAGCATCCATCAGGGGATTTACTGGATTTATCCATGAAAGGATAGCTTTCCTCTGCCTGTGGAGAGGATGATTAGCAAGGCATGCACACGCAGAGGCAATGAGAATTCATTAGTCCCAGGCCCCCAAGTAAACAGGATTGGGCAAGATTGGATCTCAAGGTATAACAGCTAGTGCTATTTCCGGGTTATGTGATGAACTCAGGCAAACTCAATTTTTAAAGCTCACTGCACAACATATTTCAATTAATTTGTTTCTTTTTTTAGAAGAGCTTGGTGCATGCGTGCACACAAACACAGAAAAGGCTGGTTTTCCCTTCTTGTAAGGACCGTTAATGGTTTTTGAAATGCGACTGTATGTAACTGCGTTTTCATCTTTAATAATATACTTTCTCAGGGGTTTTATGGCTAATGCTGCTATCTGATAGAAACTAAATTAGCCCTGCTAAAACCATGTGATTATGCCTTCATACATTAAAGGAATCTTACCTCTATCTATTATATAGCCGGCTAATTGCTACACTTTCTTGATATTGTTTGACTGAACGAGTTTCCCCCAGACTAGTATTTAAAGTTTCCTTCCCTGTGTCAGCAGGTTTGGGTGCAGTTGCCATTGGCCCTTTGTGGCTTTGAAACACAAACTACGCAAGAAGAACTTAACAGGCTGCAAGACCAAGCGTTCTGAGGCGAGAAGCTGCCGGATTACAGATTGCCTCTGCAAACAGTAATTCAGTCGTTGTGCGTGTACACAAATTTACATTTTGCAGTTACTTCCTATTTTTTTCACAAGAGTAACCTCAGACAGTTCAGTTTTCACAGATGGAACAATGTTTCAGTATTTTATTTTCCGTAATTGTTCAATGTGATGGTTTACTGCTTTCTATTCAAACTGTCTTCTGAAGAAGAACAACTAGTTCTCTTACCAGCTCTTTTGTGATGCTCCATCATTCTATGGCATTCATCATACCTGAATACTTCATAAATATGAATGTTTCATTTTTTTGTGCAATAAAGAATTATTATTTCCATATTTCTATATGGATAATTGATACCTAGAGCAATTAAGCTTAAAAGTGTTGACCAGTTCTGAATGTCTGATCTCACATGCTTGGGTTGTTAGCAGTGCTCATTGCTTGGTAAGCCTGAAGCACCACGGTAGTTTAAATCTACCATGATTTAAACTGCTGTGCTGAGTTCTCAGTACTGTTGCACATCAAGCTCCTTAGTCTCCAACCATGTTAATATTTTGATAGTTTTTTTTGTATGCAACTTTTTTAGATTTTAAGAAAACAAACTGAAGAAGCAAGTTCTAGCCTGTCAACATGTATCGTTGTCAGTATTAAGAGTCTTGATGCGTTGCGTAGCCCACTTAATCTGATGTCCTTTATCTAGCGCAGAGGGCTTTGAAGACTTAGTGAGCGCTGCAGAAGGGGTGTGGGATGTGGGAATGCCAGATCCTGTTCTTGGAAGATACTTCTGACCGTTTCTCCAAGAAAGCAAAAGCTTTGCTCCCCTTCCTGCAGCCACTATCGTTCCCTTACCTCAACCAGCTAGTCACGTATTGCTGTTCTCAAGTTTTCTAGTCCCGTGCTCTGTTGCTGGGTCCATTCCAGTCTTTGTAACCCAGATCCTCACCCGAGCTGAGACCTCTCCCACACTCATCTCCCAGTTCTGGTCTCCTTGCCTGACTCTGCATCCCTCCCTACTCACCTCTCCCTTTTCCACACGGGCACTCTCTCTTTGCTCCTTTTCAGGAGACTGTCTCCATGTCCTGATCTGTTCCCTTCAAAAGCTCATGTCTAAAGAAAATATGAAGGAAGATCTTTAATTTCTCTTCTTCCAGGGGCAATTGTACCTAGTGAGGAACAGGGAGGGCGGCACTGAGTTTCCCTGAGCTCTCTCTAGACAGAGCTGTCTTGCTCCTAGTTTTAGTGCCTGGATCTAAACCTGGGTCAGGTTTAACCCAGTATAGCCCAGAGCTGTAATTGTCATCACTATTCTGCTTTTCCCCTCGGTGGAGCATTTCCCTTTCTCCAGAGGGTTCCACTGTTAGAGCACATGAGGAATCACCTGTAACATCTGATCATATGCTGCATGCTCACACCCTATTTTTATTTTTATTTTTTTCAAGAACTTGCATGTCTGGATGAATTTTCTGTGGAATATCAAAGCTCTAACTTTTTGTCATGGCATCTACCCCTGGCTAAATTTTCTGACTCTCTCATGCATAGGAGCAAGATCCCTTAAGGAAAAGGTCAATGCAGTATTTCTTTACGTGGCCAAAATAGCCTAGGAATACACAGCAGATGCAAAACTAGGGGCTAAGCAGATATGGTTTAGCCACCTTAAAAGGCTACTTGCAGTTGTTTATAATGGGCAATAGCTTTCATTATAGGAAGGGTTATTAGTTCTTCCTTTAACAGGGTACTGCTGTTATTTAAATATTGAATGCTAATACTCCACTTTTTAAATCATAGCATTATTACTGTTTTTAAATGGTATGGAAGCAAGCTGTGAAGTCTTCCCAAAAGCTTTGATGGAACTTGATCCTGTTTCTGGTATGCTGGTTTGCATGGAAGAAAGATAAAACCTTTGGAGAGTTTGACGGATTAGAGTTTCGAAAAATTTCTGTAGAGATTAGGTTTGTTATCACAAACATTTTTATTGCTCAAGTCAGAAATCTAAAATCAAGTGCAGAGAAAGATACTGAATTTTTACCTGATGTTTGGAGGAAATTACAAAAACCTCAGCTCTTGCTGAGTTGCTCTTAAACTGGCCTGTATTCGCTCACAGGTCAGACTTGGGCTATCTGACAACATCTTAAGCCCTGGCTGGTCTCTTAGAGGTGAACAGCCATCAAAATTGGTGCTGTCAAGAGGCCTGGCAGGCTGAGACAGGACTGAGCATCCAAACAAGCCTGTTAATTCTGTCTCTTCTGAAGCAGGTCTATATGCAATGACTCATTGGCAGCCTTGTGTGATTCCTGTCCTAGGACATGGCTCTTTGCTCCTGCAGAGACAGCAGTCAGACAACTGATATATTAATTACTTGAGCCCAGTCTGTGACTTTGGGGTTGTTCAGCTTGGCGCAGGTGTTGGAGCAGAGCCAGGCTCCTTTTTCTTCTCTCCATCTTCTTCTGGCTGGTCTGAGGCTTGGGCTGGACCTGAGCTTTGCTCTGTGCCGTGGTCTGAGGTCCTGCACCGTCTTTGTGTCTCAGATAATAAATTGAACGCTGTTGTGCAGTCAGCCTTAAAAACGGAGTTTGTCTCTGTTCCTTGCACGTCCAGGTAATAGCAGAAGTGTTTAAGATTTAGATTCCTGGTTCACTGGTGCCAGAATTATGTGAAATCTTAAGAGTACCTGGGGCTGTACTTTCTGAGTGCTGGGCAAAAGCCAAGCTGTTGGGTCTATTTAGCCTTTTTAAGGACATAAAGCTCTACAGCAGAACTGATGCAGACCTGAAGCTTGATAAATTGGGTATCATTTGGGAGATTTTTCTCCTCATTGCCTTGTTTCAGCAGTTTTTAAATTTGGGGATTTCCTGTGTTTACTTAGGGAGGAGAAAAGCAGACTCAGAAGTACCTTTTGCAGAACGTGAATCAGCAGGATACTTTCCTTGTGTCTTGGCGATTCGACTAACATTAAAGCTACCAGGACGACACTTGGTTACTTACCAGGACAGGTTAAACCTCATACTGAATCTCCTTAATAGTGAATTTAGACCTTGATGCTGATTTAGATAGGAATTCTCTATAGCACTGACTGCCATACATCATGACCAGCAAACTGCAGTTGCATGCATAAAAAATGAACAATGAAGTGATTCAAGTATCAGAAGACAATTATCAAATTGAAGAGCAGGAAGAAGATTCTTCTTGTGACATGACAAGAAAGAAAAGTTTGAGACTGAAAGAACAAAGGCTTAGTCTAGTCATGTTACACCCAGGGATGCTTGAAGTTTATCTAGATGTGTCCTAGCCATAGAAAAGCATCAGTCTTAAAATCAAATCTATTGCAAGGTCAATACAGCACTGATAATGTTTGAAGAAGCAGCTGATAGTGGAGCAGCAGAAGGGGACTATTACAAGAGGTGAGGTGGTTTAAAGGTGAGGTGGCAAATGGGAGTCACTGAGAGGCCTGGAGGAAGCCTTTCTCCAGGCTAAATCCCATCTTAATTACATTTGTACTGAAGATGAAAATTATTTAAGGCTGAAACCCACCTTACTGATAATGTGTCTGTACGCACATGTATATGTATGTGTGTATATACACATATACAATATATATGCACATACATATATAGTACCAATGATGATTACACAGGAAATAGAAAATGTTAAAGAGAAATTATTAGAAGACACTGGTAATTCAGAGGAAGATCAGAATATCAAGCAGGAAAAAAAAAGAGATGATGTACTAGAAATAGGATAAAATGCAACAGTACAAATTCACTCGTTGATGAACGACCCAGTGAGAATGTTTGCTTTGAGCTGGGATGTCTCAGCTGAAGTTGCCAACCTTGTGGGATGGGGTGGGGAGGAGAACACAAAGCAAAACTCAGGAGGGCCATCCCCACAACCTAGCTATGAAGGACAAGTTGTGTTGTGTTTCATGTATCGTTGAGGCTGTTTCCAGCAGTGACAAGGACATGTTGTCACCACAGTGAATTGGGTAAAAGGCTGTACCTTGCTGGAAAAACATCAGGAACTTGAGTACAGGTAGATTACAGTGATAGCTAGCATTTGACATTCTCCTACGCAACTCGGTATTCATCTGTTTATGGAAGAAACTTGACTCTGCTTTCAGGAACTTGGTGACAATTTCCAGATGCTCTTTAACTTATTTCTGTTGCCAAAACTGGTAGCCTATGCCTTCTGTAGGGAAGGGAGGGGCAGACAAAATAAGAATTGACAAGTCTCACTCAAAGGTGTAACCTGGTTCTGTTCATATGTGACTGAGGCAGCAAGTATTGCAGTTTTTTAATACCATTTGGAGGACAGATATTTTTCCCCAGCTTGAAATTAATTTGAACACAGCATTGCCATTCACACAGCTATCAAAGTATTTGAAACCCTGAAAGATTAAACAAGCAATCAGTCAGTAACAACATGAAACCCTAACTTTATTTTGAATCTCTGTGGCAGAAAATGATTTAGGGGAATGATAAGGCTCCTATATTTCAATAAGGACAATGCTGTGTTGGTACATACAGTGGTGCTGCTAGGATAAAGCTGCTACAAGGCATTTCAGCACTGCTCTGGGTGTGTAAAATGCACTGAAGTGCTAAGAGGCTTGTTTTGTCCCAAAGAAAGGAATAAGTAGATAGCAATTTCATGTTAGATACATGTGACTTCACAGGGGAGATGAGAGCACGGCTGCTTCAGGCTGCCAGCCAGGCAGGAACAGACTGGTCGTGGCGTGTAGCTTTCCCATTTGATAAATGAGGGCAAAATTAAAGTTCTAGAAGCTCTGATGCTTAGGAATTTATCACCACTTCCCCCTCAAAAAAAAAAAATCCTGAATGTTAATTTGGGATCTTAACATTAGAGAACCCTGTGAATATGCATATGCATCAAAGGCAAGGTGCTCTGCGTGATAAGAGCATTAATCGTAATGACTGTTTCTACATGGTGCAAAGGGAGAAGATTACACCTCGGTGGAACTTGTTTATAAACCAGTAGCTGCAGTCCTGGTTGAACACCCAGGGGATGATCTGCTTATAACCTGGCATAATCTTTAGCCAAAATCCAGTCAGTACTTCCAGTAATGGATCTCCTAAAGCATACTCCAAGGTCAAATCTCTCAATTCATCCTCCCATAGAGAAGGATTTCATAGACTATTCATCCGCAAAGCCAGTGCTGAGATCTCCTAAGCCTCTGTCTTTCTCCCAAGCTCTACATAGATGCCTTAGTTCAATTATAATGATTTAATTATTTGGGGAAAATATTGCCTACAAACATGAAAGGAAATTGGTAAAATGTACATGTTACTTGTAGGTAACACTAATACATCATAGATCTAGGCAGAATAGTACACTCCAGGGAACAACAGCTGCTCAAAATCGTCATTATTCAAATCTCCAAAACGCTGCCTGAACTCAGAAGACAGAAGTTTGGCTGCCACCACTCTTGCGGCTGTGTTGTTCTGGAGCGTGTGTATCTCTTTGGAGAATAGACCTGCTCTCCCTATTTAATACGACTCTGATTAGACAGATTCTGCTCTCTCAATTTTTCTGTTCCTCTGCTGGGATTTCTCCAATTTAATATTATAAGATTAAGAATGCTTTATATACATATATGTGCCTTATAATGGCTAGTTGATATTTCTTGGATGTGTTAGGGCCATCTCAAAAGAAGCTGGAATCCTATATTATAATGCTCTTCATAACATAGAAAAGGAAACAGTAAATTTGCATAGTTCCCTGAAATGTTGCACTAGCAATAAGAAGGGCTTTTTTATTGCAGTAGAGGCAGCTCCACTTGGGTTTGGAGAAGCCGCTTTGAAGAAAACTTTGAGGAAAAAGAAAGAACTAGCAGACAAAGGACAAGGGTATATCAATAAGTGGGAAGCAATAGCTGAAGTAGCCAGCTTGAGGTGATGGGAAAGTATTTGTGTGACAGACTTTCTGGTTAAATTAGGAATCTTCTGGACCTTCATGGATTATAGTTTTGACACCAATCATCTAACCTTCGTGCATTATTTTGATTAGACCTAGGAAATGGTTGATCTGTGATAACGTCAGCTCTGGTGTACTTGGCACATCAGTGTCAGTGGTCTCGGTCCGCAAGGGGTTTGCACAAAAATCTATGGAGCTATATTTCTCTTCCCTAGAAATACAGGGGAACGGGGTCCTTGAAATGAAAGGAACATATCAAATGATTGTGCCTTGTTACTCTTTGGTAGGCCTTTGTGTAGAAGAAAGGGAGAACATGAGGAGGAATAGATGTGAATCAGGGTTGTTTCATTCTGTCAAGGGCTATATATACTCTGCTCGTAGATTTGCTGGCCATTTGCATACAAGTAGCAGATTTAGGGAGTTGTAGGTCATTTTCCAGTTGGAGGAGAAATTAGGATTTGTCATTTCTCTGTAAGTTAGATGCTTATAACTGTTGTAAGAGTTGGTTCTCTACCTACAAGAAAACAGAATTTGTGAATCACTGTGAATGAGGAATAAGTAGGCCATCTGGAAACATTTAGGATTACCTTAGGACCAAAATCAGCACGAGCTCATTACTGCAGCGCTCTTCGTAGGAAGCCAAGCTCAAAGAGGCTCACCTAGTACCAGTGCATCCCTGGCCATCTCTGCCGACCTCCTCTTGTGCTGCAGCTGCTTTGCAGAACAAGAGAATATCAGCAAGGATTTGGCTATTTAAACACATATTGCTTTACCCTGTGCAGTTCTCTTGAAGATTGTGATGATGGGGAATCTAAGCCTGAATGGATGTTCATCAGTTTGTCAACACATGCAATTCATTAACACCTTAAGACTATTTAAATGGGCTACTCATACTGGCTTCTAAATCAAGCTTAAAAGAAAATTTCAGTAATTAGTTATTTTGCCTTGGAGAAGAAAAACCAGTATTTATCAAACAGGAATATAGTGTATACTTCAGAAGGAGCTTTTCAAAATGGATGTTAAAATACCTGCCAGCATTTCCACAGTTAGGGCCCCGCTCTCTGCAGAGACTTGCATTTTAACAGCACTTCTCAGCAGGAGTCTGGTGGCTGAAAAGCTGCACTGAAAAAATGTGCTGTGCTGTAAGAAAAGCGCTGGAGAGCTTTTCAAGATAAAAGATACGAGTGGAAAACATGTTGTCCGAGGAGATTTATAGGATGCATGAAAGGCAAACTCAGAATATGTAATTGGTTATGGAGTTCAGGAGACACCCAAGTAAGTCTCTCAGTTTTTCCTTTCTTAAGAGGCGGAGAGAAAGGGATTTAGCAAACTCTAGAGCAGCCTTTCCAAAGTTATACTGCTGAACTGTTTTATACTGTTCTATATATACTGTTCTATATATACTGTTTTATACTGTTCTATACTGTTTTATGAAGCAAGCCTCCAATTTAGCGCAGGCAAGGAAGGCGCTGCCTCTGGATTGAGCTGGTGGAACAACAAAATCGTATGGGAAATGAGGCCTTTGCCTTCATTGCTTTATTGATGCACGCCATAATTTCATCTTCTCTAATCGGGATGTTTTTTCTTTGGAGTGAGGGATCGTCCTCACTGCTGTCTTAGGAAAAAAATATCAGGCCTCGTGTTTGTGGAGAAATGGTGAAAATGAGCAGGGCAGAATGCTGTATAATTGCAAGATAGTCTCAGGCCTCCTCACAATCTTGAAAACAGGCAAGCAAATAAACAAGAAGCCCTATGTTTATGATAAGATTCTGCAAGCATGTTTGCTTTTTTTTTTTTTTTTTGAAAAAGCTTTTCATAAAGGGGGTGTGGGTTGCGTACAGTTTTCCCCGCTCTTTGACAGAGTAACCTCTTCCTTCTGACAAACTTGATACTGCTGATCTAAGAGTAGGACAAAGACTGGAGGACAAAACCAGAAAGACCAGGCAGCTTGACTGGCTGAATGGACATGTGTGCTCTATCATGTCCTTTTCTTATACTTGCTTTGTTCCTCACATTGCTGCGTTTTGCTCCTCAACGCCATTGCTTTCCAGCTAAATTAGTGCAGTGTGATCTGTATCAGACCCTTTTTCTTCTATAGTCCTAGACTTGTTCCTTGACTTTGCTGGACTAAAACACTGAGCTTTGCAAAACTAGTGTCGACTGTCATGACAACTTTTAAAAGAAAAATAACCAACATAACCCACAGCTAAAAGATGACTCTTCCAGCCTACTAAGTTTTCTGCTTTGTCTTTTACCAGTTTGTTTTCTTCCACTGTGTTTACTTAATTACATGCTGTCAGCTTATTGGACTGCAAGAAATAGTGTTTTTAAATGCAAAGAAATACTTGCTTAACACTGAAAAATATTATAAAGATTTCAGGACATATCAGACCAAGAGCCAAACAGTGCTTTAGTTTAGTATTAGGCATTTGTTATAAAAACCATGACCACGGTAAACTTGTCTGGTATTAGTGTGAATGCCATGTGTTCCCATAGGAGACACACTGAAATTCAACTGTAATTAATGTACCGTTGAAGCAGAGTGTCACTGAAAGGGCATACTTTCTAATGCTTGTCCTTTCAAAACAATTAAGCAATTAATTACCGTTCTCTAACCTCCTGCTCAGCTAAGTGCCATTCTGACAAAAAGATGCTGTTTCTTTTTAAGCAGTTATTCCTGTCAGATTATGTACTCAGCCTCTAAAAAATTAACTTTTTTTCTTTATGTCACAAAGATCACAGGTAGAAGGAGGTCGCTGAACGTACTGCACCAGTAATTCCTCTTGCAAGTTTTACTGTTAGCTGATCTTTGGGGGCCTTAATGTAAACTACCTTTCATTTACAAATGGACGGTGAATTATACAATTTAAGCTTCTGAAGCAACACACCACTTTCTCCTAATTCTTGTGCACAGTTCTTCAGCAAGAACCTGCTTTTGCATGAATATTCCCCTTTCTTTAGCTTTGTAGTGTCTTTTATATACATGTTGTAAGCCAGTTAATTGTTTTTAGTGTTCTCTATATCAAGAAGCTGATCACTTCTGTGCCTACGTTTAGATGGGATGTGAGAATTTGTACAGTTGGCATAAACAGCTGTTTTTCATTTTAGCGCAGGGAGCTTTGGAAGTGATGGTGCAGATCTACCAACCACCATTTTTTTTTTTATTCACGGTGGGCAGGTTTTGTTTTGTGGGTGGCTTTTTTTGCGCACCCTGAGAAACGGGGCTTCATTGCCTGCCATGTGGACTCATGGCTTGCCGTGTGGCTGCAGCCAAAGGGGAAACTTTCTTACAGCACGTGCAGAACACTAAAGTGAAAAATATGCAAGTCTCCCCCTGTGAGCAATGTGGCATATTGTTATGATGGAGCAGGACCAAGCTGACAATAAAAGAAAAGCTTCTGTATTCACCACATTGAAACAGAATGTGTTGGCCTTGCGAGAACATTGCTGAGCGCAAGAACAGCAGATCAATTGGAAAGCTGTTGATGAAGCAATAACCACAGTTCTTAAACTATTTATCCACTGAAGCAATTTTATGGTTTCTTAACACTTAATCATTTTAAATGACTAACAGACCTGATCTGCAGAGTAGATCTGAGATCACTAGACTGTGGTATTCTATAAGGAGTCTTGGCATGCCTCGTAATTTATCCTAAAAAGAAATAAATATACTTTTTATGAAGAAAGGAAACTCCTAGAGGAATATACTCACGGGCTTGCTGTTTTCCTCAAGGATATTTTAGCATGGACCATTTTTCTCTTTTAGCATTCTTCCCTATGAGCTTAAACTGTGTATCTGTCTGAACCTGGAAGTCAAAAATTATCTATCACTGGAGAAGCTGGCTGCACAAACAGTTATGAATACCCTGGCCTTCCTGTAGACACTGTAGGCTTTTATGGATGAGGGAGGCTCTTTGTTATAAAGAAACTATAACCAAATAAGTTTTACTAGGACCACAGCCAGGATTTAAGAGTTAAGACAAGGTGTCAGAAGTGGACCCCTGCAGCACTTATTCTGCCTGCAGAAGTGTTGCCTCGGCTCCTCTCTGTTTCTGCCCCTGTGCTTGGAGAGATATTCATACAGCTGGATACCTGAACCGCATGCTGTACCCAGCATCTCTACGGGTATCTAGCCACAGGAGTACACTGACAGAGGCATGCCCTGTAGAGACATGCAAATATTTACCTGAGTCATCACTGTGCTAATATTTTACTGGCAGAACACGGCCTATATTTATAGGACACATGAGTCACTTGCAGTAACGGATGCAATTTGTCTAGGGTCGAAAGATGTCTTTGCAAAGTTGTGCTAATTTGATGTGAATATATTGCTCTTGTAGCACACCAGCTTCCATGAACAGACTCTTTCTCCAGAGTGTCTGTCACTAAGCATCAAGACTTACAGACTTAGCTTTAGGTCTTAGCTTTAATGCCATCTGTTTTACTCTTCACTTTGGGTTATCTGCACTTTGGGTCCCGATATTTGACTAGGTTATTCACCTGCTTGGCTGCTCTTTGAAGGAGCAAGAAACAGGGACTAGATAGGAAGCAGGGATGAAAAGCTAGATTAAACCAGCAGAGCATTGTCCCTTATTCATGTTTTCTGGCTAGATCCAGTGCTGTACAGGTAGTGATGAACAATATGGGTTACTGGTTTAGATGAGTGTAAATTACCAACCTCTTCCGAAGGGATAAAGAGGAAGTTGGAAGAATTTGCATGACACAGACCTGCATAAGCTGCCTATTTTATGCCCATATCAGAGTTAATTTATGGTACAGTCTTTTCACAGAACTGACATTTGAATCTACTGCTACATCACTCTGTATGTAAATTCTAAATTTTGTGCATTAAGTAAGTCAAATTTCTGAGTTTTGCTGTTTATAATTTAGAAACAGTTATCTTTCCTACATCTTAATGTGTTTTATTAAAATACATATTCTAATATATAATAGATTAATATATTAAAATTTATCCTATTTATAGTTCCTACCAAGTCAGTGATACTATTTGGGAAAAGGCATGATTCAGCACAAATAAGAGGACAAGAAGTCTGCTGAAAGGCTTTCAGTTCAAGCAGGATACTAGACAATCACATTTCTGCCTCTAAACATTTGTGCTTTGATCTTGCAAATCAGTGAGTGAGCCATGACATGAGGGCTGAGGGGACAGATTTTGTGGATAACCCATTCCAGGTTATCCTGAATCGAAGCCTTGTATGTATGCCCAAAAGATTAAGCAATAGGTGTAGCTCTTTGCGCAAACAGGCATAAATCTCCAGACATGCGCCTTTTCGCTTACTACCATTGCTATGATGAATTTGTGATCAGGTGCCCCATTCTGCCTCGTCCTGTTGATCAGGGTTGACCTGGGATTCAGGCGCCTGAGCCTTTGCCCAGTTTCACCATTCAGGAGTTCACAGAGCAGATGTCCAGTTTTTTCTATTGTTGGGCATTAGTTCTGTTGATGTTGATCAAACAGCAAGAATGGAGTTGTTTAAGTCACAAGTAAAGAGGCGGGCCCATTTCGCTGTCTTTATAGACCCTAAATTCTCCCTTATCAAGTCACCCACAACCACCACTGGCAGAAGTGGGTGCTAGGCAAGTGCAGACCCTCCTGATGGTTAGTACAAAATTAAGTGCCTAATTGGGTAATAAGGTATCAGCCACACTTGAAAAGCCTTAGATCCCCTTATGGGAGCATTAAGGGCATAAGGGCAGTCCTTATGGGGGCTTATGCTAGGCATATGAAATCTGTTTTTCCGCACATACATAAATGCTGCTGCTTGTCTCTGCCAGTAAGAGTTGTTTTAAGCACAAGCTTATTTTGCAGTTTAAGTGCATTTTCAACTCTCTTTTAGGGCTTTTGCTTCTTCCTAGATGTTTCAGCTGGAGTTGCTATTGGAAAGAAATGGCTGTCTTCAGCACACATCTATTTTCCTATTGTATTTACTTCACAAATCTGGTTGTTACTTTTATTAGAAGAGAGACATTTATCTCCATAAAAAATGAATTCTGAAGCTTTTGGAACATTAAATTGCCCACAGGGGACAAGTGTAATGTGTTTGCACTTGCAGTGAATGGCCATGGAAATCCAGAGCGTAGTGAGGCTGATGGAGGAGATGAGGCAGACTCCACTACCTCTCCTGATTGCTATCCACAGTTATCAGAGACATGCAGAATGTCCCAGCTGTCATGTAGCATCTCAGTATTAACAGCCCGATTATGGCTTTTGTAAAAGCATTTCTGAATGCTTTTAACTCAGATTTCTTCCAATTTTTAATAGCCCAGGAAAGAGGGAAGAGTCCTGAACTCCGTTATCTGTACTGCACCTCATACTAAAATGCAGGGTGATGTAATCCTTTCCAGTTCAGCATCTCTTCCATGGGACCTTCTCTAGGGAGTCTAAGTCTGCTTAAAAAAGGGTGGAGGCAGCGAGTGTGTCCATGTGCTCTTATAAATCCATAAATCCACAGGCACTGGAAGAGTCTCCAGTGACAGAGACATTTCTGAAGGAATAATATACATAACGCCTAGAACTGCATTGTTGTGTAAAAAAAAAAAAAAAAAAAAAAAAAAAGGATGGTATGACAGGGATTTGAGACTTTTAATTTTTCTCCTATATTCATTTGAACTTCTCCACCTTTGACCTATAGCTCACTGGGACTGCAGTCTGCAGATGTGAACATGAAATTCTATGAAATGAGAATCATAGTTTTGTATATTCTGTTTTCATATACTCTGCACACAAATTTTAGAGATGCATGAAGAGCCAGGGTAGTGGAGAACACCAGAAGAACGCTAAGCTTTTTAAGTGGCGTCCCTGGTTGCAAACTGTGGAGCTGTAGGACTGTTTCCTACCAATAAATCAAACGGCAAACGTTGGCTTTCATGAAGTGCTAACTAGATGACAGTACTTTGAGTTGCAATGGATTGCTCTAAGGTAACTCCAGGCTCTGATAAAAGGCAAATTCTTTTACATGGACAAAATTTGAAATGGGTTTTTAGTTAATTACCTAATAATAGATTGTTGAAGGGAGGAAAGTGGGCTTTAGGCTTTGAGGCTCTCAGCTACTGGCAAGCATATTTTATGTAAAATGTTTTTCTTAAGTTTTTGATAATTAAGGGACCGGGACTGTGATTATTAAAAACTTTCAAGCTTTAACATTCTTAATGTGTCAGAGAGATTTGCAGGGAGTCGGGTCCGGCAGAGGCTAGTCTAACCAGCTTGCTCCCTCTAACTTGTCCCTTTCTTAGGAACAGATTCTCAAAAACGTGGGTGGTAGATTGACCCAGTATGTGTGTATTCTGGGAAGCTGTGTTGGCTTCAACTCTAAACAATGAAAGATCCTTGCAAAGGACGGAGCGTTAGTTTTATTTCAGCATGTCCTGCTGGGGAAAGTCTGAATCTGCACATCTGTCAGAGGACCTAGAAAATCCTCCTCATAAGAAAGCCAGCTGTGTCCTGGACGGCAGCCAGGTCCCAACGGAGCAGTGGTTGTGTGGCTGTCAGTATGAACATGAACACTTCTGCGAATTTGGTCCCAAAGGTTGCTGGGGTGCGCCAGTGGAAGTTGGCACGTCTCAGAGCTATTTCAGTTCCTTTTTTACCTCTGTGTACTGATAATGAGAAATAGTTAAAGAACTTCTCAAAGACTTTAAAAGATTTAAGAAGACATGAAGTTGAATATTGATCTCCATCAGGCTGGATTGCGAGTGTTAATGGTTATTGTATGTGCATAGAAAAAGTGCTATTTATTCGCATATGTGAATATAATTCATTCTTATGTTTCTACAGTGCTTGGCAGTGTGGTGCAGTTAGGAGTCTCAGGTGCCAAGAAAAGTGCAAATAACAATTTTTAAAGCTATTACTTTTCATAACTTTAATTTTTTGGTTTAACTTACTTGATAACTCTGTTACACTGTCACGTAGTTAACAGGGACAAATGTCCAAGTAGTTACTAAGCGCTCAAAAACTATTAGGAAAGTATAGGGAGAACTGGCTCTAATGAAAGCTGGAGTTTTTTGGAATTCGTGTTGGCATCTGTTACATGGTTCTAAGCTAGCCGTGGAATTTTATTTTGCAGGTCCTTTAAAATATCTCTTCACTTGGCATAGGAATTTTTATGTAAAAAATGCATCAAATATCAAAATGATGGTTTAACTAAGAAGATCAAATAGTTTAATGAGAGGCTAACAAACATAATATGCAATATTTCTATCAACAGAGAGATCTGTCTCAGCTATCTAATGGGTCGTGCATCCTTCAGAGAACATTAATAGAGTGCTTCAGAGGCTGTTTGTCAGCACGGACTTCAAAATTGACATCCATCGTGCATATCAGGATTAGCAGAATAACAGAGCACGTCTGTCTCAATATTCAGGATTTAGGCTTGAATGCAGTGGAGTTACCTCATGCTGTTCTTCCTACAGCAGCATAGTTAGGATGTTCATTGCTGCACTTGGGCTGCTAATTGCAATTGCGAGTTGATTGTGAATGCCCAGTGGCACCATCTAGTAAGACTAGGAGGCTAGAAGTTGTTTTACTAAACATTTTTTGTTGAACTGTGTTCCTTTGCCAGCTTTAGATAGAAACTCTGCTTTTTGGGCAATAAAACAGTGGATTCAGTTGGGGGAGCTGGAACTTTGAGTGAATGGTGTCTCCTAGCTGCACTGATGATATATAAGGTAGTTTGGCTCACTTATGGAAGATCTTGAACAGAAGTCGTTTTGAAATCAACCCTACTCTGCCCCTAGTTAAAAAACTTGGGTTCCCTCAGGCTCCTGAAACCGGGGGATCAACTTAGGTTTTGTGCTTCAGTAATTCAAAAGTGAAAAACTTTCAGGAGGAGTCTACAGTTGCCTTGCTTTCCAAATACAAAAAAAAATCTATAAAAAATAGATAGAAACATCCTACTGTTTTGTGGGGTGGAACCTGTATATTTGTCATCAGAAATGGTGATGTATAAATGATCTTACTATATTTCAGGCCAAAGGTGGCTGGTGTTTAAAGTACTGCTGAAGGTCCAAAGGCATCTGTTCTCTGCTGCTATTTTTGTCCCATAGACTATGGTGAAACACAAATATGCTAGACATGATTCAACCAAGTGGAGAAAACGTCTCTCCCTTGAAAAGCAGGATGTGTGTGCATGGATATATATGTGTATGTATGTATGTAGGGGGTGGTAATTGATTAAAAAAGCCACAGGCAGCAAGTGCAGAGAAAGATAAAACATGTGAACAATTAAAAAGAACCAGCTATCACTTGTCACATCCTATCTGTTGCTGAGCTGATCATGTAAACTTTCTGTATCTTAGTTTGCTATCTCCTTTTGAAATCAACCCTACTCTGCCCCTAGTTACAAAATAATAATTCATTGCTTAAGAGACAGTATGAAAGGGATAAGGAGGCATGATGAAAAGGTGTAACTGGTAGGTCTATTACTGAGCAGAGCAGTGGGGAAGACAATAGAAGACGGGTATAAAGTGAGAACAGAATTAATTTTCTTGCATTTTGAGGTGACAGCCTGCTGCAGAAGATGTTATTTATTCTATGAAATATTAAATATTTCTACTTTCCAGCAAGCTCTGGAAAGCATATGTCTGCCATATATTGGGGGGAGGGAGAGGAAGAAAGCCCTAATGGTTTGCGCTAGGAACTTGTTAACTGTTTGATTATCTGAAAGATCCTTCTGTGGGGTTTCTGGGAAATCCCAGAGATGTATTTATTACTGGTACTTCAGTCCAAAAGATCTTTTTTTTCCCTTTTTTTTTTTTTTTTAAATGTTTCCCTTTTGATTGGCATCTCAAGTCTACCATAAAGGAGAAACATCACAGAATAATCAGATGTGACAGTGCAGTCAATGTGGTTAAGCCAAACAGCTCTGCTAAGTGGCCCTAGATATTTCCTAGATATTTTTCTAGATTTCCTAGGCCTTCATTGGAAAAGTCCATTTGGCAAGAAATGGCAGCAACAGCAGGCTTGCCGGTCCTCCAGACTGATCCTCCTAGCAGGCAGTACTAGTCAGGGAAAAATTGTCCACGTTTAATGTGTGACACAGAAGCTTCCTCCAGCCAGGGCTCAGTGGGATACATAAAATACATTCTTAATTCTCTTTCTCCTCTTACCTTCCTCCAGGTAAAGCAAGTGCAGCTCCTCCTCTTCTGCTATGGGTATGGTTAACCTTACTTCTGCAAAATGAAAGCCTGAAGCTTGGCTTGGTTATTCTGGGTATCTCTATAGGCTAAAACAGGTGAACCTGATTCTCACTGCAGGCATCAGAAGTTAGGACGGATTGTTGATATCATTTTATCGGTGGAATGAAAGAGGTAGAAAGGCTGAGATACTTTATTCAAGGCCAGAGAAGAGATAAAAGGCCTTTGGAATCTCCTATCTTCCTTAAAGGGGGTTAGAGGAAAATTTTGCAGCACGAAGTCTTCAAAGTGTTGCCCAGTCCTTCGAGTGGAGATGGAAGTGGTTCATAGACCTCTGCCTATCAGATGGCTGGGCCAAGTGGGGTCAAAACCCTGGAATAATGTAGACCCAGGCTGAATTCCTGCTCCATCCATCTCCTGGCAGTAACCTGACTATTCCACATCACTGCCCCTTGCTTTGGCTTTTTTTCCCCCCCTCATTTTATATCTAATTGGACCAGAAGTGGATTGTCTGACTTTCCCGCACTCAAACCACTGAGCTAGAGCCATGAGTTCACATCCCTGCTCTAAACTGGGTAGACAAGCGTTTTGGACAGAAATACTTCATGTGTCAAGAGACTTTCCAGACAAAGGGTTATTCTGCCACAAGCTGCAAATTGCTTGTGAAAATATTTTGAAAGGGTTTGCCTCCTTGTGTGCTAAACTGAGATTTCCATCCATTGGAAGAGAGGAGCTCTAGAAAAGCCTTCTGAAAGGAACAGCTGGGCCAAAGAGTCCGTCTATTTTTAAGATTGCCTCAGAGGAGGATTCTGCCCTTAAACACTAACATGGGACTGGATGATTCAGACAAGGGAAGAAACTTCCATATTACATTTCTGTGAATATAATTTTTGAAAAATAACTTATTTTGCAAAAATATGTGGTGGCTGTTCCTAGTCTTTCTGGCCACTAAACATAAAAAATCAAATTATATAGTTCAATCTCTTTTTAAAAAATTAAAAACCCCAGTGCTACTGTGTGTTCCGTATCTGTTTTCTGATCTGCTAAGAAGCTTATTAGAATGTCTGTAGGGCTAATGGGTGCTTTGCAACAAATTTGATATTGAAGGTATTTAGCTAGCAATTTAAGATGCATTGAAATTTTGAAAATCTTTATTTGAAACTTTACAGAGCTGTATTTTGATAGTTTGCTCTGTAGGACTTTGTGGCTATGTCAGACTGAATTCTCCCAAGGGTTTCATGCTGCAGGGCATTTTGGTAGGACAGCTAGCTGTATTTCCCAGTGCCTTCCAGGGACCTCTGTGAAGAGGAACAGTTCTTTGTCACAGAGATTACCAGAAGTAGGTGCTGCAGAAATCTCTGCTTTTCGAATGGAGCAGCTCTTTGAGGTCAGGCTGAATGCATAGAAAGATCTGCTCTGGTTTGTTTGCTTCTCTCTGTACTCTTGTTCACACAAGCAAGACGCTCCCTCTTACTCTGTCTGCTCACCCTTCCTAACAATATTTGGCTTGTCCTCTGAATGGTAGTGCATCAGATGGTGCATCTTTTGCATGGTCCCAGCTGGGAAGATGCTTTGTTTCCTTGGCTATTTTTGCACTGCCCATCCTTTACATAGGAAGGATAGATCTACAGCAGTGCAGGATATATGAAAAGGAACGATAGTGCAGGACGCTATAGTATTATGAAAATAAATACTCTTCACAGTACAGATCAGCTTTACACAACTCAGAGCTAGTCCAGACAACCAGATCCTAAACATTTCCTCCTCACCCCGATGTGCCAGACTTCAATTACAGACAGAGCAGCTTTATTTGTCTTCTAAAACTAGTCGAATACTGACCTCACTGAGCAGAGAAGAGCTGTCATTTAGCAGCAGTCAAGATTAAATGCCTAGTATAGGCAGCAAAGCTCCAGTTTTTGGCTATGCTCCGCTGATTGAAAGGCTAACTTAGTTGTTATAAGGTCCTTAGTATTGTCCCTTCTCATGCCGGAACAGGAAACCAAGTTTGCCCGTGTTTATCATTGTCCAGCTAGGCTGTATCAGTTTTTGTTTTGTTTTGTTTTTTTCCTTTTCATTATTGGTATTTGGACAATTGAGATTTAAATATTCTATATTTTGTAATAGCCAAAGTGAATATTAGCAATGTCCAGACTACTTCCTAACGTAAATATGTCCAAAACCATTTTTTTGACAGTTTCCTATGGACTTTGGCAAAAAAGAAGCCAAGCACATTGAAGAAAAATCTCTGATAAACCGGTGTTTCTGATTGCTAAATTCCATTTTCATATATCAGCTTTTAATCTATACTAGCTAACCAGCAGGATTTAAAATTAACTAATTAGATGAGAAATGTAATCAGGATTTAGACTCAAGACCCTTCCAGGGTGGAAACTGGGCCACACTACAAGAGCCTGGGTGCAGGGCGCAGGGGTTGGAAGTGAAGCACTCAATGTCCCAACAAGCAGTTTCTAGTTGGAACCACAGGATGACACAAATTCCTCCTCATTTCTAGGGTTTTTCTTTAAAATACCCTCAACTAAACTGGATGGACGTGAGCATACCCAGGAGGTTGTTAACCAAAGTCAGCATGGAAAGCGTTAGCTCTTTTCTAAACTGAAGTAGGAAATTCAGCACCTGAGGAGCCACTGTGTTAATATTTCTGTACCCTGTTATCTGCCCTGAAATCAAGAGGACTTCATGTTCAATGCTTCAAAGAAATTTCTAGAAAGACTGATAATATTTGCTGATAGGCCACCTTTTTCCAGCCTAATTCATCTCTGTGGCAAGAAATGAAAGTAGCCTCCCCGACCCCATACTGGTTTTCTTGTGTTCACGTTGCATCCATGCATATGTGGTTGGCTGGATGCTGCAGGACAAGTTAGCTACAGACTCAAACTTTTGAAAAGAGCATTTCCAGTAAACTGCTACATTTTTATTCTTACCTGCTTTAATAAACTAAACTCTCAAGTAGTCCCTTACGGCAATAAACCAGATGGAAACAATAATTTACATATCTCAGGAGAAGAACACATAGGCTACTCGAAGACAGAGGGAAGAAAACACTGAATGCTGTGCATAAATTGCTGTATTTTTGCAGGTAGTAGACACTGATCATTTAATTGAAGTTAGCTACCTGTTTACTGCCTTCTATTGCAGATTACTTTAATATGGCGGTTTGGAAGATTTTAGAACCAATAGTAATGTACTGTTGTAAAGATCCTTAATGACTTGAAATATATCCAGCTATAGTTGCTTATTAAATTTTAATTGGTGTGACCTATAAACTATAACAAAAATTAAGTTTCCAAAATACATAATTATGAATATTGGTAGTTGGCCCAACTGCTGTTCTTTCCAATTTACACAATTACTAACATGTCCTTAGTTGACTTATTTTGCAATTTAGAAGTATATTTGTCTCAATATATGTATGACTAAAGGGTCTCACAAGTATTAATAGGAAGCATTTTAGCTTCAGATTGCACCAAAAAAATTCTAAATTAGTCAGTCATAGCTGTTAAGTCTGACATTTATTTACTAATTTCAGAAAAATGAAACTTCCCCCAATCAGGAGCATAAGAGTTTGATTTTTGTTTTAAATATACTTTGAGAAGCAAAAATAATCTGAGGGTCAATTGCTGGATCTGAGAGTTTTTCATCTAATCCAAATTTGGACAAGATTGATGGCTAAAAAAAAATCTTTGATGATTCTTTGCCAGCTTGGTTTGGTTTTGTTTTTTGGGGTGTGTTGTTTTGTTGTTAGTTTGGATTTTGTCTCTTTTTTTTTTTTTTTTTTTTTTTTTTTTACCGAACCAGCGTGAACCATTGTGAAAGGCGTTCACAGTCTTAGTTCAATAGTAGAAAGAAAAGTTAGGCCTTGGTGGCCAGGTGTCTGTATCAGCACTTGTTTGCAAGCAGGTGCCCAGAGGTGACCAGAGATAAATTTAAGGAACCAGCCAATCTGTCATCTGTGTGAATGATCCAATGCAGCCTGGTGGGAGAGACTAAGTACCGGGTTAATACACTGAAGCAGAGCAGCATTTCTTGTTCACAGAAGTATTTCTTCTGTGAGCAAATAGTTTCCTGATAGAAGTGTTTCATTGTGTTCAAATAATCATTTACGTAAAGAGACAAACGTGGATCTCCCGTGCTCCAAGAGAACGGTGTACCTGTGAGGCTGTTCAGGGATGTTTGGTGGGGGTCGGGTTCATGAGCTGGCCAGACACACTCTTTCAACTCTGAATGCTTTTGTGTGAGAGCCTTGCTTTTGGTAAATCAATAGCCTGGGGCAAGTCATTTTGCCTGACAGATTCCTAGTCAGTGCTGTGCTGACACTTTGTATTTTCTGTTCGTGCAACATCTTTTCCTTGCCCTTCGTCTACCAACAGGAAACAATTATTCTGTGACAATATGCCATTGATGTTTTCTCTTTTAAATGAAGCCTGCAGGGAAGTATTTGCATGGCTACTACCACTAGCCTTTGACTGAGAACCCTGAACTAGCCATTTAGCAATATACTTTAGTTAGGAGCAGCTAAAGAGAAGAAACAGCATGCAGAAGCATTTATAATTCATCCTCGTGTGAGTCCTGGTGTAGGCTATTTCAGGCCAGCTTGACACTTGTTAGACTAGCACTGTTTGTAACTTATACTATATTTTAATAGCGCCGGGCTATTGCACAGAATCAATTGTACAACCTCTCTTTTTCCTTGCCTCTGCACTCGAGCACCCTGTAGCAGAAGATGGGAGGGGTTGTGCAGGAAGTGGAAGACTGGCCAACCCAGCTGTATTTTCCCAGCACAGAGGACTTATTCAAGCAGTACTTTTGAGGATGAAGAGAGAGAAGTCACGATAACTCCTTTTCAGCTTTTTGTTCTGAGCAAAATGGTGCAATATTGAATGATCTGGTACTGCAGTGCCATGGATGACTCTGTTGTATATAGGTTGTTGTCTGCTAATTATCATGGTGCTAGCTGATCTTCTAGCAGTGCATTAGGTAAGGTGAATATCCATATATGTATGCTATTTATTTTCTCATCTTCTTTCCAGAAGTGTTATGCACAATGTGTTATTTTGTGAAAGTGGAATTTAAAGGGTCTGAGTGTCTTTGTTTTTCATCTGCGGAAAAGCTATCTTGGATCAGAAGTTAACTTGAAACTTTATCAGCTCATTTCATATGGGACCTACTGGTAATAGGTGGCATGCTTCAGGTTATGATCCCTAATCGTTGCCCCTGGGTACAGCGCTGCAGCTCTGCCACTCAATTGGTGTGGACAGGAACTCCAGGATGAGCGTGAAGGCCCTTGAGAGAGGTGGGCTGCATCTTTGCTCTGGTGAACATTTCCCAGAAATATTCCCTAAATCCAGTTCAGACTCCTGTTTATTAGGAACCAAAAGTGCTGATACACATACTCGTGCCAGCCACAATCATGTAAATGGCACATCCCTATTTACTGTATGGTGTCTGTTATCAGCAGTAGGAAAGGTGAAAAGCCCACTTATCCATTGATCAGTCCCAGTACAAGAGATGATACTAAGAGGATCTGCTGAATGGATTATGATAACCGAGTTAGTGCTGCAATATGCACCCTCAGCCATGCGAAATTCCACCTAAAGATAGAATTTCTTCCAGTGCCCCCCAAAATCTGTTTTCTTTTCAGTGCATATCTCTAGAAATGCAGAGCCTGTTTCAGTCTTGTTGTGAAATCAGAGCCTCCTGTATCAGCAAATGACTCTTTCAGATCTAGACTCTTGCATGGGACTTTTACAGATGTTCACTGAAGACCAAATGTTAATCTTAGATACATGTAGCGTATCTGAGTTGACTCTATCTCTTAGTATCATGAAAATTTCTATTTAAATTGACCAATAGGCTGGAAAAAATAAGGAAAACAGAAAGGCTTATTTTTCCAGGAGACTGTGCATGTACTAAGTTCTTGGGAAGTAATCCAGGCAGAAGTAACTGGATTACTTCTGAATCTGTAATTCACAGCAGATGATAGCTGGTTGTTTGTATGGGCTGTGTTGTCTATGTTGAAGATGAAATTCACAGTCTTCCCACAGATCCCACGTTACAAGGGGTTTCTCTGGGCGTTACCCACAGTACAAATATGTATTCAGAATCCAACTCAGACATCAGGCAGGATGAAACTGGGTTGTAGTAGGCTGATTACTATTTTGTTCTGTTTTCCTTAGTCAGCACCAACTTTATAAGATCAGGAATTCTGTTCATCCAGAAGAGGCAAGGCAAATGCAGTGCCTTATTCTAAGGTGAACGTGTGTGAAAGAAATAGATGCTATATCTTCCAGGAAAAAATGTGAAGTAAATATTTATCGAGCTAGAAAGACAGAAATTTCATGCAGCGGGCTGATGCAGAGAGCTCTTACACAGACAAGTCTCACTTATATGAGTGAGTATTTTTTAGTGCTTGAGGATTTGGCCCATTTACACTAACTGGCAAAGAAAACCTCCATTTTGTTTCTACGCCGCTTACTGCCAAATAGGGTTTTGCAACCATGGAAAATGGACCGGCTCAACTAGGAGCAGTTTTGGAGCTCTCCCACCCTACCTCTCTCCTGCTGTTGCACTAAATGTGCTATTAACAGAAAGCTCACACACCATGGGAACAAGTGACTCAGAAACCACTGGATCATAGCAGCTGTAACGCATACAATACAGGGCAAGATCTATTACAGTGATTTGTGTAATGTGCCCTCTTATCTCATATTTGGTACCCAATGAATCTTTAAGCTATTGATTTGTTTCTTCAGATTTCTGCCTGGTTCTCTCTGCCTTTTGGATGTGCAGATGTTCAGTGATGAGGTGGAGCCTGCAAAGCTTAGCACAAGAACAAACATGCCACAAAATGATGTGTCAAACTGGGAAGCTAAATAAGCTGCAGTATTAGCTCTCACTGCCTTCTCCTCTTCCACTCCTTTCCCTTCTCCTTACCCTTTAAAAAACAGTACCTGGTAGCTAGAAAAAAGATGTACGCATAATCTACCAGTGGTAAAATAACTTTCAGATTTGTTTGAATTAAAACTGAAAACTCTTGCTTTACTTCCATCCCGCTATGTGTTGCTGGTCATACTGTAGTTAGGATTGTAAACTCTAAAATACTGACACAGTGGGATGAATGAATGCTGGAATAGGAAGATTCACGTGAGAAGTGCTCATGTTTTTTGGCTTTAGTTAGCACCTTAAAGCATTTATATAAGGTTAGAAACAAAATAGAAAAGCTGTCTTAGTTCATGCTGGGAATATCTGTCAGGCTTGCTGTGTGTGGCTCCTTTTAAAAGGCAGAAAGAACCTTAAGGAAAATTACCATTTCACATCAGGCAAAACATAGCTAACAAATAACAAGGCAGGCACAGTGAAGAACAAACTGTCTTGGAAAATTGGTTAACTTTTAAAATTCCTTCTTTTATGATCTTTGGATTGATAGCCAAATAGAGGAGATTATTTCTGCTTTGTGAACTATACACCTTTCTTTCAGGAAAAGGTGAAGTTTGGCTGTTCGGGAAGGGACTGGGAGCTAACGGTGTGGTATTCCTGATCTGGTTCTTGGTCTCCCTGCTCCTGAGGAACTCATTTACTTATTCTGGTTGTAGCGAGACTGGTGGCAAAACTCCAGCTGGGTTCAGTGAAACAACAGGGCTGTGATCGTAGCGGCATTCGCTATGCCTCACTTAAGGGAGTTGGTTGAAAAGTTTCATTTCTTTTTTCTTTTTTTGAGTAAGCCAGGGAATTTGAAAGTTGAAGCATTCAGCAGAGAGAATCTGATATCAATGAAAGTTTAACGGGCACCAATAAAAGCCAGAAAGATCAAAAATAGGTGATCTACTCTTTCTTGCCGGATTGCCTCCTTAGCAACTTATTCCCAGTTTTACCTGAGACGAGGAACCAGAAGGTTTCTGGCATCCATGGTAACCTACCTTGGAAAGGAGGCTGGAGAAAATGAAGTTTTTTGGGTTTTGCTTCAGTTTCGAACTAAATCAAATCTTGAAACAGGATTACCATTCTCTAACTAGCTCCAATATCGATTGTACATTCGTATTTGGAAAACAGTCCAAGACCACGATCATGCAAAAGGAATGTTAGAACAGAAAAGTTTTGATTCATTGTCCAACTGTGGGGCAGGAGAGCTCTGTGATTTATTCCACCATTTGCACCCCGGGTTTGCAGTGTGGCCTCATCCTGAATCACGGGCAAGTCAAGCAGCACCCTAGGTCTTACATCCCTTGAAAGATCTGCTTTCCTTTAGAGGGAGTTATGGGTTTTGGGATGAGGAGGAGCCACGAGGTGCTTGGGCAAGCCTGCGGTTTGGGGAACAGGTCTCCACGGCACAGAGGGCGAGGAGGCAGGTTAACCTGCCTACAGAATCTATAGAGTTACTGATAACAGAAATATAAGATGGGGTTATGACAACAAGCAAGGGTTTAGTGATTTTTTGTAGGTTTTTCTGATTTGCCACTTGTGAGTCTGAAACCTGGCTTACAGGCATGAGAACAATTTCCTGTTTGTGCAGACAATTCATCGCTTCCTCCTTTGGCCAGTGAATGGGTGTGTGTGGTGTGTGTGCACGAGAGAGAGAGAGAAAGGGAGAAAAAATATGCCACAGATGGGCTGCTCCGCGATTCTGGTGGGGAATCCTAGTGGATTTTAAATGGTAGAAATTTTTTGGCTTCGTTGCTCCAGTTCTGCAAGTTTCTGTTGCCTTAGCAACTCCGCGCAAGGAGAGAGCTGCCTTGCGTGGGCAATCCCCTGGGCAGAGACAGCCCTGGGGACCCAGAGGTGCGCTGACTCCCACTGGCCCTGACCCTGCAGAGGGCCCTGGGGCACCACCACAGGCGATGCACCAGAAAGCAAAGCTTTGGCTCTTTTCGTTTACCCCGGAGGCTGATTTAGCCAGAGATGGTGGAGTCCAGAGATGGCTCTGAGCCTCAGCTGCCTGGCATAGCTGTGGCCGTGGGACGTTGCGGGTGGCCTGGCGTAATTACGGACTCCTTGGTGAGATCCTTCGTTGTGAGAAACAGAAATTGTGGATCCCCGTGGCCTCTCGAGTCCAGGGTGTTGACAAGGGTCTGCAGTGGAAAATGTCCCTCTAGACTCAATGAGCAGAATGGAAAGACTTTAGCGCAACACTTTTCGTGTCTTTTGCCACCTACGTAATGATCTTCAGCTCAGAAATGTATTTCAGCTCCTTTCCCTCTGTTCTTTTTGAGTAAAGTCGCTATGGTGTTTGGATATGTCAGGATCAGTCAACAGTGTGTGGCTGCTCCTGAAGTTGTGCAGCTTTCTTCTTCTATTAGAAATGAAGTCGTGCTTTCAATTTTATAGTGGGCAGTAGTACCAGATTTCTTTGTGCAGTATAGCTGACAAACCCAGCTGAAATATTTAATGAAATTAAGCTTATTCTCAGATAGCTAAAAAGTCCACGAATGTCTTCTAAAACTTAAGGCTTGGTCTATTTAATTTTCCCAGTAGCTTTTTAAAATAGATGTTGGAATTGTTATATGCATTGTGGAAATTCGTGAGTGAAGTGTTGAAGTCATCTAACTTCTCGATAAAGTCACACAGTACAAAACCATATTCTCAGTTCCACAAGTTAAACACTACATTTAATTCTACACCCTTTAAATTAACCCCTAAAAAAATCTCTTTAAAGCAGATCAAAAGGCAGACTAGGTCCTTTCCCTTCAGAATTCATCTTGTATCCATACTGGCTCCACTTGAAAATAATCCTTATTTTGAATATGCATACACAGTGCACTTTTTAGAAGGTATGTAGGCATGTATCTTGGCAATACTGGTGGCCTTCAGGTGTGGCTGTCAAATCTGAGAAAATTTGCATGCAGTCAGGGCTTCAGTCCTGTCCTCGTAAACTAGGATAATAACAGTATTTCTGTGAAAAAGATAATACAACGTGAATGTTGTTTTTAAAGAACACTTTAACTCATTGCTAGAATGTTTCTTAAAATATTGACATTAAAACCAGAAATTCACCTTAATTTTGCTGTTCGGGTTGAAAAAATGTCCTAATGTAAAAACCATAGAACTCAGTGGTAGCTGTACAAGGGGGTCCGTGTTGCAGGAACCATGTAACACTCTTGTATTCCCGTGTATAGTTAGTGGTGAATGTCTTTGCTTTGAACAGTGCTCATGTGGTTTCTTTGTATTGCTTATGTGGACTGGAGGACGCATATTTACTTAATGATGGTCTAGTAAGGAAAGAGAAAGTCTTGGTGGCTCTGTCAGAGAAAATCGCTTCAGGCAAGGAAATGGCACAGGCTTGTTGAGCAGAAGCTATATAATAGAGGAATCATTAAGGTAGGCTAACCTATTAGTTCAGCCTCTCAGTCTTTTGAAAAAAGGTGCTTTCGGACTCCTTTCTCCCCCTGAGCAAGCATCCACTAAAGCTCTCCCTCCTGAGGACCAGAGGGATAGGGTTTTAATGGATTTTTCTGTGAAGAACAATTTCATTCACACTCCTGCCTAAGAGCCATCAAACTGAGAAGTAAAGGGAGACTCTATTGCTTAAGTTTTAGGTGATGAATCGCTCGTCTTCCTCATCTACTTTTGTCTAATGGCCTGTTTGCAGAAAACTGGAAAGTTGCAGAATAAACACTTTACAAATCCTGAAACAAAAATTCACCACTAATAGTCAACTAGCTCTTTGCTATCTATGCAGCATGACTCCCTAAAACAGAGCTGAAAATCTCATGTGAGCAGTACCTGCTGTGAAATTAATCTGGGAAACCATCACCTCCAGTGACACAAATCATCACAAGAAGTTTTTTTCAGTCCTTTTGATGCTTCCTGTTCCAATCATGAATAGGAACAAGCCCTGTAAAAAAAAAAAAAAAAAAAAAAAAAAAAAAAAAAAAAAACGCCCTGTTTTTGAACTGGAAGAGGAAAGAAATACATGAATCAACACTTCAAAGCTGTAACTACATAGCTGGAAAGAATCAGGCTCTCTAGTGAGTTGACTAGATGAGTTCAACAAAATTATGCAGTGGTATGCAGCTGCATTGATTTGCTCCCCCATCTCCCGCTTTTGGAGCACTAGCGCGCTCTCAGATCTCAGCAGTAGACAGAGCTTCGCTCCTGTGCTTTGCTCCCTCACACCTCTCTGTGTACACAGATGTGAATGTTCAATATGGAAATGAAGACCTACTGTGCAGATCTGAGAGGCAAATTCTGAATTTTACCCTTAAACTTCTTTAGTACAGTGACAGATTTTAAAAAGCAAGATAAAAGATCAAAAAAAAACCTCCTTTAAATCCATGTTTGCCTCTGCAAGTAGTGTCTTGAGAGATGTCACTGCAGATGCTCAAACAGTATAATTCCACATGTGTTAAAGCACTTGATATGCTGTTTTTAGTAATGTGACCTTGTTGTTCTGGTTAGTAGCCTTGTGGACTGTTCAAAGTCACTTGCATCTGTTTGAAACTCCAGCAACCAGAACTTAACGAGACATTGTGTGTTGCTGAGTACTAGGAGAAAACTTGGGCATGGCCACAAAGAGAGAGTATCTCATTTAAAAACAAAGCAACCTCCCTACTCTGCTTTGCTAGAGCATCTATTTAGTGTCTTTATTTTCTTTTCTGTCGTTTTAGCAGAGAATCAGGCTCCACAGCTGAATCATTTGGTAATGGCAAAGTCTCTCCCTCACTCTCTGGAGCCGTACATATACAATTTTTAAAAAGAAAGACAGGAACTTAAGCTTTGAGAGCTGCGCTTGCCTTCGACGTGTTTTAAAATACTAACTGGTATCCAGACATGGCCCATCAGCCAATTCCGTTATGTCATTTTATAGTGCAAGCTATGACATGCCATGATGTGATGAGCTGTGGCAGCCATGCTGAAATACTGCTTTTAAAATTAAAAGCTTGAAACTAAAAAGCTGATTGAAACATAAAGTTAATTTGACTTCTTTCCCCAACTAAAGGGCTCTTGGCCATTTCAGATGTTCATGCAAGTGATATAAAATGTCTTCCTTCTGCCTCTTTGTTTGTAGAAGGTAAGACTATATGCAACTGTGTATGCTACTGTGATGGATGACACAGCTCAGCTAGGGCAGAAGACCGATTACTGCAGCAGAGACATCAAAAATGTATCTTTGTTCACCTGGCAGCAGTGCTAAGTTACTTGTTTTGGAAGACTGGCTTGTTTCTCCTACTATTTTTTTTCATGCTACTTTGGGGACCTTTTTTTGTTGAGGCTTGTATACATTTTCAGTGCAGTCTTGATCCCAGTTTCAGTAGTCTTAGAAATTCATGGCATGCTGCTTAAAAGCATTTGCATGCCTGGCAATCTCACATTGAAACCTGTGAGACTTAAGCACTTATGTATCTCTGAAGATTTGGGTTTTGGAAGCTTAATTAGCAAACTTTCAAAGGCTCCTGAAATGAATTAGTTGCGTTACATTTCAATGCAATTACGTTGTGTTACGTTTCAAACTTCTAAGTTTATAAATTACTTCAAAAGTAGAACTGTAGGGCTTTTGAAAATCCTGCTGTGGGTTCATTGAAATATTATTAACCTGATCTAGCTGACTTATATCACTGTTTGATGTTCTTGTCATCAGCATTGCTAAACTAACTAGCATTAGTTAATGGATTAAGAAACATTTTTTTTGCAAAAATTCCCCATTGCCAAATCGTGTAGGACAGTGAGAGACTTTAGAGAACTTTCTAAAGCAGTAAGGCAAGTAATTCCCATTTATTCCTGAAGTTAGTCATCCAGACACTACTGAAAAGCCAAACAGAGACTTTACTGTGCTTGTAGGTGGTTAAATATCCTTAAGTACTTTTTTATTTGATTTGATTGTGCAATACCTATGGCTTCACTTGCACCATTTATAAAAACTTACTAATGTGCTCTTCATTGATGTGTGCTACTTCTGCACCACAGTTTATTTAGGAGACATGACCACAGAACCTAAAAATAAGAAACTGTTTTTAAATTGCATATATTACAAATGTCTTTTTTTTCTTGTTAATTTTGTTACACACTCTAATTCTGGAAGAAAGTTATTTTCCTAAAATAATACGCATATGGATCTATGCAACTGCTCTCTTTCATTTCTCTAAAATCTATAAATTCAAATAAATGAAGAAATATCAAGGGTGCTAAATGATTTTACAAGAGATGGAAATGCCCTGTGTAGTCTAGAAAAAGAAAAGCCGTTTCCTGAGCGTCACTGGCTTGCTCTAGTACACTGCACAGAGTTTCACATGTAGGTGCACGGAAGTTTTGTACCTAAAAAGAACCAATTTTTCACACTACGCTATTCTTAGAGATGCAATATGAGGATTCGCAGGATTAGTTACTGCATCCACATCCTTGATTTAGGAGGGCTAAAAGGCCTGGTACACTGGAGGTCACTCAGGGCAGATGAGCTTGCAGCAATCTAAGAACAGGCTAGGATTAACTTTTTAAACCTACTCAGACAATCTACTTGTCAGCAATCCCTTTCTTTAGAGGTCCTTTATCTAATGCTTGGAGAAAGCATTTTATCATAGTAGTGTTGCGCCTGCCTGATGGCAAGCATAGGGCCTTGAAAGCTCTTGAGGGTCGTCAGAGAGAGCCAGAATCAAGGAGGTAAAAAGATGGTCCTCAAAGTCAGCTGCTTCTTTACTCCAATTCTATACTTAGCACTAAAGTAGAGTGTGAAAAAAACCTAAGTCCTTGTATTTCTGGAAATCCTATCCTATTGTGCGTTTCTTTCATCCCAGATACTCTCTGATAGAGAAGCATACAATTTCTGTTATAATTTATTAGTATCAGTGTAGTGAGGTATGTATGACTAGCACTGAATTTAATTTTCTTATCTATAATCTCCTCAACAGAACAGCAGGTAACAAAAAATACAAATTTCTTACAGAAACATTGGCTAACAGTCTGAAAATGTCCCAAAAGATGGCAGTTCTTAGTGCTTAGGTCTTGTACTGACGTTATTCACAAAATACACATTCATATAAACCTTATTTTGAAAACGGAAAGGTACATAAAATAACGGCTTATTTAGGCACACAGCAAACCCACTAAAAGAAACAATTGTGAACTAAATTCAGTCTTGAGACGAATCCAGCTCGTGGCTGACAACATACAGCAAATACACATGCAAGAAAATGGATCATGTGAACTTTGCACCTTAGTAGTTCTTATACTACTAAATTCCAGTTGCTCTATTGAAAAACGGAAGGTGCGTGCCCAACAGCTCCATCTGTGAACCCAAAATGTGTGATTGCATCTGAAGTGTTATGCCCCGTTTTTGGTTCCCCAGCACAAGGAAGGCACCAGCATACTGAAGCGAGTCCAGCAAAGGGCCACCAGGATGATTAAGGGGCTGGAGCATCTGGCACAGGAGGAGAGGCCGAGTGAGCTGGGACTGACCAAACTTAAGCAGAGAAGGGGAAAGGGAAAATCTTATTGCTGTCTTTAACAACATAATGGGAGGGTATAGAGAAGACAGAGTGAGACTCTTAAAGGTACATGGGGGTAAGAGGAGAGGCAACAGACACAGACCGCAACAAAGGAAATTCTGATTAAACATTAGGAAGGTTTTCACTCTGAGGGCAATCAAATACTGGAAGAGGGCCCCAGAGAGTCTCCATCCTGGGAGATATCCAGAACTTAACCAGACCCGGCCCTGAGCAGCCTCACCTAATTGGACCTCATCTGAGTGGGATAGTTGGACTGGATGATCTCCAGATGTTCCTTCCAACCTACAGTACTCTATGATGCTGTGATTACCTTAATGGATTTTTTTTTTTTAATCCTAGTTACTTTGGTCCTTCTGTTATTTGTTCTTATTCGTTTACTTAGAAAATATCTTCCCAATGCCCGTATTTTGTTATCCTCGTGCTCTGCTTTTGCATAGGGTGCGTGTATTTAGATCTTGTCTTCTGATACAGCTTTACTGGAGGATAAGTTTGTAAATAATCTGTGAATTATGCCTTGCGTAGTCCTGACTCTTAGCAATTCTTGCGCTCAGAAATCAATTTATCCAGTAAATGTCATAAATAATTCTTTCTAAACTATTTCTGTAAATAATTTAGTTTCTTCTTCAGCTCAGCAAGTATCTAGAAGCAGATCATAATTTCTTGAATTCATTTGTTACACTTAATTCAAAACTGTTTGAGTTTTGTTTCTGCTGTCTTTGATTTGATAGTCAACAGTGGGCTGTTGAATGTTCTATATCCAATATTCAAAATATAAACTCAATGATCAGAAAAATAACCAGATATCACTCTGATCTCTAATTGAATATATGTGAACTGGAAACTGCAGAGCAGAAAGGGAGGGGATAGGCACCTTTTAAAAGGACTGGGATTTAATGTTCCCATTGCAAAGGCTAAGCTTTCAGGTCCTAATGCGGTAGCAATGAGGCAGTCTGTGGAAGGAATAGTAAATACAGGATGTATGAGTGAGTCAATGTGATATTCAAGGAGCATGGAAGGTTGTCCTGCCCTATTGTATGTTTTCTTGTTTCGTATCTATCTACCTATGACTGTAACCTTTCTGTTGTTCAAATACTGTCTAGTTCTTTGGAAAACAGCTGGGTGGGCTGTGTTTGTAATTAGTTTGACAGGCAAAGGCTAATTGCCCGATTCTCCTTGGAAAGCTCACTGCGTGGTGCCAGAGATAGTAATGAATTGAAAAAGGTAAATGAGAAAAATTCTCCAGGTCTTGTGAATCAGTAATAGGGTTTTGTGAGAAAATCAACTAGTAATTCAAATGATGAAGCTTGATAATTTAGGGGTGTATATGAAGGGCTGTATTTGCTTTTGGCCTGTGAAACGTACTTATGATGGAGATAAATCAGAATAGCATTCCTCTACCTGCATGAAGTTTTAACTTAAAACAGACCCACTACGCAAGCCTCTCCAGCGATACTGGACTACATCTATTGGTGTGTGATGAGCACTTTGGGCGGCCCATGTGCCAGCTGTCTTTAGAAGTACACCGTGCAATGCATTAAAGATAAAGTCATACTTCCTTGCTAACTGTTCAGTTGACAAATATAGCTACTTCTTTTATTTGGCACTTACTTGTGAGATGAAGATCTGCAGAGTGGTCCCTTAGTTTCACCCTTGACCTGCAGAGCACGCTAGAGTATGTCCAGAAGAAGCGAAACAGAGGATCCCACTTCTGGGAAAACATAGAACAGTCTGCACTCCTACCGTATCTGAGAGGACTGAGACAAAACAATTGTCAAGATATGGGGAGGTTTATGGAGCAAAATCAATATTTGCAGACAATGGTAGCCTTCCTTTCTGGTGTGATTGCAGTGTCTCGTGGCTGCAGTTGACAAATCCCATCATTTAATTAACTTTCGTGGGGATAAATTATGAGAACCAAGTCAGATTTCATTCTCTGAGTTTTTATATTTCTGTAGTGCTTAGTATGAGAAGGCACTGACCTAGGAAGACGGTTCCAGCAGTGGACATGGTCATAAATAATATTCTAATAGCTTTCTTTTTCTGGCCAGTATATAGAGTTGGGAATTACACCTCAAGTCTGTAGTGGAAGGAAAGGAGGAACTGGATGGATAAGTATTAAGAGAGACCAGGAAAGTTTGGTAGAGAAAGTCAATGTACAAGAGAAGATTTGAATAAGAACTTTGACTCAACAAATCTTGAATGCTTAATTGATTATGTTGGATTGATTTGTGTACATCAAACGCTTTTAAGGTTACCGTTGTATAAATCAAATGAGTAACAAATTAAATTTGATATGGTTGGAAGGATTTAATATACAAATAAAGAATCTCATCTTGCAAATCCTTCAAGCATGAAATTCCCGTCAGGTCAGAGCACGTTGTATACAGCAGGAATGTTGAACGTACATAGTGTTTCTGTCAGTCGGTAGCAAGATACCAGATGGGAGAAAGTTCTAGTCAGGAAATATATCATGAAGCAGGGAGATAGCAAATTGTTTCAGAGATGATGCTTCTGTTTGACTAAAGGTTCTGATCTACTGTTTGAAGGAAAGGGTATTTTATAGTTAGTTTTTATTCTGTCATTGCTTAGGGCAGGGCCTCTGGAGCAGGGATGCAAAGGTTTTGTTTACTGGCAGTGTGCCTCTCTCTAGACTTTTAATAAAGGTAACCAAAAGGTCGAATTTCTACTTGGTATTTTTTGCTATTTCTGTATTTCTGCACAAAAAAGATTTTCCATCACTCAGAGGAAAATGGTATACACCAGAGAAAAGAACTCACTTTACCTTGCTAGTATCAAGCTAATGACAAACTTTCAACAACTGTAGATCCAAGTAAAATTGCAAGTGAATAACATGGACTTCACACTTATTCATAACTTCTGCTTGGCTTTGGACTTGAGTCCAGAATAATTAAAACAGAAGGCCACCAGCTAGGACACAGCTAAACACAAACCTTATCTGTAAGTATTTTGTTACTACTTTATTAAATTTAGGGTCTAGAAACCAGAATCAAATCATTCCAAGATGTTACGTGAAAATTATAGCAACTATTTTTATGCATTATTGTAGACTTGTCTCGGATTAAGGGACATAGCTTTCAGAGGCGTAGCTGTCTTACCTCTGTGAGGTTTTTTGCACAAAAAGGTTCCGGAGAAGAAAGGTGGGAGAAGTACATGGAAAGGATACTTTGCTCAAAGAAAAGAAGCTTTTTATCCCTTATTCTAGAATTTTGATGCTGCAAATTCATGCAATTAGGTTCAACCCAGTTTGGTACTGAATGGCAAAGGCTTGCTAACTTCAGATGTGTCTGGTGTTAGGATAAGGGAAGACATCCAAAGAAAATTTTAAGTTTGCAAAAGACTTTTTTTTTTTTTTTTTAAAGAGATTGTATATATTCTTAAATTTTTTCTTATAGAAGTATAAAGTTCTTAGTTTTATAAACAGCCTTACCTATGAAGAAAAAATTGGAGCTTTCCTTAAAGCAGTTGATTCTATAGCATAGTTTAAAACCTGAGGAGTTGCATTTCACTAGCTTTTGAGAGTGCAATAGAGTGGATGGACAAGTGACTCTGCCTCCCAACAAAATCAGGGACGTGGAGGGAACAGAGGAGAGAGAAGCAGCCAATTTGAGCTTTAGTGCTTCATGTAGCATCCAACCTGACAATGTATTAAAGCTTTTGACTGAAATTAATCTGTGCAGAAAAGGGAGCTTAATGGAGCAGAAAAAAAATCTTTTAAAATTGTCCTCTTCTGTTATTGCTAGGCATTTAACAACTCTCTCTAATCCTTTCTTGGTACACTGCTGTATTACCAGGGGCATGGAAGTTTGCTGCTCTTGCAGCAACCTGTTTTCGCTGGTGTGGAACGAAGCGCAGCCCAAAGCATCTTGAAAAAAATGTTCATATTACCTGCAGCAGTAAACACAAGCAATACATCCATTTAACATCAGCAAGCTTTCCTGCATCTATTCATTTTGATTTAATAATGAGAAAGTTCAGAGTGCATGGGGGCAGTCCTGCGACTCTCACCGGTGACACCCTAGCAGCGACGTGGCCAGGGAAAACGGATCCTCTCCTTAGAATCAGAAACGGGAGCAGTAGGAAATGCAGCAAATCAGAGTTGCAGTAAAGAGCTGATCTAAACTCTTCTCTCTTCACTAGCCACGCCAGTCCTATCCATCATGGAGCCTCCGTGTTTTTCTCCTTCCAGCATA
The DNA here is from genome assembly GCF_040807025.1 of Struthio camelus. Classification (NCBI taxonomy): domain Eukaryota; kingdom Metazoa; phylum Chordata; class Aves; order Struthioniformes; family Struthionidae; genus Struthio; species Struthio camelus. Next base: position 37,217,016 of record NC_090982.1, read on the forward strand.
GTTTTTTTGTTTTTTGTTTTTTAATTAGTACAAGTTTGGATGCTCTATTGTTTTGGTTCTCTGGGAGTGTTGATAGAGAAACATCTGTAGTGTTCTCTCAACAACAATTTTGAGGACTATCCTAGTTAATACTAATCCTAATATATTTCTCTCTGAGGCCTGACAGCTATTCTGCTTAAGGGAACACTCTGGGGAGCATCCCGATATTCAAACTAGGTGGTCCTCATAGCCATAGTTGTAACTTTAATCTGAAAGGGTAATGAAACAAAAATTTGAGACTAACCACTCTTGATACTGAGTCTTTAACTCTGGGAAATCCTGTAATACATGAAAAATAACCAGTCACAACCAGGTCATGCTCACTGGGTAATACCCAGGCTTTCCAACAATTTCAGCGTATATTAATTATAACCAGAGTTGTGCTTTTGTTCCATTTAAGCAAGGGAAGTAGAAAACCCCACAGTTTGTATGATCTTCTAGCTGCAAATGGAAGACTATTATACCTATACAATGAAAGACTTGTTTTATTTTATCTGCCTCTCCCCAATCCCAAAAGCAAATATGAAACAGGACTTAGGAGACTGATTTTGGATGAAAGATAAGTGCTAAGCATAAATGAACTATGAAACAAGAGTGTCAGTAATGCAAGCCTATGAATATTTGAGAGAATAACAAGAACAGGAAGGTATAACCAAAATGTCTGTAACTAAGGAAAAATATAATATCAGGCAAAATCTAGAGAAAAATATTTCAAAGGAAATGAGGAAAACTGTCATCTGTTTTGGATTTTTCCTATACTGATATCCTACTGAAAATTGTATTATAAGGAAAAATTCTATATTAGTAATAAAATGAGCTGAATGGTCTAATGGTATTCTTTTCTATTGCTGTTTCCTAGGATTCGGTAGATAAAATTGCACTTTCTTTATTTATGATGCAGTATAATTACCTTAGACTTGACTCTAATTAATGTTAATGGCTTTTTGCTATGTGCAAGTTTAACATGAGGGGGATTTCAGTTTGTATCTGGAAGTACCTCAATAAATAGATTCTCTATACGTTGGAGACTGACCGTGTTCAGGTCAGGTCAGAGGAACCGAACTAATTTGCACATGCTTGACAAGCAGCTTGCTTTGATGACCTGTGCTGGTGTTCACTCCATTTAGTTCATGTCTAAGTAATGATTACTAATGGTTCCTGGATCAGGGCTCGACGTTTCTGAACGATAACTTTGTGGTCCTTCAGTTGATATGTTGTCACTTCAGCAAAGTCTATAAAATGTGGGTATTTTTGATTCAAGAAAGTTGTAACTTTGCCTGTGATTCAACTGTGGTTTGGTTATGCTTCATGTGATTTTAAAGCAGTGGTCGTTAGTCCCTGACTGAAATGTATATCGCGCTATAGGAAGTCACTCCTGCCGCGACAGTCCAGGTTGACAGTCAAAGCATGATGCTACCCATAGTATACTGTTCGCTTGGCATTAGTATTCAGAGTCCAACAAAGGCTAGAAATCTTAAAATTAAATGACCTTCCCCACTGTATATGTGTGTGCGTGCACACGCATGTGTAAAGCCAAGTTCAACTGTTTTACTTTTTTTGTTGTTGTTGAAGTTAGCAGCACTAGAAATGCCAAATTGGATGCTGCTTCCAATTTACACAGATTCTGTCGCCATTTGATTAACCAAGGGAGGAATTCTGAAAAAGTGTTTTCAGAAAAAAGTTCCCCTGAAGGGTAGTTGCTTTGTCAGATGTTAGATCTGGAGAATGCAGTTCAAAACGAAACTGGAAGAGCAGCAGCGTTCATTAAGGAGTTCAGGCTGACCTCCGAGGAGGAGCTTTGCCCTGCGACAGGCCGCGGCACTGCAAATGGCGTTTCACAGATAGGATGTTCAACAATAACTCCACTGGTCTGCCAAGTGCATCTGCATCCTGCTGTCCCTGTTCTTTGACTCTTCACGGTTAACCTCCGAACTGTTGGAATAAGTTAGTTGTTTTAAACGCGATGGCTCCTGTCTGACCTTTCTGCGGAACTGCTTTTGCCTGATTTTTGCTGTTCCCCTTCGAGTGAGGCAGTTGTCATTAAGGTCACTAATGACATCCTTCTTGCCAGAACGAGGTGCCCCTTCTCTGCACTTTTCGGCTCAGATCTCTCTTCTCTGCTGTTGACTACTTATGAATTTCCCTTCTCCGTTTGTCTGTCTTCTGGTTGGGTTTCCGATGCTTTTTACTGCCAGGAGTGTTTTCCTGCTAACTCCACTAGCGCTATTGACAGCAAAGTCTTTCCTTGCTTTGCCCTCCCTTTTAGATGTTGCCCAGGTCTCTCTCCTCAGTTCCTTCCCTTCCTTTTCTGTGATCGTTTCTGGGTTTTGCTGTGTCTGCTGCAGAGTTTCAGTTGTTACATATTCTAAAATGCACCACTTCCCGAGTTACAGACTAGTTTCTCATCTGCAAAACTGATTAATACCATTGTTTATCTTGAGTTATATATAGATGCTGGCTGCATCATTGTTAATTAAGACAAAATTACCCACAATTTTTAACTCAGAAGATGTTTAGAAAAGTTTGTTTCGTTACTCTGCCTCTAGCTGCAGTTCACTTCTGTTTTCTTCTCTTTTCAGGACTAATTTTGAAGTAATGATTTTTCATAAAGTGCTGGATTTGCAACTGAAAGTTTTCTTTAAAACTGAACTATCAACCCTTAACAACCCTTATTTCAGAAAATCCTCTGTTTAAAGGCTTTTCTAACAGAGTCGTAAATATAGTGCAAACCATTATCTTTACTAAACGTATGCTTTATGGGAAATGGGCATTACACTTTAACCTGTAAGTTTCAAATACTTAGTTCAGTGATGTTTTTATTATTTAAAAATAGTCTGGCCAAATTCCCGTGTTTATTATTGGCCACCAGAAACCCTTTCCAGCGAATAATAGAATATTCCATTAGATAAATGCAAAAATTTTAGTTGTAGAAAGACATGCCAGTTTATTTTCAGAACACGAGCTGAACGAAATGGAAAAAAAAGCACAGTAGCGCGTCCAACATACATCTAAAGTAATGTGGCACTCATAGCTCATGCCACACAATAAGTCGCTTGTTAACATTTTAAAAACAGATGGTGATTCACAGGCTGCCCTGTCCTTCAGGGCGTTAGCCAGGAATCCATTAGTTGAGGGCCATCTTTGTAATTGGCCAAGGGGATGCTGACCCTACTTAATTTCTCCAGGTAAGAATTATTTTTCAGGTGACCACAAAAATAGACTGAACAAAACCAGTATTCAAGCTTATGACTTAAGCATCGTGATGCTTTGGCAACTTTTTCACGAAGGTTGGATATAATCCACCTAAATGATGGAAGCCTTTTAAGCCTCATTTTTAGTGTTCTTCCGAGCAGCGTTAGTCCAAAACGTATCGTTTCCATTTATTCATTTTACCTAGTTTTTCTAATCAATATATAAATGCTAGCTCTCTTCCTCAGCACAAGAACCACTCAACAGCTTTTACTTTAAAACTGATCATCACGAAAATGAGCCAGAGACTACATGCGGATTTGGGCTGGCAGGGTAAATTTAGTAAGTGACACAAACGATGAGAATGAGAATACTTGTCAAATAAGGAGGAGTCTCAGACAGAAATTATTTGCTGGACATTTTTTCAGTGAATTCATAGGCCGGGTCAAAGGCGACATTAGTGTATTGATATGTGAAAAGTGGAGCAACACTGTGAGTTATCTAAGGGATTGGAATGGACAAGTTTTATGAGAGTATGGAACCACATTTTAAAATCAAATGAGGTGTGGTGATCTGTGAACTTGAGAGATCATAACACTTCCCTTTCCAAATTATGTGGGAAAAGATAAATCTTGCTAGATAGCATATAATTGCTGAGACTTTTTTTTCTTTTTTTACATAGGATATCTGACTATAATTTTTTCAGCTTTTTTATTTGAAGTTTAAACAGCTTCCTAATTATCACCTTCCTGTGGCGGAGGAAAACCCTTTATTCTAGATGGTACAGTTATTACTATCTTTTTGAGATTTCTTTTTCTTTTCTTTTCTTTTCTTTTCTTTTTTTAAACTAAGTAATGGAAACATCAGAACTAAGCTGTCAGCACTTTGAATGGGCTTTGAAAGAGGTGGCTAACCTTTATCAAGTCAGGTTAACCATTGGAAGAATCTGGATGAAATGGTTTGATTTAGAGTGTTACTTTTTATCAAAATATTTCAGCTAGACAGAGGAAGGAGATATGTAATAAACGAGAAATGGAAATTATAACTGTGGTTACAAACTTCTTTAGATTTTGATGGGTCATTGAATATGTGGGTAGGATTTTTTTGTGCTTTTAAAGACTTCCTTCCAGCCTCCTCCTGGTGCAGTTGTGAATCGCAGGAACTGTTATTTTCCTGCAAAGGCAAAAGCTCCTTGAGAACAGCTTGTCTCATAAAACTCGGACTATTTACTAGGATAGCAGTATTTTGATATTTGCTGATCTCTTGAAATGTTCTTAATCCCCTTTTAGAACCGTTCACCAAAATATTCATCTGTATTTCAACATCATTAACTGCAGACCTGAACTTCAATGCTGACCTGGCTTGAATTTGAAGGCTAAGCATAATCTAAACAGTCTGAAACAAGATGATGCACTATAGGATCCAATGTATTCCTCTTAATACCACGGAAGAGGAAATTCCTGGGATCTGAAAGTTGCTACTAACATTTTAATAAATGCTACCCCCCATTTTAATGAAAAGAAAATGGTACAATTCTGTTAAAGAGAGTGGGAGAGTGAGAAAGAGAAAATCAAGGACCTATAGAGAATTTCTGGATTCTCTAAGAGCTTGGTATGCCTCAGCCAGGTCAAGCAGCAATCAGTATTTGAACTCATAACATGAATTAAAGCAGCCTCCCCAGTAGGCCAGATGCTAAACCGCCATACAGAACCCGCCTTGCATCAGAGCATTGCTGAAGTGCAAATCATGCCCAGTCCCAGCCTTGGCATGCCCTAATCTTAGTTGGTTTAAGGTTGTGTGAAAGAAGGAAGTCAGCGTTGCAGAGGTAGGTGCTCTCGTGTCAGCTTCTCAACGTCCTATCAAATGAGGATGGACAAGATGTGGATGCTGGGGCAGAGGACTGAGGTGGAAGGCAGCTGAGCGGATCTCGTGTCCAAACCATGAAGCTGCACAGCTTGCTACACTTTCTCCTTGCTAGTCATGATGATCTGTCATGTGTCTTGTACTGCAGCACAAGACCATTGTTGTGGAGTAGAGTATTTGATGATGACGGGGGATTGTAATTTACCTGACTAAATTATTTGCATAAATTGACCTAGGAAATCAGTAATTTTGCATGGTATCAGGTCTTGTTTTTATTTTCACACGAGATTTTTCAGTGACTGTTTTGGGTTTAGCAAGATTGTGACTGCTTGGATTAGAAGTTTGGAAGTCCATGGTATGCATGGTTTGGTTCATGAATTAGTTTGTTAGGAACCTTACACTAACAGCTCTGTTAGAATCAGTATGTAAGAATCACAGCGTGTCATATTTGTATAATTAATTTTATTTTGATTATTCTATGCAGCTGTCTACTAGCTTTATTATGCATTCTGTCAGACTTTTTATGAGAAAAGATGGATAAAAATAAGCTCAGTGATTTCCAAAGGCTCTGTTGAGATTCAGTGTACTTTTCTTTTAATAATACATGTATACATATTGTTCATTATCAGTATGCATTATGCCTCTTAAACTTCAGCCAGTGTTCACAACTTTTAGTCCGTTATGATTGAGACATTATCCTCTCTATCTTAAGAGATCTCTTTGGCATGGCGGAAGAACCAAGTAAAAAGTAGAAATGATCCTGGGTCATGATATTTGCGGTTTGAATGCCAAGGATGTGGAGGTGAGAGGGAATAGTACTCCCTAGGGATGGGGAAATTTCAGAGTCAAGTGGTAGTTCTGCAATGAGACAGTCCCTGCAGTGCAACACGGCTGGGATCTCCTTAACAACCCACTGCCACCAGGGACAGTGAGTCGAAGGTAAAGACAACCTCGTGGGACCGGCATTTACTCATGATTGCTATTTTCACTCTGAAGCCGGACGCTGGCATCTGCATTGAGGAGGAGGACCAGCTCCTCCTGGAAGCTTAGTCAGAAAAGGGAGAAGCCATTAGCTGGTTGTGTTCCTTCAGGCTGGGGACTCATGGCAGAGTCCAAAGGTTGAGCCTTTCTCACTGAGAGGCAGGAGCAAGCCTCCACTTGCCATGGTACGCTCCCCTCAATATGAGCAGATTTCTAAATGCAAAACAAGCAGCGCGTATTGCTGGTTGTGCTGCTGCAGCATTTGGTGTGCAACTAGATGGGGATGTTGCTGTTGTAAGGGGTATGCAATCAGGTTATCAGAAAAGGTTGGGTTGGGGCAGATTCTGTCAATATGGTGAAGTATTTATTTCCTTGCTGTGTTGATATTCTGTGACCATGAAAATGAATGCTTTTTTTTTTTTTTTTTTTTTTTTTTTTTTTTTAAACTAGACAGAGATGGTTCAGGTAGAGAGGAAGGCAGAAGGCTACTCTAGGCTGCTCCCCTATTTTCTAAATGGGTAATTTGATGCATATTCCAAGGGTGAAGGTTTAGGGGATCATCCTGTGATGTCCACACTGATTTCCCCCTAGAATTAACTGTTTGTCTAATTAAGCCCTGAGATTTTGCATCTGGCGTTTTAACTCTGGTGCAATTAGTGAACTGGCTGAATGAATGATGAGAGCAATAAGTGTGCAATTACTCAGGCCACGGGCTTTCCCAAGCAAGAAAAGCCACGTGTGCTCATGTGCGTTTGTGCGTGTGCATGCAGTACTTGGCACAGCCGAATCCTGGCTCAAGCTCGCCAGCTCTACAGCACCCAAGTAATTAAAGAGCGATGATGGCAACAGAAGTTAAGAGAACTGCACGCAGAGTGGCAGGCTGGATTGCTAATTGATGTTTTTGCATGCACTGTTACCTGACTTGCGTTACATTTTCATCCTAGGCCTTTCAGCTAGGTGTACAGCTTTATACGCACCTTTGAATATGTTATTTCAAGTTTGAGAAACAAGTCCAATAAAGGAAATAAACGTAAAACATCATTTACCATTTTCTATCTGTCTAAATGACACAAACTTGTGGCTCAGACAAATGAATCTTTCAGGAGCAGTCAGAACAGTTGGAATGGGCTTTGTTATCGGTCATGTCAGCATGACAGGAGCGAGAACGCGTCTTTTGTAAGTTTCAACCTTCAAGACAGAACCTGCTTTATTGAAACAGCCACACCACAATTATTATAAGCAGTCTTTGCACTAATTATAATTCTTGTTGCTGCTGTAAAGCTACATTTTCAATAGGGGGCATACTTAAGGCCACCCGTTAGTACAGACTTGTGTAATAATTTCTGGTGCGAGTAAATGGCTTAGAGCTCAAGAAACTTTTGGGCCTCTAATAAATTTTAGAAGAGTATGGTGCTCTGTAATTGGTAAGCTCCTGAACAGCAAAATGTTTCTATGGATGAGATCGCCTTCCCACAAGGTGATGGCTGTGTGTTTTCTTGCGCCGGAAGCACCCCTCCAGATGTGAAAATTGCAGCTGGTAGGACCGAAAGGCGTAGTGGTGGGTAATTCATTTCTCAGGCGTGTGCTTGTAATGCCAGGGGAAGTTGTCTGGCGATTTACCCACCCAGCAAAGGGGGCTGATTTCATGAGGTTTAAAGGATAGTCACAAAGGCGGACAAGTTTGAGGAGAAAGGAAGAGAGATGCTGGAGGCAGAGCTTTTAAGCTATTAAAGAAACACAGTCCAGGGCATCGAACATAGTGTGCAGTGAAATGCATCCTGTCCCGGTTAGAGATCCTGATCCCGACTGAGGGGCAGAAATGTAGTAAATGATGATGGGAAGAGACCTTCAGCCTCCCGAACTACTTGCAGTTCTGAGTGCCTGCTGAAGGTTTATGAAAAATTGGCTGGGAAGTAATGCTATTTATTGCTTGTCTCCATTTCCAGTCGATGTAAAGATGCTAAATTTAGTAAGGACTTTCTTAACACTGGTTTCCCATGTAAGAAATTGTATAGGATGGTTTTAGCTTGCCAGTGAAAGGCAGGTGGTTGAGATGGATGTAAATAAAAATAAAAGTTGGTCGATAAGGCAATTTCTCTATGAAAACGTTGTGAGGGCAGGGAGTTCTTCATGAGCTCCGTGAAGTATGTGAGGTGTTCGGAAAATTAATTTCCCGCCCTGTTATACTTCAAGAGCAGAGGTAAATACTATGCTCCACTGGTATACCTTGCACAGCTGCAAAGAAGGTTTTGTTGAGAACAGATAACATAAAAACACTATCGATAATAATTTACTTGAAAAAATGTTACTCCTTTTTTTGCAAAGTAAATGCAAAAAAAGGCTTTCTTGATTGTATTAGTTATTAAAAAGAAATTCACATGCTAATTCCAGAAAGCACTTTAATGTCCATGCTGCTGTTTGTGGAGGACCGTAACTCTCTGCATCAGGTTTTCAGTGCAAAAACTTAAATACTTTCAGAAAATTAATATCTATCATCTAATCATAATATTATCTCTAATCATAATATTATCTCCTCCAGGGAGGAGATAAAAAGACACTTTTACAATGAAGGATTCTTTAGGAGTTTTTACTTAAAATATATGTTTGTATTGCCTGCGTGTAATAAGAGATCAAAACTCTTTTTTTCAAGTAAATGCAGTTTTAGATGCGCTTAACTAATTTTGCTCTCAAACTTTCCAGAACACATCTCTGACTCTAGCTTACAAGCTTGTCAGGAGGCAGAAGGACTTTTGGAATAGATGAGGTAAACAGAGGTATGCAACAAAGCGAAGGATCAAGAGATGTAAAAGGTGTGACAGAACAATCGAAGATGTGTGTCATACCAGAAATGCTAGACAAATGCTTTGCCTTTGTGTTCATTTGCAGAGGAGATTTGGGAGGTTCTGGATTTGGGTTGTGTGTGAGTGTATCTCATATGCAGATGTCTATGCAATGTGACTCATGATCATTGGCATTTTTTTCCCCAAAGTTCGGCAATTGTGTGGACATTTTTGTGTGCGAAAACTTTAAATATTGGATTTCATTTAAACAGATAACATTCTTCAGGCTGTTGTCTTAGGGGTTTTGATTTTTTTTTTTCTAGTTCCTATTGATTTTTTGTGTCATAAATAACTAGAAGTTTTCCTAGCTTTATCCAAATGAAGAATTGGCTTACTGGGGACTTATTCACCTGGCCTGGTAAACTCAAGTCAGACTGCTCTGCTCACATCCAAACTTCTCTGCTGATTAAATTATTGCAGGCTAAAACATGACCTTGGCACCTTCTGCCTCTCTCCAGGCACAGCTCTCTAGTCTCACCTTGGATGCATATATGATGTAAATTTACTCGAATGGCTTAAACTCAGACCAGTCTATTTAAAGCCCTTCATTCTTGGGGTTATCGCAGTCATCTTTCTGAAGCTTTCCCGAGTCTGTTGCTGCCACCCACATTTCACCTTGAACAACAGGATTTCTGAGCTGTACAAGTACTCAGCTCCCACTTCTCAAGCTGTCAGGTAACTACTCAAAGAGTCAAAACCCTGCGAGTGTTAGCAGAATTTTCACATGCAAACTGCTGGCAGGTGGCTGAAAAGTAGTAGACCCAGAGTTATGCAAAATATGAGAATTTGCTCTCTGGGTAGGTAGGCAGACTCTAGTAAATAAGACATTGAAATAAGTAGTTAAGAAAATTCTCAGTACTGGAGCATAATCCCCCTTTTTTCTGCTTCCATCTTCTCTTTGTGACTTGGATAGCGCTTAGTGGCTGCCGGGCTGCCCTCCTGCACTGCTGGCTGCAGAGCTGTTAACCTTTTAAACTCTGCCAGCACTCTGCATGCAGACAGTATAGCCGACCTTCAGCTGCATGTGTTGGGTACCGGCAAGTAACTTTACAAACATCCGTAGTAGGTTTGCTAGGTATTTTTCTGTTTGCATGCAGAGGACCAAAGACTGCAAGACTATTTTCAGTTTCTGTAATGCCAGTTTTAGGATCCTGTGCTAGTTTTCATATGCAATATGTGAAGACTTTGAGTTGGTTTATACATCAGCATGTTTAAACCTTCTGGGTCATTAAACTTCTTTCTCTTCAGGTTTATATCAATTTTTTGAAGCTTGCGCCACACCTCCAAATTCTGTGTTAAAATAAAAAACTCTTTGCTAAGCCAACTCCTCTTGATAGAGAAAATGTCATAGCTGACTTGCTCTGTTGTCATCTGGGCACAGCTCCTATGACATTCAAGCACCTGCAGTGGAAACAGCAGAAATCCCAGGTAGTATAGTTAATACTAAATAATGCAAGAATGCAGAGAATAGGTGTTAGTGTTTCTGAGCAGCTCTAACCTTATTCCCATGAACAACTCCTTTCCTCAGTCCCATAGTTAATGCTTAGAGTAGGCTAGCATTGACTGTGCTGTAATTCTATTTATAGTTTCAACTTACAGGATCTTTAGATCCCTGAGACACTAATCTTCCAGGATACGTGTGAATGCAGAACTGTTAAGACCTATGTCTATTATACGTAGCATACTGGAGCCGTTACAGTTGCTGTTACAGGACATGGTGCATAACGAGCCATAAAATTCTAAGCAGAGCTGATGAATCTGGCATCCAGAGCAGCATTTAAAGATTATAGTTATGTGACTTCAAGAAGATGGAAGCGTCTGCTGCCAACAAAAAGTTTCCTCCTCCGTCTCCACTTCTTAGGCCTTCCTATTGACCCTAACTCATGAATGCAAGGTTAGCATGAGAGAGGGGACAGGAATATGCAGGCCACAGCAACGGGCAAGGTTAAAAAAAAAAAAAAAAGGCATATTCTTCATATAGGTCTGCAAAAGCTGATCAAGAAACCATACCCTGAAATACTAGGCTCTCCCTCCTCCCTTATACAGGCTGGATGCCCTGAACTGCTACACAGGGTTACTCCATGGCTTGTAATCGCACTCGGGTGTTCTGGTTACGTTGCTGTAGAACTGACATCGAGTCAAAGCACAATGCAAATGAACATCACTGAAGGAGCAATTAATGCTAAGAGGAGAGAGTGTCTCCTAAAGTCCAGAGATTTCTGATGCTGTATTTTTGCTGGGCATTACTATAGCAACTGATAGGAAAATTGGTCACAGCAAAGTTTCCTTTACTCTCTCAAATGTGGGAGGCAGCCGATTTTTTTTTTATTTTATTTTTAAGGTGGTGCTATATTGGAACTAGTGCTATGGATTTTTGTGAAGTGGCATTTTCATACTTATGTTACAGTTCTGATTCTGAACGGTAGTTCAGTTAGGGCTTGGGAGAAATATGAAGAGGAAAAGAATGGTTTGCACATTCTTTATGATATAGTCAAGGTAAAGAATAGCACATTTTAGTAAAGGCAAGCACTGAGAAAACACAGTATGAATGTGTCTTGCGATACGGTTGTTAGGACACGGCATGTTCATAAATACACGTATTATGTACATATAACATTGCTATTTTGCCAAGAAGACCCTATTAGTTCTTACTCAGGAGTAAGTAAAAAGGGGTTTGTGACAAGTTTGTACATAGGTAGTAGTGGGAGATTCTGATCTGGTAGATGAGGAGATGTGGCTTTTGTTTTTCTGCTGTTGAGATAGTAATTTTTACAATACAGGTATGATAAGGGCCTTGTGCGTTTATGGATTTTGGTGTTCAACGTTTGATAGTAGTTGAATTTCATAAGTAGTAACTAATTTTGGAAGGTGTTCTTCATAAATGTCAGACAGGAGCTATTTATTTGCATACATCTTTTCCTTTGGATATGTGTGCCTTTCCACTAAGTATCTAATTTTGCCTCATATTTGAAGGAGACTCTTCAACTTAAACTTCTTTTTATTGCCCTCTGCTGCCAACTCTTTTCCGCGTCCTCGGTTTTAATGGCTAGCCTACAGGAACAGATCTCTTACAGGCACTAAAGTGCTTTTGTGCTGTGGCACCAAAGAGGCTGGATTTAAGTGACCTGGTTTTGAGAAAAATAGAGGAATATTGCCCCGTAGTTTCTCCCACCTTGTTGTTTCTGAACATGATTATCATGAACATGACATCTCTAACTCACCTTGGTATACTCCTAATGGTATGACCTTGATAGGTTTTTGCCTCTGATCCTTTCCTGAAGAAACCTGATGTTGAGTATGAAGTACATAACAGTCCCAAGCTCTGGCCACAGCCAAGAGGCCTCTCGGATGTGGATGTCTGGTAAAAATTCACGTTATCCTTTCTGGTATGTTGTGAGCCATCACCAATCTCTTATGAGCCAGGGTACTTCAAGAATTAACAGGTGTTTTTGTATCAGGAAGGCATATATCAGTTTGAACCCCACTGTAGCAAAATGAGCAATGGAGTAAGGGAGAAATATGACTTTAAAAAATATGTAAGCTTATTTCAGAAGAGCTTATAAATATTTGATAACTAGAAATAAAAAAATGCACCCCACCATCCTTCATAACTGAAATATGTTTTATCTCCTGCCTAGGAGAAAAGACTAAAAGGCTAAAACAAGAACAGAAAACAAAAACTTTATATTAGGAACATTATTTTTTAGGAAAAATAGTGTAGGCAGTAGATTTTAGCAGCGTCTTTAGAAATAACTTTTCTCATTTGTGCATCAGTCAGATTTGGTGTCCAAATTAAGGAGGATATGAAAATGGTATCTGTATTCTTACTAGAGCTAGGATCAAATGTTGAAATTCTCCTTCAGAGTACACCACGTATTGCTCTTTTCGCAATGGCATTTCATTGTGCACTGGTTTTACTTTTGCAAAAACCATCCAGATTTTAGTCAAGTTTCACAAAACATGCAACAAGTTGACCTTCACTTTGATGGGAGGCCGAATGTAATGCTGCTTTTCAGCTGTTTGTTTTTTTTCTGGGAAACTTTCTTGCTCCTGAGCTGAAGCAGTTTGATCTCATAAGCTCCTCAGGTTAGGACGGGAGTAAGATGGGCATTGTATATGGATGGAGTTAACATGAAAAGAGACTTGGCACTCTGTGGCTTGTTTCTGTTGTTCGATCACCATTGCTAATAGTAACTACTTTGCAGCTGTTGTCACACAGAAGCATTTCACACTCATCCAATTTTCTCCAACAATGAATATTAAAAAACCCCAAAACCTGTAGTTATTTATATTTTAAGGAGGACCGGTGTATCAACAATCTGTTAATGAAAAGTCGTATTGTATTTTAGCCCTGTGTGTTCTGCAGAACCATAGCTGCTGTGAGAAATAAAGCTACAGTCTACTTTCATTAAATGTCAGCAGAATTCCCAGAATCAATCTGAAATTGCCACCTCCATTACATAAGTAACCAAGTAATAGAAGGCACGTTTTGACTTTTAGTAATCAATGTTGAGTGTTCCAGAAAGAACACAGTATAACTTGTAGTCTCTAGTTGGTCTAAGTTGTGTGTGTGTATCTCTTGGGGCAGGGGGGTGACAGATAACATGAATTTATTTATGAGCTTAAAAATATCCTATGGAAGTTGCAGGCGCATTTGAAAAGGAATGTGAAGGTCCTAATTTATAATTTTATAATTAATTTTATAGATAATTTGATAATTTAATCTAGCTTCCACTTAGTACAAATATTAATATCAATAGATGGTATGCCATCGTTTCAGTCTCTGCTTGGAGGATTTGACCTACTTGGAACAGAGACAGTGGTTAAAAGATCTAAAATACATATTATGTACTTATGTGGATTTAGTGGGAAAAATTTTGACTATACTTCAGTGGGGATGCTAGCATCTTTCAAAAGAGCTAATATTTTTTTTTTTAGTAGTGAAAATGAGAACTATGCACAGATTAGGCAGTATTCTTTAGTTGTGTAAGTGTCACTTCTCCCTTAGAATTGATCAAAACACTTTTCTACATTTTTGCAGGTGCTTTGTACATTGATAAAATTTAACCAGATTCATTAAAACTGTAAATTGTTATTACAGAATGAACAATTACATGTAGGTATGAACAGACAAGTACCTGTAATCATATGTACAACTGCTAAACTGATTTCAGTTAGCTCAATATAAATTCAAAGTGACTCCAACAAAAGTAAGTAAAGGCACTTCAGGTGAAGGCTTGAACCACCGTAGTCAATTAAAATTTTTGCAAGTGTTTTTTAATGGGACAAGGATTCCCTCTAACTGTCTACTGCAGCTAAATGAAACCTGAATTTGACCTAGCAGAATTATATAAGCGTGTCAAGTGGCATGGAAATCCCTAGGGAAAGGACTCATCGCAGTAACGTTAAAAGAAGGTTCAACACAAGAAAATTAGAATTCTTCCTATTCTTCCTACCACCCTTCTCTTCTTTCAGGATTATGAGACATCAGTAGAGAATAAGGAAAAGAGTTGGTTTAAAATAAGTTTGAGTCAGATTTATGCTTTTTAAATATCTCGCTAAACTTGTGATCTCACACTCCTAATCAGACATATTTTTGACAATCTAAAATGCAATGCCATTTGTGAAATCTAGATGAGCTGGAGATGGGAATAGGTCCTCGATCTACAGCTGTGTCAAGTGATAACAATTCCATTACGTTATCTGTAATACCAGGGCATTCTGCATAAGGGCCAACGGCCAAAACCAAGCTATGATTCAGGCCCAAACATCTCTTCTGCATGTGTGTTTCTTCCTTGGGTACTAGTATGTCTACATGATTATTCAAAGATGAATGAGTTTACTAATTTTATTACTTAATCCATTAAAAAGAAACACAAACATGCTGGGGAAATTAGACGGTATAAAATCTCTCCTCCTCTTTCCTGGATTTAATAAATCTGGTGAAACATGACTGATGTGCCTGCTGAGGGGGCGGGTGATAATGACCCTACAGGAGCTTTCTCTCCATTCTCAAAGTCTGCCTGCACTAAAAAATAGTAGGTAAAAAAACAACCACAAGGCTAGTAGGTCTAAACGTGCCACAGCAGTTAGATCTATAGTGCATGGGACCCGGTTAGAGTTACTCTTTAGCAAATACCTCTCCGGCTCGCATTGTGTCAACTTCGGGTTCTCAGCATTTTTTTCTCTCTAATCCATTTCCTATTGGGTTGCATTGCTTGTTATTATAGCTTAGCCTAAAGGTCTTCTCCTCTTTGAGAAACAAATAGAACTTGAAAGCATGTTTGTCGTCTTGCTTGTTTAGTGAGCGGTCTTGGTAGGTTTTGTACCTTGGCAAATTAGTTTATGGAAGATTTCTCTTTCAGTTTTTTCTAACGTGTGCTTTAGGAAGATAGCTTGTGCTGTGCTTCTGTGTTAGGAAGATAGTTTTCAAGAGAAAGTTTTACACGATTGCTTTAGATGGATAGAAACTTGCCGCAAAGGAGAGCTAGGTCAGGTTGTTAGCCATTTTTGCCATGTTTTCCAGCCTTGGACTCCCTCTCCTACTGCAAGTAGCTGATTCTCCTCTAGCTGCAGTCCTCCTGCTCCTGCTTCTTTAAACTTAGTCTGATAGGAAGAAAATGGACTTCAGACTCCAACAGTGAGTCTGCTAGTGCTTCTGCTATGTAAATTAGGTCCTATAGTGACTTTACCCTGTTATTATTTAGCTTAGAAAAAACCCAAACACCTAGCAAAATATAAACTGCTGAGGTTTCTAAAATCTGTAACTTGTTTGTTTTATCAAGGAGTAGTGTGATACGCTTGCT
Organism: Struthio camelus; assembly: GCF_040807025.1. Lineage (NCBI taxonomy): Eukaryota > Metazoa > Chordata > Aves > Struthioniformes > Struthionidae > Struthio > Struthio camelus. The sequence continues at coordinate 37,232,734 of NC_090982.1, forward strand.
CTGTTTAATGTCACTGATAAGACAATCTGTAGTTCTCTGCTCCCACTCTTCCACCACTCAACTTTATGGGCTGGAGAGAGGAAATGAAAAGCGAGGATTTAAATACATGAGTGGAAAAAGATTTTGTTAATTTTCACATCGTTATTACCCTTCATTTCCCTTCATAAAACTAGCTTCTATCAAGATGGAAATATATTTTATGTGCTGTCTTTTTTTCCAAGCTGGGAAGTGTCTCTTCTCATTTGTTTTACTGTGTTTTCATCCTATTCTTTTCCCTATCTTGAGTTAAGCACCTTTCAGGTTACAAGGGAGTTTACCTCTACACACACATTGACCCCATCATTTTATCTGGTGCATCTCTACAGAGAATGACCATAGTGGTTAATTTCTGAATGGAAACGAGCATCATCAGTCTACTAAACTGAGAATAACTGATGCAAACAGCCATTGGACAGCTTTTATGGATAATAGCTTCAACTGTAATATAGGAAGGCTGATTCTGAGGCTAAATAAGCCCCATTGTCAATACTATGCAAAAATAGATGCACATATTTTCTGTAGGAAGTTGCATTCAAAATGTATAACAACATACTTAAATAAGATTTGCAGAGCTATGAGTACAAGGCATTACTAATTGAGAGGCATTTTTGCTCCTTTAATTTTCCCCACTTTAATCTGTATTATCTGCGTGTCAAAAAAAGATAAGTTACTGCTGCTGGAATTAAGTTTTCAATTACTTTGCATTAAACCTTTGAAAGCTATATTTCTAATAAAGCCACAAGCAGCCCTTCAGTGCGCTCACAAGAGGTTCTTAAATATTGTCAGAGCGTAGTTGGAGGTATTTGAAATTTCCCACTAGTGGTGGTAAAGCAGTTTTATCATTAGCCAGGTTATTCTTCATCGCAATTTGCACCAGCAAGGAAAAAGAACGGTACCATACTGTGTTGATAAAATGCTTTGCTGACAGCAGACGTGCAGCCGGCACCGCAGTTACTAAGACAAATGTGACAAATGACATTACTGAACAAGACTCGAGTTGCGCCCATGAGGTCAGTGGGAGGATGCGTGTCTGGGAAAGTCGCTTGGCCTTGACTAATGGCACTGCCTGAAGAACTTCCCAGTCACTTGACGTTAAGACATCACAGAAACCCCACGTGGATTCCTGGTTGTCAGGAGAAAAGGACCAGAACATTAATCTGTGTTACCCTCTCCTAATGAACTGGTCGCTTCAGGGTATGGCTCTGTAAAGACTGTGTGACTTTTTAGTCCTTTTTTCGTGCCTGAACGCAGAGCGCGCGGAAGAAAAAGAAAATCCTTGCCTCTGAGGTACAGCAGTTTCTTTTATGCTGTCCTTTGTGCCATTCCCAATAGTGGAATCTGTTCACATCCTGCTTTGTAAACGGGACGTGGAAAGGTTGTCCCGCAAAAGGTGACTTTGGCTTCAGTCCTGCCCACATGTGCAGATGAGTGTGGCTGCAGATGTGGGTGGTTCCTCTCCGCACAAAGGTAGAAGAGGTGAAGAGGGTCAGGCCAAAATCAGCTACTATTTAATATCACAGAGCCCATCCAAATTTTCACTGACCTGAAAAGATTGCTGGCTAGAGGGGAGGTGTGCGGGGCTGAACATATAGGCGTGTATGGGTTCAGCACAGGGCCTAGTTGTACATTCGTTCAGCAGCTCTGTTGCATACAAATTAATTTGTCTTTGTAGTGATAAAGGAAGTTCTTTTTGGTGCTGCAGGTGAATTTTCTCCCTCTCCCTCTCCCTCCCTCTCTCTCCCTGCCTCTCTCTCCCTCTTTCCTTTTTTTTTTTTTATATCTCCTTTAGTGAAATGAATCTACTAGTTTCATTTGCATCAGAACCAGTTCCTTTATTTCTTGTGTTTCTAGATCTCGATGAAGCTAAAAGTGCTGAAATGGTTTTTTTAGTAATATGACTCCGTGCTGCTAGAAGAGCAAAGAAAAAGAGCCCAGTTTGCCTGATTGCAGTAACAAAAGGCTCATTCCAAGTCTCTGATTTTTTTTTTTTCCTCTCCCCCATTCTCCCCCAAATCAAAACTTAGTCAATATGTGGGTTATTTTTCTTATTTCAGTTTGATTATGTTGATGCTGTGCACTAATAGCAGCTATAAATCCAACAACTTTTATTTCAGTATTTTACATATTATTCATCATTTTGAATCTCTGTCGATTTTTTTTTCCTTGGGATTTAAGGATCGATTCATTACCCCTTCCCCCTCTCCCCAGCTTCCCAAGAACTCACATGCTTGTTCTTTTCTCTTTCCTCAGCCCACCTAGGTGCATTAAGATATGTTGCTCTTATCTTTCTTTTAAAGAGCATTTGTCATGATGACATATAGCTAAAGAGAACTACTAGACAATACCTTACTGATTATTTAGCTCAGCAATACAGATTAATCAAGTGATCCTGTAGGGCTTGGCTTCCGCGATAGTATGGATCCAGTACACATTACTTAAAAGCCATAGGCTTGTCTGTTTGTTTGTTTGTCATGCGACTGTTATTTGATCAATGCGCATACGTACCTATCTTACCTAAATGGGTATCTTTGTCACTTGATATGGTTCTGCAAGTCCATCCCAAGTCGCGTGGTCAAGCATGCAATGTAAACCCTCATCTCATCTGGCTAGACACAAACTATGTGCACAAAGTCCTCTGGGAAGAGGGGACTCATGAGTAAGCCACAGACTGAGTGACTTGTGGGTGCAGATACTATGCTGGATATTGGCTATTCTTGATTTGGCTGCACAGGGATATCAGGCCGATCTCTTCTTCCAAAAGTCGAAGGCAAGAATTTTTAAGAATACTGCAGAGTTCACGCCACATTTACTGAATCATTTGTAAAGTTTCCTTCTGTGGACTGGTCCACTCTCATAATGGTTGCCTTTCAGTGCAGCGATACAGATAGATGGTCCTTCAGGCTAGCCAATTCTGGCTGTCTTTTGACACATGAAATATTAAGTGCACATATGCAATGACATGATTCATGAGCGCTACCCTCCCAATACTGATGGAATGCCAGCAGGCAAGCCAGTAAACACGTGTAGAGAGTATGTAGGTGTTTTCAAGCAATTGCACAGGCTTTTTTTTTTTTTTTTTTTTTGGCCTTGAATGCAAGCCGTAGGATTGGATAAGAATACAGCTATGATAACTCTGCCCTGGGTGCCCCTCAGCAGTTGAAAGGGATGCTTTGAGTCAAGGACAGAATGGAAAGAGCTGGAGCACACAGCTCTCCAGACAACTTTGTTTAACTGAGAAGCCCCTTAGGGGTTGCTTGCTTCAGAAAAATTTAAAACCAAACCAGATTATGACGAAGTGAATTACCATTTTGCTTCAGCAATTACTTTGAGACAATCTCAGCCAGACCACAGAGCAGTAGGTCTACAGAAGCTCTGCACATTGCAGAGCTAGAGGTTTGGTTCAAAACTAGCTTTTTCTCTTTTAATATATTCAGTGCCTTTAACATGATGAGTTATTTTTCTGTAACCCACATCATTATTGTTTTGATTTTGAAAGAGCGCACCGAGAGTTAATAGAATCTCATTAATGAATGCATTACATTACATCTTTTCTTATGCCTGTTGTTTCTTTTCTAGGACTAAAAGTGTTTTATGAGAGGAATGGAAATAAAGCACAATTCTTCAGTGCACTAATACAGTGAAGCTTTGTTTACTGCACTGGCATTATCTCTTCTTTTCTTTACAAAACTTTGCATGGTTAAATGTTATCTCCATGCTTAGCTGAAATAAAGGTCAAGAAAGCAGTGTGAACAGTTCTGATGATTAGAATATGAGTGTCTGTGGTCTCTGCTATGATTTGGTGTTATGAGGTATCTGCCTTTTGTGTAAGCACTTATATTTAATATCACATTTTCAATAAAATGCTCCCACCATGTTTTGAATGGGATCTAAGTTGGCAGCAAGGGAATAAGAAGTCAGCAGAAAGGGTGAAAGAGCCTGAGAGAAGTAGGGAAAGGGAAGGCACCTGGCAAAAAGCATTTGAAGAAAAATGCAGTGAAATAGAGAAGTGCAGATGCAATATAAAAAGAGAAATAAAGAAGAAATAATCAACACAGAAGGCAACAAATTGACACGACAGTTACAGAGTGTGTTTTCCTCTCTGAAATATAAAGTGCTCCGTGAGAATGGCTGCGCATCCTAACTTCACCAAAAGCCAAAACAAAGCTTGGAAAAGCTGAAATGACTTGACTGAGGTCAAGGGTTGAGAAAGGAATAAGTGGAGGTTTGCATCAAAACACTGTGTAATGGATGAAAAAATGATAGGAAACAAAGTAAAAGGTGACATTTTGCTGATAAAAAAGACAGCACCAGAGTGCATGAGCTGACTGTGATAAACTTCATTCTGGAAATTCACTAAATGCTTTTTTTTTTTTTTTTTTCTTCCTTTGACTACAGTGGGAGTTTGGTAACTAGTTTAGATGTCTTAAAATAGCCACTTCAAGCTAAACTTAGGTGAAATTAATTCTACCTCAAAAGTTTGTAATTTTCAGTGCTACTTTACTTGTAGGTCTATTAGTCCTTTTATAAAAATGAACATATAGCAAATTATAAACAAGTTTCTTGAGCCTCTTTGAAGTTCATTAGTGCCATTTTCATCTGCAGTGTATTTATCTTGCATTATAGCTACAATTCACTTTTACTTTTAGCATTTCCTTAGGCATAACAATTAGATTTCTTTTTGAGTAAGTGCATTTTACAGAGCAAAAGTGAGCTCATTGTTCCCTTGACTTGCTATCGTTATCACAGCTCAGCTATGTTTCATTTTATTATGTTCAGCAATCCCAGGTCTATTAAAGAGTCTCCTCAAGTGAAGCATTTGCACTTTATGAATTTTGGAACATAATAGAGTATTTCATACTGGTACATTTGGGATGACTGTGATATATGATACATACATTTCTTTTTTTCCAGAAATTTTGTTTTCTCAGTTTTAATTGCATTGAAATATCAGACAAAAAAATTCTTCATCCACCCTGCGATGGCGATTTATCCCATTTACATTAGACACTGTTTTAAGATGGGTAACTCATTCACCGGCTGAAAGTACCTGTCTTTCTCCATTAACGAAAGAGGCAATCTAGTCGGTCAGTTTAGACCAGGCACCTCTCAGCTGGCTAAAACTAGGCGAGTTAAATTAGCCTGTAGTTATTGTTGACCTGGTTTATGGGTTATGTTCTTGTTCATGCACAATCTGAAAGATTATTTATTTGAAATAGTTTTCTGGTTGTACCAGCATAATACTATTTAGTGCAGTTACAGCTATGAAACTACTTACTTTGTAACTGGTGTGAATGATACAGTAGACATACATGGTAGTAGAAAGGAATTATAGAACCAAGTCTAAGTCTTGTGTTTGTAAAGTGGCTTAAATATCTAATATCTAATGAACTCCTCAAAAAAAAAAAAAACTGTGTGCCCACTTGACTGAAAAAATTAAGCTAAAGTGCTTCAAAAATAGGAAGTGTATTTTTTTTCCTTTGTCTACAGTGGCAGAATGTTAATATGATTATGGTAATCTGCTATTGATATGAGTATGGTAGACTGTTCTCATCAGGTATCGGGTAGTTAGTTATGAAGTGTTTTCTGGAATCAGTTAATACTGGTGTCCAGATAGTATTGTAGATCTTAACCATTTTACTTGCAATTCAAGCTGCTTATACAAGACTCCTGCCTCTTTCCTAGGTATATTCCCAGGTATTTATCCAAAATTTATTTTTTCTATAATGAGAACCATATAATCACTCAGTGATTATATGGTCTGTGTCTCTGTGATTTGTTATTAAATTAAGATTAATTTTATCCTTAAAGACAAAAAAAAAAGGCTCAAAAAATGAGTGTCAGTAAACTCTATGAGACCCAGGACAGGAGAAAAGGGTATAAGCTGCATGCTGACACCATCCATGCCATTCACTGTTTCAGACAGAGAAGTCCCTCTACGAAGCCTAGCTCCTTCTCAGAGGTAGAATCCCTTCTGAGAACTTTCTGGCTCCCCATGAACTGGAGTGCTTTGTTCAAAACCAAGCATTTAAATATGATATGATCAATGTAATTTTGCAGATGGAATGAAAGTGGAAAGGGATAAAAGGCATCAAAAGAAAGGCAAATGGTCCTCCCCTCCTCCCCTGAAGTCCTCCTCATGCAAAACAAAGGTTCACAGACTAGAAAAAATATTTTCCCACTGTCTGTTTTTTCTTTGCTGCCCTTTAGGTTCTGGGTGTACTCCTTGCGTAGCCTTCCTGATGTTGTCGGCTACAGAGATCAACAGCCAAGGTATGTAAAGTCTGGAAATAAACTGCGTGTAGTTCCATGAAGAAAGACTACAACGGGATGTTTTTCGGACTTCAGACAGTGTTGATGCAGGAGTCCATGGGTCTTTATTATAAGTTTGAGAGATTTACAGCTGTCATTGCTATTATCCTTAGTATGGTCCTTCAGGGCTTTCTGAGCAAATTTATTCTTCCCTTGTCCTTAACCTCTGTGACTGCAAACTGGTGTGAGTTGTCCACAAAAATCAAGGGGGCTTACTCAACAGCACAGAATAATCATTTTTTAGGAGTAACATATTATGACAAAGTAAGACAAAGTTAGATGATAGTCTAATAAAATTTTCTACCTCTGCTGCTTGTTACCTTGACTCATAAAAGACAGAGGAACTGACAGGTTAGCCTGACATCTTTCACAGGCTTTCTTATCTTTCATCAGTCTCAAATGCTACCTTATCTATAAATTTTGTTTTGCCTCGTGAGCACCAAGTGACAGACTTTGAGCCGATGCAATCTACATGTTGCTCTTCAGTGCTAATCCTCGCCATGGAAAAGAACCAAGAAATGCTCTTGGTGTTGTTTTAATAAGAGGTAGTGTTGGCCTTCCCGTTCCCATAGACCTCGTAGGCCTCAATAAATCTACTTTGTAAGTCTAGTTCTGAAAGCTGCATCTGATACCTAAAGGCTTAAAATCATGAAACTCGGTTCAATAGTAAGAGTTAGTCAGGGGTGAAAAACAAGGATTAAGGACTACAAGCACTTGAATCTAAATTCAGGTGAAAGAGTTGATCCAAATCTGGCATAGAAACACCAGATCTGGATCAAAATAGATATGAATATTTTATTAATTTTTGCCAGACCATATGTTCTTTGTATTGCGCTAAATGCATTGCAAAAACATTCAATATAACGCTAATGCCATTGTGATATGCCTGGAAATGTAAGGTTGTCAGACAAATTCTTCCTAGTTTAAGAAAATATCTGTGTGAAAGAATAAATAAATCTAATTTCTGTCTTGAAACTGACAGGAGCATTTTCTTCCTGCAGGGCTGGTCACTTGAGACGAATATTGGTCTGACAGGTTGACTCTGATTGCCCGTTACTCCATGTCATATCTAACCTCCTGATCAAACCTTATTTGCATGGGAAAAAAAAGGCTGCCAGGGCTTCAGAACAAGAGTCTTTAGGCAGAGAAGGCAAAATTTGGACTTTGCGATATTATTGCTTAATTGTTTTCTCTTTGTTCCAAGTAGCTGAAAGGTCAGTGAGTTTGGAACTCTGCCAAGGAAAAGGGAAATGGCATAACCAAAGATAAGATGACTCTGAGGAAAAAAATATTGTGTGATGCTTCCGCTCGGGTGAACAATAAGGGACAACTGGTTAAATAAATACCAATAATAATGCATTTCTGTCTGAAAAATAAGGTCAGAGCTGAAGCAAATATGTGACGGTACCTTCTTCTATGCCTGGGTGGGAATGGCATCTTAGAGAGCTGTGTCTCTAGCATGTTTGTCTGTCGTTATGCTCGTGATTTTGCAGCTACATAGACTTCCTGCTAACAAGAATTATACTGAAAGATAACTTTGGACAGAACAGTTGCAGGGAACATCGCATGCATGCCGAACAATCCTCCAGTATATTCTTGGTTATCGCATAATGATAAATGGTAATCTAATCTAAACAGAAGCAATGAATTTAATAGTTACATAAACAAAATGGAGGTAAAGACCCATTGGACAGAATCAGGTATCTGATATCTTTTATCAGCTTCAGTTTTCAGAGGAACTGAACTATCAAATGAAGGTATGTAACAGATAAATATTTTCAGTGGTTCTTGACAAACTTTTGAATAAAGCATTTCTTTTGCAAGTTGTACATGGAAAAATAAATCAAATACAGGTTTTTTTTTTTTTTTTTTTTTTTGCATTTTAAGTATTCCAGCCATGATGGAAATGTTTAAGTAAAGAACCTCAAATCTGTCTTTCCAAATCTACTAGGCAATAATACGTAGTACAGCAGTATAATATTACTTCACAGATCACAATTACTTAACGATTCTTTCATAAGCAAAATAAGATATATTTATTGAATCCAGTTCTCAGAAGATGTTTATGATATGTTGCCCGTTTCCAGGAAATTCCTAACTAGATCAGGTTATTGGAATCTGCAGTCATCTTTCAAATGTAATTCAGAGATAGTGTGATGCTACATAAATGTATTATTTTTGTAAGAGAATTTACACAGTATTAAATCCTGAGGGGAGACAAACGTCTTCTGTCAGCTACGGATATAAGTTCTGCATCTGTAAATTTGTTCGAAATGGGTTTTAATTACATTGGGAAAGTTCAGATATAATGATAGGAGGTATTTATGGTGTCCCAATTCTGACAGTAAAAAAAGGCAGGCTACACACAGTTACAGAAGTCTTTTTAGCCTGTTCTATTGTGCATTTTTGAGGTGAAAATCTTCTATTTAAAGTATTAGTGGCAGAAATGAAGGAAAAATATTACAACGATAATTCTTGCCCAAATGATTCCACTGTCCTCGCTTTGTACTGCCATTTATCTGCTTGAGGCCTCTGCTGCTGTTGGTTGTTTTCATTTGTAAAGTGTTTATAGGAAAACTATTTAATATTAAGACGAGATTCCTGTTCTGGTTCATTCTAAATATAGCAGAGTGAAATAACCTACCTGGCTCATTTCTCTGATTTTTTTTTTTTTTTCCACTTAACTGATTCTGTAGTTGCTTGCACAACTGTCACCCGATTCATTTTGGCAGTGTTATCTTTTGTTCCTGCTGAGCGTGTTTATATTTATCTCCTTGTGGATTTCCTCTCTCAGGACAGCTTCTTCTCCCCAGAAGAACCACCTTCTGGAGCAGGAGTCTCGTGCTGAACTCTCCTTGGCACTGCACGGTAAGAGAGTTAAAAAAGAGGGGAGAGAGGGAAATGGTCAGTGGTAACACAATGAAAGCACTGAAAGGGAGGTAAATTCAAAAATTCAGAAACTATACTCCCTCAGATTTCACTAGATTCTTTGTCTTTGTTTGGTAGAATTAAGTTTTCTTCAAAAACCCAAAACAAACAAACAAAAAAAACCTGGTGAAACCGTGCCCTGGTGGCATGTGACTTGATCCAGTTATTGAGAAACCCTGGGAAGAGGAGGGGGACTTCTGCAAAGCATGTTAATTTGTGTCTCCTAGCATGGCACGGTTGACTGGTTGGCTTTTATTTGGCATGGGGCGTTAGCTCCTCAGCAGACCGTTTGGCATTTCAAGCCTGGGGGAATTTGGAGAGGTGCCTAACAACCGCAGAAGGAGCATGAGTGGCTTTGCAAGCCTCGGGCCATCTCTGCAGCTAGCATAAGTCCTCTAATAGGGACTTTCTCCTGTTCTCTTTCTGTGTGGTTGGCAGGAATGAACAGGACCGTCTGTTTTAGGAGGGACTTAGAAATGCTTTGCCTAATTTTCCTGCAGCTGTAATTTTTTGCAGAGAGTCCTTTCCCTGTCCGTTTTATACGATGCTCTATTTCTTTACATTAGGCTCCTCAGCGCAAAGACGTGCCTTTCACAATCGTAGCCTGAGCCAGGATCTTCCAGAAACTGCTGCGTTTTGTACATTATATGAGGCTGTGACAGAACCAATTCATAGGTCAAAGATGACAGGAAACAATAAAATGCAGAGCTCTGAGACTTGGCAGGAGGCAGGAAAGGGTAAACACTGGTGCCCTATAGCAGCTGTAGAGTAAATTGAATAAACAACTGCTGGTTCAGTCCTGAGACAGGGTTGCGGTGTCTCAGGTGGAGACTTCCACTGCGGTGCTCCAGGTGCTCCTGTTCCCCGGACCACATTGCTAGGGCTACTGATGTGACGCTTGCTCCTTTGTACGCCTGTCACTTTTCTTTCAAATGGCTTCTAAATATAAAGAAATAGCATCTGGGAAAAAAGAAAGAGCAAGGTATTAGTATATTTTGCAGTTCTCTGATCAGGAGAAAGTGCCTCTGGCCATATATTTGTGCATCAGATAGGTAGAAAAATATCCTTTTTAAAAACAGCCCTGCTGGCTGTTTAAAAAAATTAAAAATGAACAAATGTGCAACATGTGCATATAACCAGTGTGACTTGGGTTTCAGTCCGCAGACAAGCTTGAGACAAACTGCAAGCCAGTGATGGCAAAACTTCACACGTTCAGCGGTTTGTGTCAGTCCAGATATGTGCCTAAAGGGATGACAACGAGCAGGTCTTTTCTGAAACTGGGTGTTTAGGCTACAAATCTTTCAGGATGAGCTGTTTTCTTTCACCGTGCGTGAGATGCTTGCTTGTAAGTGCCTCAGTAAATATTACTGCAGCAGAAGACATGTATCAAAGCCTGAGCTGTACTGGGCCTTTTGAATTTGTGGCACTGTGGTAGTTCTTCACACAGCAAGGGAAGGGAATAAGTGGAAAACTTAATTTGAAATAATTTAGGGAAAAAAGTATGTGCGTAGAAACTATAAAGCTCATTTGCCACGTGCTATCTAAGCTTAAAAAGAAAGTGCTTTTATAGATGTAGTTTTATATATATATATATATATATATATTTTAACATTTTTATTTATGTGTATATAAAATAATAATATAACAGACTGTTCTCTAGCAGTTTCTTGGCATATCACTGCTCCTGTTAGAAGGTTTTTTTTTTTTTTTAAATGTTTGGTTGGCTTTTTAAACAGGCTAGGCACAAGCCTTTAAATCAGAGTCACAGAACACAGTTACAAGAGTACACCTTTTTGCTGTTCTCGACATACATACTCCCAGTCAACAGAAATAAAAATGTTTCGCTTCGTGTCGGAATAACTCTACTTCTGAGGATATAAAGCCATGTATAGGTTCTGAAAAATCTGTTCATTACAAATTATATGAGTTGCTTGACTGATTGCAAAAAAAAAAAAAAAAAAACTGCGTACACAATACACAATCTTGATGCAGCCAGCCACTGCAGATGCCAAAGTGTATTGCCAGTATGCTTTAAACAATTAAAGTTCTGACACTTTTTGTGATGAAGATCAAAAAACGTTCTTCACTTTGCATCTACATATAAACTGTGCTCTCTTTATAAAAAGGGTCTCACACACACGTTTTTTTTTTTTCCACTGATTTTTAGCCTGAGAAATTTAGCCTTAACTTTGAGCTGCTTTTTTCCTGTTTTGTCTTGCTTGTACCAGTAATGTACCAGTAATGTACACCTGGTCTGTTGATCAGATTAATTTCCCACCTATACTTTGCAATTCAATTGCTGCTGAATTATACCATCAGCAACACCTGTGCATAGATTTAGAGTGCTTAACTCCAAAAGAGACCATCAGAGTATCTGTAACGAGTAGGTAACTAGATTGTTCATTTCCAATTCAGGCAGCTACAGGGCTGCTCCAAACAGGTAGTGAGCCCACCCACTTGGGTTCGACTAAACTGTTTGGTCCTGAGCTGAACTCTTGTGAAATCAGTGCTTGGTAGTATGGGCCTTCTCCTTGGCACATGTTTTTAGTGAATATCCATTTTGAACTCATCTTGCTCTTGGACACTGTGTTACCTGAGTGCATCGTCCCACTCCTGGCTGGATCTGCTCTGGCCCCATCATGACTGCAGGGCAGCAAAAACTTTCCTTCGCCAGGAGGAAAAAAAGCTTTTATCCTATAAGCAACTTATCTATCAATTTTTTTTTTGGGGGGGGGGGGGGGAGGGATATGCTGAACAGTTCAAGTTCTTTAAATTGATATAAGGCTTTTTCTTTGCCCTTTGATTCTTTTTTTTTTAATGACGCTATGCATTATTTCTGGTATTTCAGTATATCTTTTCTAAAAATGTGGGCATCAAAAAATTTCCTAGGTTGACCTCTTAACGTTATGTATAGAAGTAAAAATCATTCTCTTGCTTCCATTTCCTCTACCTATTAATACCTTTTTTAGCTATAACAGTGCAAAGGAATCTTTTATGTTTTTGAGGCGTGTTCCCCCCCCAGCCATACTGAATTCCTTTTTATTATACATGTGCCTTTACATTTGGTCATAGTAAAATGTTTTTTGCTTGAGTTAGTCCAGCTTACTAAACAAATCACGTTGCCCTGTCTTCTCATGTAAGAAAAAAAATACTGCTAGAAGACTGCAAATGTTTGTGCAGTCAAGATCATCCCATCTTGTTCCTCCTAAATACTGGCATGCCACAAGCACTTTTCTATTACTAGAGCCGTTACTTCCAAGAGGTCATATTGATTGGAATATATTAAACAAACTTTGCAGTGATGCTTAGTTGTCTTTGTCTGATTGATAGCACAGAAATAAAAATTACAAAAAGCCTGGGTGTTTCTCAGCATTTTTAATACTATCAATCATACCTCATTAGGTTGTAAGTCAAATGCAATAAGCCTCAAAGGAGTAATGTGAACCCTGTTTTTTCTGTGGGAAACTGAGACTATCCAGAAAATAAAATATAAATATATAAAATATATATTAATGATGTATAAAATAGAAATAAAAATATAAATATATAAATATATAAAATATATACTAATGATGTATAAATAAAATGTAATTGCTAAGTGAAAGATTACCAGGTAGCTCCTCATTTGAGTGTAGTTTTTACAATTAATGAACCAGCTAGTATTTAAGATTTTATCTAGGATGTAGCAAAGGTAGTAGCAAATGCATTCAGCTCCATGAAAGCACTCTATTTCACTTTTGAAATAATATATCTCTCTCGAAAGCTTATGTTGTCTGAGCAGCAAAAAAATCAATACTCATTTTAGTGCAGTTAGTTACTCTCAGAGTTTTTTCCTTCTACAGACTTCATGAGTTTTATCACTGAAGAACATTGGACAAATGCTCCTTGTGGACAAATTCCAAATCCTTACTCTACCTGATTTGTTTCTTTTTTTAATCAGTTTTCACTTAAGTGTTATGTTAAAGTTGCATATTAAGCCTTTTTTTTCTTGTTTAAATGATTTGTTTTTTCTTTAGTTCTAGTTCTCTCTCATTTTGGATTGATTGTTTCACTGACTCTTTTCTCTCAAGTTCATTGGTCTTTTTGGGGAGTAGGAGGGGGGAGAGCTGCGTGCTGCTTCCCTCGACCTCTGAAGCTCTCTGCTACGGAATTTATTATAAAGGCGCAGCAGCTGTCATCTTCCTCCAGAAAAGCATTATATGGAAGTGATGAAATGTTGCTTTAAAGAAAAAAAAAAAAAAAAAGGCAGTTTCCTAGAAGACACTTATTCCACTTCCAAGGGGTAACATACATAACTTTTCATGATCTTTTTTTCTGATGGAGTCAGATGGTCTCTTTGATAGATTATGTGAAGATAATTTTTGTATAGCCAGTTTACAGTCCCCTGCAGCTTTGTGATGAAAAAGCTGAAATGGCTCTGCCTCAAGAGACCATGGCCAATTATTCATTGTGCATTGTGCCTTTCACTATTTTGAGGCCTTAATCAATAACATGAAAATAAGTATTTGCTTTCTGGTTTTCTGTGGCCCTGTTACACTGAGATTAAGCTAACGGTTTTAAATAAATTGAAGACTGCTTGACCAAAAGCTGTCAGTTTGTTTTTTAACATCTTGAAAAGTTAGTAACCATTTTATTTTTGATTTTTACAGACACTTTCTTCTGGATCAAAGCAAAATACTCCATCAGCATACAGGCTTTCTATTCTGCCAGAAAAAAAGAGCTGAAAACAGTGTTCTCAGCTGAACACGTGAACAAGGATCTGATACAGAAGCCTGTAAATAATGCTGTTTCCACAAAAACATTAGCACTAACTTGTGTATCAAATAATTAGCTACGTAGAGGCTTCATCAATACAATTTAGATGCCACAGCTGATGCTCAGCGTGAGATGTTTCATTGCGGCCGACACACTGAATGAAGAGATTCAGAAGGCTCAGAAAAAGGCCAACTACGACCCTACTACTGTGTCTCCCCTTGAAAGATTAATGCATGGTCCTCTGAATAAACCAGAACTTTGCTACCTGCACAAAGTGACCAAAAAGGGAGATTTTAGACAGATAAAGGTGACTGTAAATGGTGAATGAATCTTCAGAGGGTTAGCTTTAAGACAATGTATTACCTGAACCTCTCCTTTTTGCAGGCTACCCTGTGCTGCTTTGCTCCTGGGACTTGCCCTGTGGAGAAATATTCACACCATGAAGTGGGAGCCTAATGGAGATGCCTTTTGCTGGCACTCCAGCCGTGCTTCCTAATTTTCCTTTTCTGTTTGTTTATGTATTTTTCTTTGTATCGGACTAATGTAATTGCATTTTGAATAAGTGGTCTCAAACTTACCGATATGCCTGTCCTTTCCTCCTTAAGTAGGCCACACAGTCCTTCAGCGGCCGTTCCTTTTCTGCTTCCTGCAATGGGAGAAAAAAATAAAAATAAAAAGCAACTTTAACACGACGGATGCCTTATTCCTCTGAGATGCCACCATGCCTATTGAACTCAAAGACCTAGAAATAAGCATTGCATTTGCTTTTTCTAAGTGATCTAACAGGCTCTGCACAATTCCTCAGTGAGCAACAACCGGTGCCAACTCCCCTCAGAGCTAGCGGAGACGCTGCTCCCAAACACACATGGCCGAACAACGTGTTCCTCGCCCTCCCTCCGGGGGCCACAGACTATGCAGAGGCACAAAAACCTTTCTAAACTGAGTCTGCTAAAGAGAGGTACACATTAAAAGACTTGAGAAACTTTCTGTTTAAGCTACAACATAGCCAAAAATGAGTGTTTCTGAAGGCTAGTAAAAGACGAAGATAAATCTAAAGGTTGCAGGGAGACTTTACCATGAAGTTCAGTGCTTTGTTAAGCAGTGAGATCCACCTCCTGTTTTCCTCTTCTGGCTTTCATAATGATGTGAGGTGTTTTTTTATTTTATTTTTCTATATGTAGGTCATTAGGGCTCTTCGAACACATTTTCTGCTCTGAAAACAACTTCAAGTATGCTTTCTCATATAGTAAAAGCCTGCTGCTTCATATGTTTTTTTCTCCTTGGGTTTGGATCTCCTGTACCAAAAAAAAGCACGTATAAATCAAACTGAGGCCAAAGGAACGGAAGGAAAACAAGCAAACAAACAAAAAAAACCCACCCCACTTCCAGAATTTTGAGTAGGTTACAACTGAGAGCCTAGAGACACCGATTGAACTGTGATACAGCTGCTTCGCTCTGACCTCAAGTTTAATCCTCCTAAAGGTAGAAATTCCCGTTTACTCACTAGCAAAAGATAAATACGTTGCCAGGTCCAACAGCTTTTCCAGGCAAGCTGGCTTTTAAAAATGCACGTGCATTTGGTAACAAACTAATTGCACGCCAACAGAATCCATCTCTTTTCTTGTATCTCCTGCCTTATGCTATGTAGATTGGATCAAAGCAATATCTATTGTTTAATACAAACTCACCTCAGCCCACAGCAGCAGTCTACTGTATAGTCCTCTGACGAGCAAAGGCATCTTTTCAATACTATTAGAGCAGTCCAGACACAGATAATTTTTTTTTCTTCATGCTGAAGGTCACACCGGGGGGGGGGGGGGGGGGGGCAAAATGGCCATGCATCAGCTTCCATACACTGCATCCTGCAGCACAAGTTTGCCATGCTAATTGACTAACCCACTACACAATGATCTTCCTGCATCTCGCCTCATTTAGTGTGTGCGCTGGGTGTATTTTTTCCAATGAAAGCTTTGCAAGCTAAATACTATGTTTTGGAGACCAATCCAAGCACTAACCAGTAGTCACGTTTTCTTTAGCGGACTTTTCCTATGCAGTATGAACAGCAGCACCCCCCCCCCCAACCAACCCGCCATCACGTACTCGTGCTCAAACTCCTAAATAACACGGTTCAAATACAACACGATCCCAACGGCGCATGCAAAGCACGAACGCAGCCAGCAGATCCTCAGCTAGTGCAAACTGTCACCGTCACGTTCCCTAACCGAGTATCCTGTCCCAGGATGACTAAAAGCGCACCGTCGCCTTGCAACAAGCGTAAGGACAGTGTTTTCAAACCTCGGTACGCAGCTCTTCAGCCGCACGTGGTATTTAGACTCCAAATAAGTGATGTAATTTTTCAGGCAATGAGCACCTATAAAATGCATGACGGATAGCTGAATCAATGGAACACATGGAGAGCTATTTAAAATGCTTAATTATGTGTTTACACACTGACTTGATATCAGCCACTTTGGGGGGAAAAATAATGATAACGAAAAAAATTAGTCTCATTGCACGATTCTGAGATTTTTTTTTTTTTTTGAAAAAGAAATGCCCAGGGCAGGTAGAATTAGTTTCCATATCTCAGAGGAATACCCTCCTAGCCTCTCCCCATGCACACACGTACATTCATAAGGGCAAAACAGAGTCATATGATGACATTTGCATCTTTATTTTTCTTGATTTGTAAGTAGCAAAGGAAGAGGTTGTCCACTGTTTTTTTTTTTTAACCTCCTTCCCGTTATTTAAACTTCCTCACTGTAACCCCTTTGACAGTCAATAAACCAACATACAGGCCTCCCCCACAAAAGACAGCCCCAAAAACTTAGTCACGTTATTATTTTCAAATCAGTATTCGGCAAGATAGTCTGCAACGAGAATAATTTTTGACATATGGCAAAAAAACCGTACAGTGAAAATATCAGGTTTTTAAAACAACAAGACATTAAAGCTCCACCTCCTATGGAAAAAAAAAAAATTCCATCTTACTAGAACTCAAAGTAAGTACTATTTGCAGCATCCTGGAAAGATGATTAACAGGTTTTTTTTTTAAGCAATAAGAATGTTAAAAGAAACCAAACTCATCTCACACTACACAGGATTTTTAACTAGCTGTACATAAAGCCGAGCTAGGTTGCAGACCTATGCTAAATAGAAGCATTAGTCTGAGGGACTTAATTCCTGCCCTATTTTTAATCTCATGCTCGTAACTTCAACTGATGTGCTTTGCTTATCTTTTAGTAGATAGCTGGTTTCTGTGGCAGAGTTTTTGTCTTCCAGTCATTCCTTTGTTACAGAAAGTATGAAATGTATTTCTCTACGATGGACAGCATTTGAAAAGCAAAAGCTGAGCAGTGCCAGCTTTTCCTATTATGCACAAGGGCATAGTTGAAGCAGGTAGCTTTTTCTAAATTCTTTATAGTGGGAATGTTGCCGAGCACCTCCTTGCCATAAAGAAATAATAACGGCATGCTCTAGGTTTCTACTACAATTTCAACCTCTTTTGTCTACCAACCTGTATTTTCACACACAACTTTTTTTGTCATGGCTTCATCACTGTTGTTAATGTTATTTTTCAGCAAATCAGTAAGCTGCACAATAAGCAAACGCTTCTATTTTTTCATGGAAAGTGATGAAGGTTTGATCCCAAGGAGATAAAAAGACTGCAGAAACGTAACTATAGTAAGGTTAGGATAAGCCACTGATGAAACAGGTCTTGTACACTGCATCATGCCTGCAGAACTGCAGAATTTTGGGCTGATTGATACTGATGGGATTTAATGCTAGCACTAGAGTAACAGATGATACAAGTTTCACTTCTGCTATCAGAATGAATTTGCAGAGAGTTATCACAATCATTTTAATGTTTTCCAGTATGGCTGAAGTAACATGGGCCAGGACACTTGTGCTGGGACAGCGAGGAAGCAGAGAGGAAAGGAAATGGAGCCTCTTCAAGTAGTTTGTTTTTCTGAAAAAGTACTACTGGTACTCTGTAGTGCCATTAACAGAAATAAAGTAATACTTGGCACTGAGATCGGTTCACTAAAGCAGCGCTTAAAAAAGTGAGTGCAATTATTTCCAATTTACTAATCAAAGAACTGAGACACAGAAAAAGCAAGTACTTTGACCAAAGCAACTCAGCAAGCCCATGGGACCTCTGATAAGACACCAAAGACGCATTCAAAACTATTATCTCAGTTTTTTTTTTCCTATAGCTTTTGGGCGTGAGACAAAAAAGAAGGATGCCTTCATGGATTAGATCCCTAGGAGATCTTCAGCACAAATTCTTAACATGAAAACAGCAATAATAGCTACTGTTAGGAAGCTTTTTCCTGTTCTCCCATTGCCAATAGCATGTAACCAATCTCTGCAAGTCTGACAGCAAGCACTGAAACTATTTAAGTTGGTAACAACAGAGAGAGAGGAAGAGGGGGAGAGGGGGAGAACATGGAGAAGGAGAAGAATCACCAAAACTCAGTGCAAGAAGTGACCCGTCTCCTGAGGGATGGTACCTCTGGCTAGACTGATGCATGGCCTGCACAGAAGCTGGTTATCTGCCTGCTAAGGGCAGGCCAGCAGTTAGTTAGTTCAGCAGTTTATTGTTTTATGGGAGCTTTTCTCTTTTGCAGAGGTGTGGGTTTGACATACCTAGCACTGCTTCCTGAAAGCTGGCTGGTCATCGATTGACCCTGCCACTGCCCCAAGTGACAGGAAGAAAGAACATGACCCAAGCACTGAAAGAAAATCAGACTTGCTTAAATATTGGGGGATGGTGAAGGAGATTGTATCCAGAAGGAATGGGGAAGCAAACTGCTGGCTAACAACCTTTAAGGGAAACAAGTACAGGACTAAAAGAGACAGTTAATCTGTGAGACGCAAGAACGGATGGCTTTTTTTATTTCTACACACAGGGAGATGTCTCTTCCTGGTAACCTGCGCTCACTGAATTGCAAACCACCTCCCAGGGAAGAAGCACCCACTGGCCTGCCAGCAAGAACGCAAACTGCTGGGGAAGGCGCAGCGGCCACCGCTGCTCCTTTGGTTTTCCCAGCTCTAGCCTTGCCACTAAGGCCACTGTGGTCCCTCCCTCCTGCTGGAAATCACCTCTCAAAAAGCCTGCATGTGCACACTTTCCCTGCCAGATATAATGGCATCGCTTGGAGCTACGTCCCACTTGCAGGTCCAAGGAGGAGCGGGACAGCTCTCATGCCTGGGCTTTGTTGAGATTTACAAATGAGGATCACCGTCATCTCGGTGGTCAAGGGCCAGTTCTTTCTTTTTTCCATTTTCTTCCATTGATCCTAAAATACCAATTTGTACATAACCTCTGGAAAGATAAGTGAATGCATTCCCTCCTTAAATACACCCAGGCGTTAGTCTCCACAAACTTGTTTCTCTTCAACTGGTGCTGAAAGACAAATTGACCTAGCAGGATGTATGAGCATCTCTAAAGACATTTATCCTAAATTACTGCAGGGAATTGAATTTGTAGCTCAGCTCAAACAGTAGCAGTCTCTATTTAAAGTGACGTAAAGAGACATCCACTCGCCTTGTGATATATGCTTTTCTGGATGACCTTTGGCAGGTGTCGCTACGTCATCTGACAGCGTAGCAAAAGATAGCACAGCTCTAAATAGAGCTTTTCTTTTTTTAAAAATTTGTTCTGCAAATTAGTAGAGTGCAACTGTTGATACATTTATGAAGTATAATCTCCTTAAGAACTATAAAGCATCAGCACCATTAAGAAAATGACTTGCAAATAGGAATCTATTAGAATTGCTATTATTTAGTTGTGAAAAAAGAAAGGAGATGCATCAAACATTTTTTTGGTCAACCTAGGAGATATTTTTGACAATCACTTCATTTTGCGGAAAAGCAATTTCACCAGCTGTCTGCATTAGTATTTATATGGCTTCCAGACTATACTGAATCGTCAGCCTGCAGTTCTGATGAACATTTGTTGGAGTTTATTGACCATCTGTAATATTTTCAAAGCCAGAAGCAGTGAGCAGTCTAAATGACATGGACTGATTCAAGCCTGAAGAGCTATTTTAACCTTGCAATGATTTTTATTTTAATAAGTGTTAAAGATCTTCCTAACTAATGTTATGGAATTATTTAAAAAGTCTGACTGCATTAGATAAAAATAAAGTTAACCAAGCACATATTCAGTGTAGAGTTTAATTTTGACTGAATTTAGCAACTTTCATTCTGGAACAGATGAGATAATACGAACTAACACTTCACAAAATGCCAGGTCAAACTCTTCCCATTTATAACTTCTTGTAGAAACAGGTATGAATTTGGTTTGTATTTCTCATACAGAGAGACACCGTCACTGGTTTTATGAAGGTTTGAAAAATAGTATTAAGACAGCTAGAACTCACTATTCACTTGGATTAATTGGAGATTAATGTGGAAAACATGGAAGCACGCAGTTCCCTTGCAGGACTAGCACAGGCTTTCTACTGCACAAACACGCTGTGGGGGAAATCTCTTCTTTCCCTTTCCCCATGCAAGCAACAGAGCAGGATTTCTATGCTGCATTTGGGCATGCTGGGAATAATTCCCCTGTTATCCGAATAACTATCCCCAAATGTTGAGGCGATACTGCACAGCACCTCAACCAGGGAGCGAACGTCCTGTGCTTGTAACCAGCCCATCTGTATTTCTTGTGCATATCGATGCTTTTGAGAAGACAGCCTTGGTTTCCTTGGCTGCCTGGCTGTAATCCAACCATCTATTATTTAATGTCCAGGAACCATAGAGCAAGACCCACTCTCCAATCCTTTTTTCCTACGCTTTCCTAAGCACCTTATGTAAGAGAAGGGTTTCAGTTGCAAAATGATATATTGATAACTTTCACTTTATCGCCGTAAGTTACAAAGCAAATCTGAGCTATTCACAAACTTCCCTACCCCACTTTTTATATGTATTTCTGAAGTTAATGGCCTCCCAAACTCCACCAGGAAAACGAAAATCAAGTCACTTTTCCTGCCAAGTGGAGCAATGGGTTCCTACTGCGGTGGCTTCGGCTCCAGGCTGGATGCTTTTTCTGGAGACATGCTTTAGTGAAACATACTGTAAAGCTCAGTAATAAGATTTAATGGCCTGGGATAGGAAGTCACACTTAGAGGGTCTAATGGTTACACCTGGCATGAAAAAAAAAAAAAGATTGAGACTCTGAATAGCACTTAAGTGTAAAGTCTTTGCAGGGACAAATGACCATTCCAGGTCCTAAATGTTTAAAAGTAGTCAACTTTCAGATTACTATAATTTGTGCTTCCTCTTCCTGCCATTACCAGGAACGAGAAGAAAGCCTTGAAGAAAGAAAATACGCTGGCAGAACGTCAGGTAATATTTTCTGTGATACACATGTTAGGCTGTAAAATGCTATTCCAAGAATCTCTGTAAAGTGACTTATTGAGGAAGCTGATTGAAGCAAAAATGCTAAATGCATAGTTTACACTGACAATCAGGAGAATGAGTGAAATAATGAATTGACTACACTTCTAACTCCTATAGCCAAAGTTTATATTCTGATCTTGAGAACATACACCCGTCAGGCAGAAAGTCGTGGGTCATCCCACTGCATTGCTTGCACTGCAGCGTACGGCCTCCCGTAAAGTGAAACTCCTTCGCTGAGAAGGACACAGACAGCAGTGAGGAGATCAAGAAAAAAAAGTTCCCTTACTATTAACTCAAGGAAACCAACACATAAGTGGTCATTTGGGCAAGTATGAACTCAATGGAGCCATAGAGATGTCTCCCTTTCTTCTGTGAGGGGCCAAGTCCATCCCTTGGCACTTCACAGGAAAACTCACATGTAGAATCTCCTCTTTATAAAGCTCTTCCTTTTGGAAGACTAATTCTGCTGTGATGCACAAAACTACAAGATCTTTGAGCTAACGTCCATGTATTCCACTTTTTCAATAGCGTAAAGCGCAACATCAGCACTCACTTAACAAGCGTAATAACTGTACTGAGTTGGTTTAGGTTTTCCCCAGACACACGGTAGATCAAAGTACTTCATCGTTTTTTTTTTTTTCCTTTTTTAAACTGCTGAGCAATCTTGGTTGATTTACTGTACACGAAAAAATGCTTTCCAGTAATTTATAGAATTACCTTACTCTGCTTTATAGGAATATTGCCTGAAAGTGTACAGTGAGACCAACAATGCTATGTTTACAAGATAAGATAAAATTTTTAAAATGCATGCCCTATAAAGATTATGCTTGCAAAACTGAAGAAACCACACCTTCAATTCAGATTACTTACAGATGGATGCTGTTTTATTTTCTGAGCACATTATAGATGGATTTGGCATACTGTAACTTCAGAGACACAGAACTAATTCTGAATTTAGAGTGAACTGCAATCTCCACGTTCCTCTAAATATCCTTTATATCTAGAATGCTACTTAGGTTTCGTATTTATATAGACGAGATCATACGAACATGTGTGTGCATTGTTCAGAAAGTGAAAATTAAGTGAAGTTAACGCCAGGAAAAAAAATCAGTGAGGTTTTGGGTTTGTTTTTAAGGATTTGGATGGTTGACAAGATGTCTGTAAATCACTGCTAAGAAGCGATTACAGATTGCTGCTATGGAGGGAAAAAAGCCCAAAGGACACCACAGCTACCTGCAGAAAGATTTTTCTGATGAGTTCCATAAGTAGACCTACTTACTGATAAATGTAAGACATGAGACATTTTAAATTTGCTCTGTTGCACTTTTCCAAGAAACAAAGGAGGAGTCCTTTTAAGACAGAAAAGTGTAATGGCTGATAAAATTGCAGATTTACTATAAACAATAACTTCCCTTTGAAATGGTTCCAGCTGCTTTTAACTAGGCTATTTGTTGGGCATATGTGGACATGAAAATTCTTGCTAAATAAAGGGGCAAGTCCTGCAATACCTTGCGGTTCCCTCAGTTTCAGCTGACTTTCACAACCTGTGGGGGCACTTTTGACTTCCTAAAAGACAAGCGTACTGCAAAAGGCATACGTATGTTGCAAAATCGTCCAACTGAAAAGATTCCTATTTTCAGGAGGAAAGGATCATGTGGAGTCTACAAAATATGGGAAGCAAATCAGAAAGAATATGGATTTCATTTCATACATGGCAGCCAGGAAATACAGGAGAATCAAATGTGAAGGGAAAATTCTGGGAGAGAAGGAGGGAAACAGGGGCATTAAATCCATTTTCATATCTTCCTAAAAAGCTGTCCTACTAAAAAAAGGTAAATAATCAAGCAAATCTGCTCTTGTATCTATATAACAAACCACATTACTGCTCATCACCAGAATGTGTGTATAATGAATAGTTTTGGCTCTGCGCATGTGAAGCATCGTTATGCAGTGGAGGTGTTCAGGATGTGGGATATTAATTCAGTTACCCAGGGAGGAAAAAAAAGACATTAGAAATTCTATTAGCTGACTAATGACTTTAATTTTGATTTCGAAGAAGAGTAATGGGGACTTATCAACATTATGAAGAGAAGGCTGTACTGAGCCCTGATCCTGCACAGAAAAGCAAACAAATGAAAAACCCCACACATTTAATAGACACAGAAAGGAAGCTGCAACCGCCAACATCTGCACAAGGTACAATAGTTATAGAGCTTCCCCAGGGCATAGGATACAAACAATCTGGGGGCCTCAGGCCATAGTCTGAATACAGCCCTCTACATTCACAGCACATCTTTAATCATTGGGCATGCCTGGAACTATTCTTCATCCTGTTATTAGCTTGAACCACTGCGCAAAAGGAATGCAAAAGAAATGCAAAATTCATATTCTGCCAAAAAGAATGGGCACGAGGGTCCTAGCCACTGCCAGTGAACGCAGAGCCCTAGATTCTGGTCTCTGCTCCTAGTGAAACTCATGTTTCATCTAACAACTCTAATGCAAAATGCATAAGCAGTTTCTGAAGCAAAAATGAGAATTTAGGACTCCCTGACCCACCCCTGTTCCCTAGGAAGACTTCTCAGCACCAAGAAGAGAGCCAAATTCTCTCTTGTTCACTGTCTCCTCGACTCCAATTAGGCTTTCTTCTTGCATTCCCAATGGCCGGGGAGGATTAAGTCATATTCCTAGGAAATAAGAGCTGTGTGATCAAGTACTCTCAGACTGTAGAGGGGCCCTGCAGCCTTCCTCACTCCTTGAGCAGGCTACTACAAGAACACAAGAGGGCTTGCCTGGGGCAGATACAGTCCATCTAGCCTGTACTTGGTCTTCAGGAGTGGTTCAAAGTAGATGTCTAAGGAACAGTACAAGAATGGGGTGCATATACAGCAGCAATTCACACTGGCATAGCCGCAATTAAAAAAAAAAAAAAAAAGGCGGGGGTGGTACAAAGGCAATGGCTTTACTTTGAGCCGAACTCAGAGATGCGTTAGGTAAGATTTGAGCTGCCTGAGGGACCAGGGTTTGAGACAGACCTCTGGCTGCCTGCCATGGAAAAAGAGATCTCAAGCACCTCCCAGCTCACAGTGAAACACTTAATACTGACTGCTGAACCGTCCCAAAAACTTCCTGTCCAAAAGGGAAGTACTATTTTACTTTAAAATGGTTGCAAGATCAGGCCATCACAGAAAAATCACAGAATCGTTTAGGTTGGAAGGGACCTCTGGAGATCATCTCGTCCAACCTCCCTGCTCAAGCAGGGTCACCTAGAGCATATTGCCCAGGATCACATCCAGACGGGTTTTGAATATCTCCAGCGAAGGAGACTCCACCACCCCTCTGGGCAACCTGTTCCAATGCTCTGTCACCCTCACAGTGAAGAAGTTTTTTCTCAGGTTCAGATGGAACTTCCTGTGGTTCAGTTTCTGCCCATTGCCTCTTGTCCTGTTGCTGGGCACCACGGAGAAGAGGCTGGCCTCATCCTCTTGACACTCCCCCTTCAGATACTTGTACACGTTGATGAGATCCCCTCTCAATCTTCTCTTCTCCAGGCTGAACAGGCCCAGCTCTTGCAGTCTTTCTTCATAGGAGAGATGCTCCAGCCCTCTAATCATCTTGGTAGCCCTCCGCTGGACTCTCTCCAGGAGTGCCATGTCTCTCTTGTACTGGGGAGCCCAGAACTGGACACAGTACTCCAGGTGAGGCCTCACCAGGGCTGAATAGAGGGGCAGGATCACCTCCCTCGACCTGCTGGCAACACTCTGCCTAATGCACCCTAGGATCCCATTGGCCTTCTTGGCCACAAGGGCACACTGCTGGCTCATGTTTAACTTGTTGTCCACCAGCACTCCCAGGTCCTTCTCGGCAGAGCTACTTTCCAACAGGTCAGTCCCCAGCCTGTACTGGTGCATGGGATTATTCCTGCCTAGGTGCAGGACCTTGCACTTGCCTTTGTTGAACTTCATGAGGTTCCTCTCCGCCCACCTC
Organism: Struthio camelus; assembly: GCF_040807025.1. Classification (NCBI taxonomy): domain Eukaryota; kingdom Metazoa; phylum Chordata; class Aves; order Struthioniformes; family Struthionidae; genus Struthio; species Struthio camelus. The sequence goes on from NC_090982.1 coordinate 37,258,156, forward strand.
TCCAGCCTGTCCAGGTCCCTCTGAATGGCAGCACAGTCTTCTGGTGTGTCAGCCACTCCCCCCAGTTTAGTATCATCAGCAAACTTGCTGAGGGTGCACTCTGTGCCTTCCTCCAGGTCATTGATGAATATATTGAACAAGACTGGGCCCAGGACTGACCCCTGGGGGACACCACTAGCCACAGGCCTCCAACTTGACTCTGCGCCATTCACCACAACCCTCTGAGCTCGGCCATCCAGCCAGTTCTCAATCCACCTCACCGTCCACTCATCTAGCCCACACTTCCTGAGCTTACCTAGGAGGATGTGATGGGAGACAGTGTCAAAAGCCTTGCTGAAGTCCAGAAAGACAACATCCACTGCTCTGCCCTCATCTACCCAGCCAGTCATTCTGTCATAGAAGGCTATCAGATTGGTCAAGCATGATTTCCCTTTGGTGAATCCATGCTGACTACTCCTGATCACCTTCTTGTCCTCCAGATGCTTAGTGATGACCTTCAGGAGGAGCTGTTCCATCACCTTTCCCGGGATGGAGGTGAGGCTGACAGGCCTGTAGTTTCCTGGCTCCTCCTTCTTGCCCTTTTTGAAGACTGGCGTGACATTGGCTTTCTTCCAGTCCTCAGGCACCTCTCCTGATCTCCAGGACCTTTCAAAGATGATGGAGAGAGGCCTAGCGATAACATCCGCCAGCTCCCTCAGCACTCGTGGGTGCATCCCATCGGGGCCCATGGATTTGTGGATGTCAAGTTTGGACAAAAGATCTCTAACCCGATCCTCCTCAACCAAGGGAGAGTCTTCCTTTCTCCAGCCTTCCTCTCTTGTCTCCAAGGTCTGGAATTCCTCAGGACTGGCCTTAGCAGTGAAGACAGAAGCAAAGAAGGCATTCAATAACTCTGCCTTCTCTGTATCCTTTGTCACCAGGGCACCCGCCCCATTCAGCAGCGGGCCCACGTTTTCCCTAGTCTTCCTTTTGCTATTGATGTATTTGAAGAAGGCCTTCTTGTTGTCCTTGACATCCCTTGCCAGATTTAATTCCAACTGGGCCTTAGCCTTCCTTGTCGCATCCCTGCACGCTCTGACAACGTCCCTGTATTCCTCCCAAGTGGCCTGTCCCCTTTTCCACATTCCGTACACCTCCTTCTTCTGCTGGAGTTTGGCCAGGAGCTCCTTGCTCATCCATGCAGGTCTCCTGCCTGCTTTGCTGAACTTCTTCCTCAGAGGGATGCACTGATCCTGAGCCTGGAGGAAGTGACGCCTGAATATCAACCAGCTCTCTTGGACCCCTCTTCCTTCCAGGGCCCTACCCCAGGAGATTCCCCTAAGTAGGTCCCCGAAGAGGCCAAAGTCAGCTCTCCTGAAGTCCAGCGTTGCAATCCTACTCATTGCCCTGCTCCCTCCTCGCAGGATCCTGAACTCCACCATCTCATGGTCACTGCAGCCAAGGCTGCCCCCAACCTTCACATCTCCAACTAGACCTTCTTTGTTCGTTAGTACAAGGTCTAGCATTGCACCTCTCCTCGTTGGCGTCTCCACCACCTGGGTCAAGAAATTATCATCAATGCTCTGCAGGAACCTCTTTGACTGTTTGTGCCTAGCTGTGCTGTCTTCCCAACAGATGTCAGGGTGGTTGAAGTCTCCCATGAGAACCAGGGCCTGTGATCGTGAGGCTACTTCCAGCTGTCTGTAGAAGGCCTCATCGACGACTTCCTCCTGATCAGGTGGCCTGTAGTAAACCCCCACAACAGTGTCACCCATGTTACCCTGCCCTTTAATCCTTACCCATAGGCTCTCAACTTGCTCTTCATCCACCCCGAGGCAGAGCTCCATACATTCTAGTTGCTCCCTCACATAAAGAGCAACTCCACCCCCTCGCCTTCCTGGCCTGTCTTTCCTAAAAAGCACATAGCCTTCCATGACAGCATCCCAGTCATGTGAACTATCCCACCATGTCTCTGTCACTGCAATGAGATCATGGCCCTGCGACCGCACACAGATCTCTAACTCTTCCTGCTTATTCCCCATGCTGCGTGCATTGGTATACAGGCATTTGAGAGAGCCAGTCAAGCACACAGGCTTCCCAGAAGAGGTGCAAGAGGATCCTCCATAGCCATGTTGCATGCTGTCTCCCCTGGTTGTATGCACCCGCTGGAGGCATCCTGACTTGAACGGTGTTTTACTGACTCCCCTGCCACTATACCACTCCCCTTCCCCCATCTTGCCTAGTTTAAAGCCCTCCTTACCAGGCTGGCCAATCTGTTGGCAAAGACGCGCGTGCCCCGCTTGGTAAGGTGGATCCCGTCTCTCCCCATCAGCTGTTGATCTTCAAACAGGGTCCCATGGTCATAGAAACCAAAGCCCTGTTGCCAACACCAGCGGCGCAGCCAGCTGTTAACTTGGAAAACTCGTCTACTCCTCCTCCTGTCCTTTCCCCTCACAGGCAAGATTGAGGAGAAAACGACCTGGGCTCCCAGACCCTTCACCACCATTCCCAGAGCTCTGAAGTCCCGTTTGATGGTTTCCAGTTTGCCTTTCGTGTCATTAGCACCCACATGGAAGATCAGCAGAGGGTAGTAGTCTGATGCATGGACAAGCCTTGGCAGTCTTTCCACGACATCTCTTATTCGAGCCCCTGGCAGGCAGCAAACCTCTCTGGACAAGAGATCAGGTCGGCAGATAGGTGCCTCTGTCCCCTGCAGCAGGCAGTCACCCACAACAATCACTCGCCGTTTCTTCCGGGGGTTCCTGCACGGCACAGGGTCTGCCAGGCCAGTTGCCTCCCTTGGAGCCATGCCCAGCTCCTCCTCGGCTTGGAGGGCGCTAAACTTGTTCTTCAAGGGTAACTCTTGAGGAGGAGCAAGAGCCTTTCTCTTTCTACGAGAGGTCACCAGCTTCCAGTCCTCTTCAACAGCGTCATGATGCACCTTTACACACGGTGCTGAGCCCTCTGACACCTCCGCTGCAGTCGGGGCAGGGGACTCCCGGAGCTGAACAATCTCCGAGAACACCCTGTCAATCTCCCGCTCATCCTCTCGGATGCTACGCAGCCTACTAACCTCCTCCTGTAACTCCTTTATCTGGTGACGCAATTGGTCAACCACAGCACACCTCACACAGGAGAGCTGTCTGTCAGCCCAGGCCTCGCGGAGAGGCCCCAGGCACTGCCTGCAGCCTGACACCTGCAGAGCTGCATCTGCTGTCTGAGGGTCTGTCTGGGTTGAGGCCTCAGACAAAGCCAATGCAGAACCTCCCGCAGCCACTGGGGAACGTGCTCTGCGGCGTGTCATGACCATGCCCGGGGAAGGACACACCACTGTGCAAAATGGAGAGATGCCTTCTTTGCCTTCTGGCGCCCTTCTGCGCGAACTGCTGCGCAAACTGCTGCGTCTGTTCGCTGCCTCTGTTGGCTGCGCTCTGGGAGCTGCGCTCTGGGCCTGGCTCTTATATAGGCCTCTGCCTAGCAGTGACTCACAAGGGTGCTTGACCCACCCAATCAGGAGCCACCTGAAACAAAAGCCCCAACTCCCTCTGACCAGGGCAGCCCAGAGAGCTCGTTAGCAGCAGCCCCACCTAGCTAGAACTTCCCAGGAGAAGTGAAGTCAAGGTCCCCTGCAGGAGTCCTTGCCCAGCTCTCCCTTCCTGCTAGCAGCAAGCACCGTCTAGTTCCTCGGGGGTCCCCAGAAAGTCTCCACAACTTCCAACAAGGCCCACAAAAGGCCCAGGCAGAGCCCAGACACTGCTGCGCAAACTGCTGCGTCTGTTCGCTGCCATCTTGCACAGTAGGTGGTTTGAATCGTTCTTTTGAAGCTAGACAATATAAAGGCGTTACAGGGATTTAGATACTCCGTGTAGCTGTCCTAAAGAAAGATACGGGGCCGCAGGGCCCCCATAAAAAGAGGCATGTGATGATGAAAGATGTTCAGATTTTAGAGGAGCGGGATTTGAGCTGTCCTTATGTCCTCAGCACTTCCTAATGAATAGCTTTGACAGCTGCTTGCTGCATGGGATTCATCCTTGGGCAGCTGGATTACACCTAGCGCGGAGGTGCCCAACTCATCTCAGGTCTCAGCACTGAATGGCTATGACCCTGAGCACGCATTCCTAACTAATTTTTAAATACCCAGATTGGTAAGCAAATATCCTTTAATATTTATTAAATTTTCCCTTTATCCTGAGTAAAAGAACTAAAATATCCCCAAAAATAAGAACAAGCAAATCAGGAAAAAAACCCCACCACAAACACACACAAAAAAAGCGCCTTAGGGAGGATAAGAGAGGAGAACTTAAAAGTGCCAGTAAACTTTAAATGTATTACTTTGTTCTTCTCAGAGGAAATCAATTACAGGCTTTACATATTTTTTAATTTTTTATTTTTTTGCCTGTAGTGATTTTTATCCTACTACAATTTGTTTTAAAAGTATGATAATATAATACTATTGACCATCTTCCATCTGTCTCATCATTAATTCATCTTATTTTTCGTAAAAACAAAGATTAAAACAAATTTCCTTAGTGTTCCCACTAAATATCATTAGAATTGATTTTAAACTCAGTATTAATTAATGTATCATTACACATGATCCCCTATTTTTCTTGATTTTAGTAAAGTAGATTATAGAAAAACATGTCACAGGTAAATACAAGACACCAGCAGAATCTGTAAGTGATTTAACTAAGTATATGCTAGATCACAGCTGTTCCTTCCTTGTTCAATTATATCTGTAATGTAAAGAGCAAGAAAGCCTTTTTCTGTCTTTGTAACACAGGGTTTTGGAAAATAACCTAACTGGTAAGAATAGGCAGGCAGAGAGTATATTCCACATTTCAGACTACTCCCTAACCAGACTAACACCTAACTTTGGAACTAATTATAACATAAGCCTCATGACTGTAATTCTGAGGCTCTTCTGAATGTGTACTAGGTCCGTGATATACATATATCTTAGAACCTATTTGAAGAACTAGGATTTTGATCAAGTGAACGAACACCTTGGGAAATAAGGCACTTACTATCCTTTTGGAAAGGTATCTCTTTTTGCTTGGACTGCTTCCAGGTCAGGCTCTAAACTCCAGGACCCAGCACCCCTGGGGTTTCAAACATCCGATACAGCTCTTAGCAGCTCATTAGCTGTGGGATGGCATTAGTGCTTAGGCTGGGGCCTGCTGGCACAAAATAGGATTTAACAGTTTAGCAGCACCTTGGTGAGGGTTTTAAGGATGTCAGTGGTATTTGAAAAATAGCATAGAGGGGAAAATGGGAACATTTGGCACTTACTGACTAGCTCAGATGCTCTGCTGTGTTAAGATGCAGTTTAATGTAGCAGAGAAGGGGCATAATAGAAAAGCACATTAAAACCCATTATTTTCAGGGCATAGCTACTCTTTCCTGATCACCAGAAGAGATCAGAGGGGATTTGGGGTTGCTATCACAGATACAGCCAGAGAAGAGCTATGGTGCGTAGCCTATTTGTTGCTCACCTCCATCCCCACAAATTTAAACCGTGGCCTTGGATGAACTATGCCAACTCTACATTCACCAAGCACACCCTTAGGTGACGGACAGCCAAATCCAGATGCTATCTTATCTCTTGCTGCCAATCAAGTGCTACAAAAAAGCCAAAAGCAACTAAGAATCTGGCCCCAGGTGTCCAAACATTTTAGTTTTGCATATATGACTAAAAAAAAGTCAGAAGTAGCTGTCCTTGCCAAGGTCATGGCAAGGAGTGGACTAGGGGGCACTTAGGCGAAGACAAAGTGCCTGACAGATGGAGGTTGCAAGGGCTGCAGCCACACGTCTGCCATGATGCAGTAAGCAACATGTGTAGGATGAAGTGGCTGGAAAGTGTTTGCAGAACATTTCAGGATGAGAACAGAATAGGAACCTGGAAGCCACGTGTCTCCCAAAAGCTCTGGTGCCCACACTGGGATATTAGTTACCTGACAGAACAGCTTACACATGAAAATGCTGGCCAAAAACACCAAGCAAGCAAACAAAAAAAACCCAACCACATATAACTTCATTTGTAAGCTTATTGCTAACTTCCTGACCCCAGCACACCGCCTCTAGTCTGGAATTCAATGTATTGAAGCATTTCACTTGCAATACTTGCGTTCAATAAGCACAATGGCATAGGATAAGCAAGAAGGACTGATGAGCAACATCTCAGAAGTCTGTAATGACATGGTATTAAGAGCTCTACTGAAAAGTTTTAGCAACAGAATTATGTTTTAGCAGTTTTCTTCTCCAGTTATTCCTGAACTTCCTGCTCCATTGCTAAGAAATGCACACACGGACAATGTAACACCCTTAATACCACAGAAAATCTTAGTCCTTTACTCAAGCACATACTTTGCTTTATTTCTAGCTTTATATTTTAAAGAACTTTGTTAGTTCTTCTAAAAATTTTTTTACAAGAGTCTGCTTTTGGTGTTAGATTATTTTCCTCTGCTTTCTGTTAGTACTGGAAGCTGACTGTCCTCTGACCTTTGTTAACAGTACTGTGGGGTCATGATAACTAAAGGCAGTAGAGGAAGCTGGTATGTTGTTAACTTTTTTCTCATTATTTGAGTATTTCAGTAGGCAATTCTCCAGCCTCTTGGCCAACTGATAATGACAACTGTATTGGTTTTCATCCACATTTCCCTTCCTCATGTGACCCTGTTGGGCAGAAGACAAACTGGAGCAACTGATTACAAAGCTGCTGATGTTACAAATTAGCTCTAATATGCTTGCCCTGAAGTACCTGGGGTTCACATACAACCAGATTTTAAAATCAGAATCGCTGGTGTTTTCTACAGCAAGAAGTTTCCCTTTTGAGTAAATGTGAGCTTACTGCTACCTATCTAGCAGAGCACCCATGCTATGAGCACCCATCCTATCTAGCATAGATCCATGCTTCCAGGATACAGGACTTTTTCTTTTTAGGGACTTACTATATGTTTGGTCCCATGATATATTTGGCTGGAAGACAAACACCTACAGATCCAGTATTTGAACAGAAGCTCTTCTCTAGGGTTATCTAAGGAGAAGGGGCTGAGTATGCCACCCCGATAAGAACCTCAGCTCCTACCCACAGCCGGAGGAATCAGAGCACTATTTCTGCAAGTGTTCCCATTGCCAAACCTAAACGCATTGTAGGGTATGAGCACCCACAAAGTACCAAAGTACCAAAGACAATACATCATGGTCAGCACTGGGAGAGGTGGTCTAGGTGAGGAAACAATCACCAGAAGGCTTTTAATTGCCCATGGATCAAGTTGAACAACATTTAATAGAGCAGCTACGAACAGGGGATGATCCTGCAGACTGTGAATATTATGCAAGATCCCTATATAGATCTTCTATAGACAAAAGAGGGCATCTAAAAATTGGGATTAGTTTGGAGAGACTTTTCTATGATGCTGCAGTGCAAATGTCATGGTAAGCACTAAAAAAAAAAAAAAAGCCTCAACTACAGCAGGTCTTTTCTGAAATACTGAATTAATTCCATCAGAACTCCATTGAGTTTGGGATGTAACAGGATAGCTTCTTGAAAACGCTCTAGAAAAATAAAATGGAGGACATAGCATGTAGAAGGCATAGAGTATGGACATTTCAGAGGCAGTCAGCTATGAAGATGCTTTTTTAATTATTATTTTAAACCAAGCATTTTTCTCTAACCTTCCATAGGTCCGCAAAATACAGAGAAACAGTTACCATGGGTTCAATTATTTTAATCACATAAGATCAGCAAGGACAGTGAACGCTCCTATGAGTCTCTTAATTTTCTACTAGAAGACAAATGATGAGAAAGACATCTTTCCATAAGACAATCCCATTTACCTTCTCATTCCCAAAGCAGACTCTACTATAACTCCCCTGCGTTAACTTCTCCAAGCATTCACTAAAATAAGTTGTTCCAGAATAATACCAGAAATCATACTTTGCTAATGGGTTACCCGAGGCTTAAAGGAACAGCCATCCTATTCCTAACCCCCAGAGAAGAAAAGGATCTTTAGAAACTCAGCAATCCCACATATTTCTAGATCACTTAACACAGGGAAATCTGGTGGCAAAACACTGCAACACGATGGCAAAATACCCTTCCCCAGATCAAAATAATATGCTTCCCTGGCCTAGGAGATAATGAATAAACAAGACAAGGAAAATTTATCAATTCTCTGAGGGAACTGTGGCCTCTTTCATGAGCACTATCTGACACAGCATGCATTACAGATCACACAGGGAGGGAGAAGCTGTTCAGTACTCTATCTCCATCCCTTTCACCTTAGCAAATAGTGACTACATCTAGCTTAGGCCAACCATGTCCCATTAATATAATCTGAGGTCCACACCTGTGCAAAGACACCCATAACTCACCCTCTCGCTGGACTCTGGATATCAGCAGCCTCTGAATAACGTCACCAACCTTCCTGGCAACAGCCCTGACCTGTGATCTACCACCATCAGACTGGTTAGCTGACAGCGATGCCTCAGCGTCTCTCTGTCAGATAAATGCTGTGCAGCAGCAACAGCTTGATTTCCTCCTTCTCCCCCAGTTGCTTTGCCATAGCAGTGCTCGTCCCATCCCACCGCAGTGACAAATTAAACACTGAAGCACAGACACTGCACCACAGGCTCTTCTTCCAGCTCATTCAAGTAAACAGCAGCAGAACTGCCTGCTGGTAAGGATTAACGACCTCAAGCTGCCCTAACAAGGCCAGGCCAAGGGACTTAGCTTGATGTAGTTAACTTGCAGCAGCTAGCAAGGGGTCTGGCTCAACACAACGTCACCTCAATCACCTGGTCTGCTACTGCAGGGTCAGAAAATTGCTAGGGTCTAAGCTTTACCACATATAAAGCTGTTAAATGCACTGAAAAAACCCTGCAGTTCTATAACATCTTTATCATGCCCCTTTGACTACTTCAGCTAATCCATCCTGTGACCTATTTCTATTAGCAGCTGCAAACAGATGCTGTTCAAAAAAAAAAAACCAAAAACCAACAAGGCGCATTGTCTTTTACTGCTTTATACATGCTCTTTACACAGCTGCTGGGACAAAAGCAGGTTAGCTTTTTGTCTTCAGCACTTTCGCCTTGTACTACCTGTCAGGTAGTTTGCTCCTTAAAATAGGACTCTCCCATGGTGACTTCTAACAGATGCTACTGTAACATCTCCTTCTTCTACCCTCACCTCAGCATCCAAACAAGCTCAGAAGGTTTGCTGAGAGCCATCCAAGTACTCTCCAGGTCCTTCTCATTTGAGATGCTAACCTCCATCACCTGTTGTTGCTCTCCCCAGCCTACTGGCATGCCTGGCCAGTCAGGTTAAAACATTCTGCAGGCACAAGGCTTTGTCAAAGTATTTGACAGGTGCTTGTCTTTACTCTCTGCCTACGGTATCTCCTCAGAGGCTGCTCAGTGTCTTGCAACTGTTTTATTCCTCTAGTGCCCTGACCATACGGCAGGAAACGTATGCAGCATATAAATACTGGCAGGTATGGACAGTATATAAATACCGTCATGGCGGGGGTGGGGGAGGCGGAATTCTCATTTTAAGGTTGTCAAACATATTCCCAATGACAGTTCTCGGAGTGAGGTGTGCTGTATAGTGGCATTCTCCCAAACAACAGAGAGGTGGTATGCAGCAAGACAGGGAACTGCACAGCAAGAAAACAAACACAACCAGCATGCGCTGGACAATCAGCCCAAGAAAACTCTCGCAGGCGTTTGGGACGACCCATTTGTAAAACGACAGAACACAGGTACTCTGCGAAACACCCCATCCTGCATAAACTGTAAGGTATCACATAATAACAAAAGCATATTGAAACATATTCAGTTCCCACATACCCTGTGTGCTTTATAAATGTCTGATAGACGAAAGCTATTCAGTAAACACAGATATTAATCACGACTACATTCCCTACCAAGTGCTATGGTCTGTTTGAGAAAATATTTGCAGTGGTTTGGCCTGATTTTAAAAATACTTGACTTCCCATTCTTTTTCTTTCATTTTTTATTTTCCAAAGGAAAATGTCTTTTTACTTATCTCTTTCCCTTTGACAGTCAATTTTGCTTGAGTTTATTTGGTAAGTTTATCGATACAAGTGCACACAGCTGTAGCTGAAGAGCAGCTGAAAGGCACGCCTATGTCAACGCATGAAAAGAAGAACGTGGTTCAAAGGCAAAATCGTTGGTGCTGCCAAGGCTTTGATTCTACAAGCTTTAGCATTCAAGTCTTAGTAGCAGACTTTACTGACAGGTTCAGAGCACTTCCCAATTTTGTTTTTAACGGAGGAGAAGGGGGAAGACACCCAATACACATTGGGGTTAAATTACAAGTTTAGGAGAAGAATGTACTTCCACTACAGAACTTTTAAAGTGGTGGAGTACAATCACCTTTCAAATCATGCAGAGTAACAAAAGGTCTTTTAAGGGTGATTTTATAGCTAGAGCAAATGGCTAGAGAAGAATTTTATTCTCAGCTCTGATGCAAATCTCTTACTGCTACTGTGGGTAGTGAATTGAGAGCCACTCTCTTCCATCTGTTCCCAGGATAAATTAGGCACTTGCTGAACCACAGGGCCCTTAGATTTTCTAAGCCTCAGTTTACTCAACTGTAAGAATGGATTTACAGTTACAGGACTTTCAGACAAGGATTTTAGAGTATGAGGACCATGCACAGCATTGCATGCATGCCTCTGTACACACACTGAACCGTTACATCTTGCCACAAAAGGTCCTTGGCTGATGCGTGGTGTGGGCTTGATCCTACAACCTTCTCTCAACTTGAGTAGTCATTTTTTATGAGGGAGCATTCCCTCTCCAATCAAATTCACAACGTCCGTCTCTTTACCCAGGGGGATTGCACTCTGCGGCTGGAAAACTCTTTGCTGATGATTTCCACTGTTTCAGAGAGGTTCTTACCACTTAAAATGGGTGTTGCAGTTAAAACTGTCATTTCAGAGAGCGCTTCACTTTTGACTACACTCACTACAGAACTCGGGTGACTCTCTGCATTGTAATTCCCCTTTCCATGCTCGCTACTCCATTACATGAGCTTGCTCATCTAAAAGCAATTTTGAAATACTCCAGCAACAGAGTAAAACATACACCTTTTAATGTGCTGCATATAGGATATGGCACTACATCAAGTGCTTTCTAAATAGACAAATACAAACAGCCCCAAATATATGGTTATTATTCATTATCCAGACCAACAGGTAGGGAAATGATCTATTTATTGTTGGTCCTCATACTCTGTAGGCAGGAACAATAGATCATGATGAATGTGACTTAAAAGTAAAGTAGTGGTTAGAAAAGCATTGCTCATTTGTTTGTTAAACTCAAAGTCTAACAAGTGATTTATAGAATTTCTATGCTATTTCTTTCTTCCCATGAAAGAACACAAGGTTAAAACTATTTTATTATTCCTCAAATATACATTTGTTTACCATTGCTTGTCATCCTGTTTGCCTTTCATTTCCCCTGAGCAAAGGCCAAGTAAGTAGAATTGTGGTAAAGTGAATTGCAAGATTTTAAAGTAAAAGAAGTCACTGCTTAAGCACTGCGTGGAGAAAGCACTGAAGCACCACTCTGCTGTCAGTGCTACAGATCACAGTCCTTTCCTATTGCTGTTATGCATAAAGAGAGCCAGTTGTCCAAGGATGCGTGTATGTAAATGTGGATTCATCTTCACTTATATCTTTCTTTGACACCCTCCCAAATGATTTCTGTCCTGGATAAAGAGCCCCCTATCATCTAAATAAGATGAATTCCTTTGAAGTCGTTAAAGTATAAATAAATATATACCTCAAAAGAGCTATAAAATATAGTACTTTGCAACTATTGCTCAAATACTCATTACTTTGTTTTAAAACCTCAGTTACTGAAATAAATTCCACCCTCTTTTGTCTTATAACAATATTTATAAGTACTGCTTATCCACAATGACTAATATTTATGATGACAACTATAACTATTACAGGTCAAATTCTTCAGTTTTTTACTTTGACCTTACTACTAAATTTGATAATTTTTTTTTTTTTTTAAGAGTTTTCTCAGTCTAGTGGAGCATCAGGATTTCATGCAATCATTTAGTTATTTATTAGGGTATAACACTGCCCGATCAGTTGTTGGCCTGATAAATGTATGCTTAAAAATAAATTATACTAAAATAGGGTTCCCAGTGATCAGATGATCAGTGCCAGGGTACATCATTGCACCATAGCCTTAAACTCACTTGGTTTCTGGGTTTGAAATTTTGATTAAGATTCTTGTGTGACATATTTAAGTAGATTTTAGTTATAGAGGCCACTATTTTAATATAAGACATGTGGAAAAGTTTCCAGGTATGGTCAAGATTTAACTCCCTTCCGCCTTTCTACAAATGCTAGTTAGTCATGTCCTTACCTCTCTTTCCTTTATTGCCTCTACAATAATTTCAGTCCTGCTTTGCATTATCAGATAACATTTCACCAGCTTCCTTTCTTTACCATGGGATTCTTAAAATAGCATGGCTTTGGCACTGGACTCACATAATTTCAATCAGTTCAACGGAGAGTGCTTATGAAATCCCAGTCCAAACAGTTTTAATTGTTTTTAAAAGTCTTCCATAAATCTTGAAAAGTAATTTCAGAAAAAGATTGATAGATCACCAGAATCACCAGAAGCTGAAGTCTTAAGAGTTCCCTGTGTAATCTACAAGGGAACCTTGGCCTAAAGATGTGTTTGTAAATTTTCAGATGAATACGAAATGTCATTGTTTTTCATGAAAATGCATGAGAAAGGGAAAGCAGGCGAGAAGTTGAGACTGACTTGTCAGCAGCTTCACAGCCAAATTGACAAAGCTCCACCAAAACCACTTAAGAATGAAAGAGTGATTTTATATCTTCAAGAAATCATAAAATTTTAGCTGTTAACCTTGATCTAAAGATATTCTTTAAATAGAAAGCCATTTACTTTCTTTAGTACTGCACATTAATTTTGTGTATATGCCAATGCTTAAGTAAGATAGTACTTTTAAATGATTTTGCTTTGAATTAGTGTATCTTTTGACAAGTTTTGTTGTTCTGCTGTCTTTGAAATCTGAAGCAATTATTTAAATTCCTCTATGTTTAGATGCACTCAGTCATTCTCTTTTCTCTTCAGCTTAAATTTTTGTGTGTTGCAGGCTTCCAATTCAAAGGCTTTTCTGTGAATTGTTTCCTTTCTAAAATAATTCTGAAGTGCAGCTCTGGCCTTTAAAGCAGCTAAGTGAAGTATTGCGCATGGACACTAGTTCTTCAAAAATCTGTGGAAGCAGGAAAACACTTTCTCACTCTAGACTGATTTAGGGAGGACAAAAATCAGTAATGCTGCTATGATACGTTATATTCCTCTTCTTTGTTTTGTTTTAAATTCAAATCTTATGTTGTGAGGAAACACCTACCTTACACGTGTGCTCTATATAAGCTGCTAATGATGTATATAAAATCTGCTACCAAATATAGGTTCTAATCAAAAATCTAGATGAACCCAGGAGGTGCCTAGATCCTGTTTTCATGCATGCACTCACATCTCTGGGATTGAAGTTAACCGCAGGCCAAACTTGCTTCTAAATCAGAGCATAAACAAACTTCACTAAAGTTTGGATCAAGATGCACCTTTCTATCTTAAGATCACCTAACGCTTCTGCTGGCCAGAAATTGTTAAAGATGGAGGCAGGAAGCAAATAAATTTCTGACTATTTTCTTTAATTAATAAAATGGATAGACCTTACCTTTCCTATTTAACAAACTAAGCATCCCATGTAAACCTTGATGCTTTACATATTCTACTAATGAACCACTATCAAGATTATAGAAGATCTACTTCCACTCGCATAATAGTAAAACATTTTCTTAGTATCACTGTCTCTCTATACACCTTTTCCAAAATAATTCTTGAAAGTGCTATGTATTTCTTCAGAAATAATGTTGTACAGAATAGTTTGGCTGAGCGCAAATTAGTCTGAAAGCTAATACTCATTTTTCAAAAAGACAAAGTTGTTACTTAAGTATGAAGTCCCATAAAAAATAGGTATATAAAATAGGAGGATGCATTTTGTGCTGGCTTCCAGGGAGGGATCCTGGGAAAGATGAATGATCCCTTGCTTGAAGCTCAGCTGATTTATAGTGACTGCTATTAGTAAAGCAGATTGCGCAGTCAACAAAAAGCACCGTTAGGTGGTAATTTGCTATTTGGGTTGAATTTATCAGCTCCTGTGTTTCATAAGAACACTAGAAGAGCCACAGCTACTAGGCACTGTACTAGGAGCTACAAAGCAGAAATAAAGACAGCAAAATACATCAGGCCATCTCCAGTCTCAAAGCATGTTGCCGTATCCCTGCCCCAACAAACAAGGGATAGAAAGAGTTGCAGGTAGAGTGGCAAACTATGCAAAGAATATCTTGCTGGTCTTATTCCCTAAAACAGCAACATGAGAAACATTGAGAAGAGATATGCAATGGACACAAGATTGAAATCTAAATAAATGTTAAAAGAACTTGGAGATTTCACTATAACGGCCCCTAAGGTGTTAAGACATGAGAATACAATAAGACACATCATCCCTGAATGTATGCAAGGAAGATATTACCACAGTTAAAAGAACATGGTCAAAATTGTACTCTTGTACATCAGGGTACTAGCAGAAACCTAGCATTAGTACCCTTGAATAAAGGAAAACGGAGGGAGGTAGCCTTTAACCACGGGTATGGGGTAGAAGGAATGTTTGCTTTCTTTTTAAATAGGAAGCCAAGATTGGCTAAAATGACTATTATTGTCAGCACTAAGCAAGACCATATCGATAGTCTTATACCTTGGGCTTACCCAAGAATAAGGAGATTACAAACATCAGATTTACAAGACGAATTAAAAGTTGAAATCAAATAAATTTGAACTGCATTTGACAAATATGTAAGGTAAGCAGAGTAAGGTCCAGAATTAGCATACAAAACAAGCAGAAAGCCTGTGCAGCATCAAGGCATATCAGATACACTGCTAAGATGAGCCTTTCCAAAAGATTTCTTTTTTAGCGCACATGAAAATCATATAGGATCTGAAAAAATAATAAGATACCTGCTAAAAAGATGATGTAGTCAGGCTCTGATCCATATTTAGCTATGTTAAATAACAAAACTGCACCAGTGAAATATAGCTTGTCACTACTGACATCTTTTTTCTTTGAAAGAACAGTGAAGTTAGCATTAGAAATTAATGTCAGGGTAGCTAGGGACTTGCTGGTGTACAACAACAGCAAAGGCAAAACAATATAGTCCAAATCTGCAGTTTCAGGAATTACCAACATTTTGTGAAAGCACTGCTGTGTCCATCTTGGATGGGAATAGTAGCCACAAAGAGCAGAGACAGAATCACAGAATCGTTTAGGTTGGAAGGGACCTCTGGAGATCATCTAGTCCAACCTCCCTGCTCAAGCAGCGACCTCTAGAGCATATTGCCCAGGATCACATCCAGACGGGTTTTGAATATCTCCAGCGAAGGAGACTCCACTACCTCTCTGGGCAACCTGTTCCAGTGCTCTGTCCCCCTCACAGGAAAGAAGTTTTTCCTCAGGTTCAGACGGAACTGCCTGTGGTTCCAGTTTCTGCCCGCTGCCTCTTGTCCTGTTGCTGGGCACCACGGAGAAGAGATTGGCCTCATCCTCTCGACACTCCCCCTTCAGATACTTGTACACGTTTATGAGATCGCCTCTCAGTCTTCTCTTCTCCAGCCTGAACAGGCCCAGCTCTTGCAGTGTTTCTTCACAGGAGAGGTGCTCCAGTCCCCTGATCATCTTTGTAGCCCTCCGCTGGACTCTCTCCAGCAGTGCCATGTCTCTCTTGTACTGGGGAGTCCAGAATTGGACACAGTACTCCAGGTGAGGCCTCACCAGGGCTGAATAGAGGGGCAGGATCACCTCCCTCGACCTGCTGGCAACACTCTGCCTAATGCACCCCAGGATACCATTGGCCTTCTTGGCCACAAGACAAGTGGTCGTCCCCTAATGTTAGCCAGCCACAGATGGATACGTATCTATAACCACTAAGTGACATCTACGGATCCCAGCACAAAGAGATGTAAAGCTATGGAGATGGCTGTTTATTCGAGAAGTTCCCAGAGAGGCAATGATTACATCAGGCTGTAGGAGCTAAGCCGCAGGACACAGCACAGCTAAAAGTAACGGATTAAACAGAGCCAGACAACGTGCTAAGATCTACAGAGCACTTCATAAATAGCACTTCAACCTTGCTAGCTGGTTCCAAGTTTGAAATTCATTATATTAATGTTGACGATTATTAGCTGCTGTTATGTTTGGCTGGGAGGAGAAGGGATGAAAAACTGTAGTTTCTCAGGAGTATGTAGTCTGAGCCCAGCTTGATTGCGTATGATGAACAACAAAAAATGCTGATCAGCAAGACAGTTTCATTTCAGCAAGAAATTCTATCCTGTGAGCTCTCCCTCTCTCTTTAGTAGTATTTCATCCACCAGCATATTCTGTATATCTACATTCAATATTGGCAATTGCCTCCATATATCATCTGAAGGACTCTCACGAAACCAGTCATAATACATGCTTGCTGCTTTTACACTGCTGTCTTCTACATAGTAAGTATTTCTGAATATGACAATGAATCGAAGCATTATCTCAAATTGATTATTAGGAAGAAGATATCACTGTAAACTGATGCCTTATTCCGTGTTGGTAAGCTATTGAGCATTCAGAACACTAAATCACATTAATTTAATAAGATTTACTCCTGCCCTTTTCTGCTAGACAAATTCCCTTTCAGATCATTCACATAGAGTAATCAATTACAGGATCTGGCATTCCAGATTCAGAATTGTAAGCTATTTGTGAGATGTGGTGAAGAGGAAAAAATCTAATACAGAAGCCTAATATCAATTAGCATATTGCCAAAAACATCCCAGCATCGTAGATTACCTCTGCTAGAGCTTCAAGCATTAAATTGTCCTCTTGCATTGCTCTTAAGGTCACTAGCTCAGATACGTGCTTTTTGGGAAACGGAAGGAACCCTTTACAGGCACATTCTTGAGTGCTAGAGAATACATTTTAGCTGGATGTAGTGGTTAAGTTTCTTTTTTTCTTCAGAACAAACTCCATTCAGGACAATGTAACAGACTGTGAGGGCTGGCATAAGGACCACATCCCTTCTGAAGAGGGAGACACATAAGCAGAAGACAGAGAGTACGAAACATGGCACACTGCTTTCTCTGGATGTTTCCTTCTACATCTGCACTGTAATGCCTTTAATTCACTTAGCGCCTCCTTAGCGCACTGTCCTACGTTCATAATTGCACAGTTTTCTACGGAGCCAAGCTCAGCTCGTTTCTGTATCTCTCACAGGAAATTTTGTGGTCAGTCAGATCCAAACTGTTTAAATGTACACTAAAAACAAAAAAAAACCCATCTAGGTAATCATGGAATAGGGATAACAAGTGTGATGCAGTCAATGTTGTCCCACCGATGTCAAAATCCTCTCCTGCAGGGACCTTTCCAGCAATTAAAAAGTCATTTTATGTTCCACACCCATTGTCAGAGCCCTAAGGGCACTATTTAGCCTTAATGGCACAGAGGAGCCTCTCCTGGGACCCACACGTCAGCCTTGGGGCCCATTTCAGCTCAGGCTGGACCTCCAGACCCACGGGGGAACCAGCCTGCGTGGGGCAGCCCCAACCCCGGCTCACAACACTCCCCAGTGCCTATTTTTTGTGCCAGGATGGCTGGCAGTAATACCAGGGAATGTCAGTTCAGACGGTGGGTTGTGACATGCTCAGAAACATTTTGGATTTGTAGTCACTGCCAGGAATTTAATACAATCATGTGTCCAGTGGCATTGATTAACCTGTATTTTAATAAATGAATAACTTGAGTCCCTGGAGGTGGTTCTTCCCTAAGAGGACAATAGTTCCCGGTTCAGTATTTTTTTCCAGACTGATTACAAAGTGGTCATTATCCTCGTTTAATAGTTTCCAAAATAAGTTTATTAATTAAGGATTTAATACTAAAATATTTCTTTATGTCTCCACAGACATCAAGGGCTCCCTTCAACAGTTTTGCTCTGTTCTTGCAAAGCTTGAAAGGAAAAGGTTTAGCACTTTGTTGTTCAGCACAAGATATATATACATCTAGTGACCAATGTACATAGCCAACATAGAAAAAAAATAATGTTTTTTGTAGTAGCAAATGGCTATTGCCTGCCTACAGATGCATAATGCTACAGGTGTTAAACATACAGCTACGCTCAAAGGAGTCCAAGTACTGAATAACAAATGGTAACAGGTCCATATATTTATAGAGAAAACTGCATGGTATTCCAACCCTGAATTCAGGGTAATGAGTTAAGATCAGGAAATAGTTAAATATGAGAAAAAAGCATTTACAGCAAACAACTTTATGATCAAAAAAGCTTATCTGACTTTTCATTTCAGTCTAGTCTAAAATTCCAAGTGATATACAAGAAAGTCATTTTATCTTTAGACCTTTTTCATGTAAACACTAGGTTACGTTCTCTGGAATTAAAAAAGATGACCTATGATAGACAAAGAAAGCCTATGCAGAACACCTGTATTTCCAACTATATTTTCCCTTAAGGTGAGCTATTTATGGCACATTTGTGATCTAAATGTCAAAGCAAATGTTAAAGGATGCAATAGCTGCTTGTAACCATTGGACTATCCTTTGAGATAGGGAGATTGTGTTTGTAGTGTCAGCAAACAGAAGCGCATCAGGAGGGCACCCTAATTCTTTCTACTTTACTTCATTCACAAACTAATTCATCTTAAAAACATAAAGCATACTGAACAGAACTGAAGAGGGCCATGACCAAGAAGTCACCCTGGACTTTGAAAGCCTCCTAGGAGAGGATTACCATGCGGATGGTGAGGACCACAGTATTTTGCTCAAGAGCTCTGTTTGATATGAGCCAGGGAAAGGAAAAGCAAGGGATGCCTATTTGTTAGAATAGTAAAGGGTAGGCTTTTATTCCCTTTCCAGTTCTGATATATGGATGCATGGCAGTTCAGTTCCAGAACCAATATCTCATCAGCAGCAGGAGTTCCCTGATGTCAGGAAAATTTTCTGCTAGCCGTTTGCAGCCAGTTTATCCTTACTCTTTCTTCATATGGCTATACGTATTTTATACGATTTACAAGTATTTCTGTTTCACAAATCTCTACGTGCAAGAGAATGTCTGCACAGATGCTGACTTACTAAAGATGGTTTACATATCTAGGATACTAACAGGTACGAACATAGCTGGTTTTCCTCACAATTTACTGTTTTCAGACTGCATATTCTGACCCATAATGATTTTATGTAACTGAGCCAAAAATAGTTTCATCAATATTAAAACATGCAAATCATCTCTTTTTAATAAAACGTTCTCATTTGACTTCACAATGCACATCCACCTCTGCTTTCTAGGAAGAGAGAAATATTCTTTAGACAGCATCTTATTTAGTTAAGAACTATGCAAATCCTAGTCAATCTTTCTTCCAAGTAGAAAGCTACAGCTTTCTATTTCCATGCTTAAATCAGCTTTTTCAGTTTTATGATTAAGTTCATTGCTCATATAAATGGCCCTGATGGAAACGCATCAATACCCAGCAATTTTCCTAATAGGTACAGAATAAATGTTTATTATTACATCTTTGTATCCATATTTCCTAAAAGGAGTGACATTATAGGATTTCTTTTTAAAACTAAGTAAACAGCTGCCCTTTATTTGCTGTTCTTCCACAGACAAGACCCAGCATATGCTGAAATGTGTAAAGGACAGCATTTGGACAGAGAGAAAGAGACAGTCGTAGGATAAGGAAATGAGGGCCTGCATGAAGAGCCAAAGCTGCTTATAACCCTAATATCTGGAGCAAAGCGACTCCAAATAAAAGATTTTCTTATGAATTTCTGGGGTGAATTTTGTAGCTCTGTCAAATGAATTTCTTTTTATTAACGTATACCAAGAAAGACGTTAATTATCCTCATTAGCATTTGTTATATTTGCTCTTCACTGTTAATGGAATAAACAAACTGCTGGCACTTAGTCCTCTACAGACACGCGTGCACACAGAACAGAACAGAAATAGTTTCTCTCACCCAGGAAAACAGTTAGAAATAGAGTTTAATAAGAAGGCAGGACAGACTGCACTGATGAGACGCAGGATACAGCCTGACCAGCAACCCGTTTATACGCACTCAGCCCCTTTCATTGCCTTGTCCCTCTGTTTTCCCATGCTTGTTCCTTTCCAGCCCATCTTAATCCCTCTCTTTGCCCACATATGGTCGTCTCCTAAACATCCCATAATAAGTTTTGCACAGGTCCCAAATTCTGTTCTTTGCATCCCACAATACCTGCTATAGCCCTGTAGGTAGCACCCCCTGTCAGTCGGAAAGGCGATTGGGGAGCCTTTCCGGCATTGCCTCCAGGCAGGTGGGCTGTTGGCCCTCCCGTGACAGCCGTGGGGGGATGCAGGGCAGGGACTCAGTTCTCTGATTAGATTTGAGGGGTTCCCCTGCCTGCCCGGGGGCTGCTGTGCTCCTCCATGTGCCTGTGGAGAGAAGCTTTCAACCACACAACCTAAACAGAAGGTGAAGAAACGCATTAAGAAACACGAAATTCTGCTGAAATACAGGCAGATGTCCCTCTCATGAAATGCTGTCATCTAGTCCTTGTTAGCTGCAAAATAAATAGTAGCAATGCTAAATGGCTATTAGCTAACTTAGTTGCTATTAAAATCACTTAGTTAAGTTTAAGTTGGAGCTCTTTTTATTAACAACTGCCAGTGAATGTACTAAGAGGAACATTTAGTCAAAGTCTGTGCACTCAGATTGCCTTAAGAAGCCAGTAGCTCCTTAATGGCAAATTACAGATTTGCACCAAAGCTAAGGTAATCACTAAAGCTGAAGGAGAAATTCATAGAATCTAAAACACTTGTCTTAGAATAAAATAAACTGTCCTTTATACTGACTGAAGGAGGAAATTAGGTAACTATCCATCCAGAAATTAGTACGTAGTCTCAGTTAAAGTTAAGCAGTGTGAATCTTATCCTACCCTTAAATCTCTCCAATAGATGGAGGAACTTGCTGGAAACATCGACTTTTCCATTTCAGTGACGGAAAAACCTCAGACGCCAGTTTTTAAGATGACCAGTGTTGCCTTTTCTTAAAAAAGGACAAAAGTAAGGCTGCCTATTGCCTCCACTTGCATGAGTTATGATTGTATGCTGGCAGCAAATACTGCTGGAAATGCCCAATGTGTAAGGAATGCTTGTTTTTTTGTTTTTTAAATACTTGGAGATTTAACTATTTCTTTATTACCTTAAACAGGTTCTTAAAATCTAGAGGTGGAAAAATTAATAACAATAAAGAAAATAGGTAGAACTTCTTTATTGCAGAAACCTGATTTGTTAGTGAATGTGGGCTTTTGGAAGACAGAAGAAAGTATTTTAAAAATAAAGCAAATTAATTAAATCTAAATGGGTTATTTTCATTCATTTGAATAGTCAGCTTTGTGAACAACAATTACGTAGATTTTTCTTTTGCTTATATTAAGCAAGCATACGTGTTTTACTTAATGCTTTTAGTAAGTTAGTTGAAGGTAAATGTCCAGGTTCTCTTTCCTCTAAAACTCAGTCAAAATAAATTTTTATATATAAGCACCTTTTAAAACCATAAATATGTAACACCTTCTCCTAATCAATTTGCTCATAGCAATTATCTCAGCCTTCCTCTGAGCTGGTCAAATTGACATTTTGCTTGACAAATCCGCTCATCTCCTTGGCACAATACATTTTAAAAAATGTATACTTTTACAAAATTTGTTCTTCCAGCCTCTTCATGAGAGGGAAGACGAGTGAATGGGAGGAAGGGTGGAGAACACATTTCACTGCTACAATTACAGCATACCAGTAGGTGAAGTATTCCACCTTTTTTTCCTCCACCATACCCTGCCCACCTTCCTTATTTTATGAGTAGCAACACAATCATTTTTAGAATAGTAGAACACAAAATCTAAAGCCATGAAACTGCTTTCGGAAAGGACAGCCTCAAAAAGAAAGTGTTGCAGATATTGCAACCAGATTTAATTTCTTGGCAGACATATACCCATGCATTCTTCACGTAGATGTAGTGGTAATTTATTAATACTTCCAGGCTACTACTAAGGCTGCAGTTTTAATCTAATTAGATGATGGTATGGTAGCTATTTACTGACACTAAAATATACAGCCATGGTCTTCCAAAGAATTATATTGTTCCATGAGTTGTACATACTCTTAGCACTGTTAAATTGGCAAAGTAAAAAGTTAATTTTCACACAAAATGCAAAAAACCCCTATCCTCTGACGTGTTCTTGTGAAACACTCAATCAAAAACCAGGCAAAATTTTTCCCTTTTATTTCCCCTGTGTTTCTAGGGAAATTCTCTTTCACTAAACACCTTCCAGCTGGTGATTTTTTTTTTTTTTAATTAAGCAGCTTAAGAAGAAAATTAACACTTCCAGATCTGGAAAGTCTTACAGTTCTTCTTTCAAGTCGGTATACTATATTCCATAAAAAGTGGCCAAACAAATTTTGAATTTGGAAAATAAATATGACATTTGGTTCTGAATGAAAATAAGTTTTAGAGTTGTAGTTTTCACATGCCATAGAGAAAGTTTTATATACAGTTGTTATTGTTATAAGCTGGATAGTCCGAGAGATGATGAAAGTCCAATTGTCCCATGCACTCACACAAACTTAGCTGACAGGTAAAGGAGAAGGGAAAAAAAAAGGTGGCGGTCCTCTTGTTCCCAAAGCCTTTGAAGTAATGGGCTAACCTAAGACACACTAAGCAAACGCTAGAAAAAGTTGCATTTATATAAGAGGTGCCACTGCACTGTCTGCAATCTGAATTGAAAAGCCACTTTGCATGAGCACTAGAACAAAAGAGACTTAAAAAACCTTCTTTAAAATGACCAAAATTGAAGCAAAGACTATTGCCTCCCAAGGGAATTCACCAAACTGAAATTTTGCTTCGACAAAATTTTACCAGGGCATATCAGAGGACCAGTTAAAGTATTGGAAGGACTAAGATCATCCAGTTCCTTCACAGTGCTAATTGTAAAGCTGACAGAAAGCAGACAGGCCAGGTGGTGGGCTGAATTTGAAGTATGACACATTTACCCATCCTAAACTTCTTCCATGCCGGTAATGAACCAGTCAGAGAACCAACTGCACATGACAGCGGGAAAGGCGCACACATATATATAAGTAATATATAAAGTAACAGAGTGTGTATGTGTGTTCGTGTGGGTTGGGGAGAAGGGGACAGCATGCATATAAAAGTTAAGTTTCAACTCTGCACTGAGCTAGCTAGCAGTAGCCTACTTATCTTTCATAATCTATCAGCCTTTTCTCTAGTGAATGCTAGGCCAGCATCCAACACACAAATTTTCTAAAAACACTTCCGCTCCCTGAAACTTTCAGGGTTTCAATGGCTTCTGCAGATGTTTATTCCCATTACAGGAGCTCAGCTCACCTAATTAGAGGCCAGGAGTAATAGCACATAACTCATGCAACAAAAACTGCCCTTAATCCTTAAATTCACATTGAAATCCACACAATCCATCCATAAAGTATAAGGGAAAAGGCTACGATAGGGTCTGGGGAGTAACTGCGAACGACAAGTCAAGCCGAAAAAATTTTTGTTGGCTCACAGACATTTTGCCAGCAGAGAAAAAGCCAAGTACCTCCAGAAAGTCAATCGCCAAGTTGTCTTAATCTGCATAATGCAAACGCTGTCACTAGTGGCCAACAGCAGCAGCCTTCCCCTGGGATAGAATCGGCCGTACTTCTAAGGATATTACATTTTGATGCAATGGCCTGAAGGAGAATATCTACGCAGCGGTAAAAGCTCCTCAGGAGCCCAGAAGCACTGCAGTGATCTTTGAGCTTGTTTGTGCAATTTCCACTGAACTTTACTTATTTATATTCACTCATTCGTAAAGGATAGTACAAGAAAACACCACTTGTTATAGCAGGTTAGATTGACGTGCCAGCTGGAAAAGTGCTCTCTCTTTCTCTCTCTCAAAATCTAGCACTTAGGTACACTTTAGAAAAGTGTGCAAGAAACTTCATTAGGGATGTGACAACCAAACCAGAAGGAAAACTGCTCCCTAATCCATCTTTGGAGACACCTCTGTAACATCGTCTGCTTTTGCAATGAATTTTTCTACTGAGAATAGTGCATTTAAGTCCATACAGTTTTAGGCAGATTGTGCTGATGTGCCAGAGAAGTTCAAAACAAGAACGCTGAAACTTTGCAGTCCTTGGGAGAAATAGCGCATTGGTCCATTCAAACTGATTTTTTTTCATTAAGGCACCTCAAAACCATATGCCCCACACTCTTGTCCTTCCCCTTCACCTTATCTCTGTACATCCAACTCCACAGTTTATTATAAAACCTTTTAAGATTCTCAGAACTGTCAGAGTTTGTCATCTCAAAAAAAAAATCTGTTTCACATAAGGATGTGTGCATATTTACATATGGAAGACAGAGGCAAAAACGTAACTGAAACCTTCTGGAAGCAAGAATAAAGTTTCAAGATTTGGAAACTTCTAACACTTGCAAAGACTGTGTTTTAGCCTGCTAGCTGTAAATAAAATCATGAAAACGTGAATGAAGAGCATCCTAAAGGCAGAGAAACCAGACGACCAAATAGAGTTGAACATTTTGTTTAATCACTAGTTATTCTGTGTGTAGGAGACATCACTAGAAAGACAAAACACAACATTTATTTACATTTAGGTTTTAATCCATATATTCATTCTGCACCGGAATCCAGAAACTTCATATAAATTTACCATAGCGCCTTCCAATATGTTTTTGTTCTTGTTGGGAGGGAGGTATGAGTACAGAAGCATAAAAAGCAGACAGCCATTCTGAAAACTTACATCTTCCACTACCCAGCTTAGACACAACAGAGTCCTCAAAAATTCCAGCCAGTTCTAATAAAACAAAATCCAATACGTTTTTATGAATGGGCCTAATGTTAAATCTTTGCTGCATTTTTGCTCAGTCTAAAGCAGCTTTTCCTTTGTTTTCATATAATATTTGCCCCATTTGTGGGCTGACGTTAACATTTTCAGTAGACTTGCTGCCTGCATCCATCATGCCTGCTGCTTATCTTTGCACCACATATGAACATTCATCAGTTGTTCCTGTTCACCTTCCTTTGAGAAATACAACAATGTTATACATGTTATTTGCAAATACTATAATTTATTAAGGGCTGAAACACAATTAGCCCAGTAATAACAGCTTAAAAATTTCCCAGGAGAATAGGAAGTCACTCTAGATTTTCTTATTGAACACTTCTGACCAAATACATCTGCCAAACATATTGAATGTGAAGTTTTGAATTGCTTAGTGTGGGCTGGAAGACAGAAGAAAGAAGCTATCAAAATATATGGGAAGTCACCAAGCTTGGGCTTTTTACTGTCTCTGCACAGGGGCAGTTCCAAAGATGGGGAGTCAAGAGTGGGAGAACCAGAACTAGCATGGAGACTGATACCAGTGGCAGAGCAATTTTTCAGAGTGCCTCCACGCACCAACTGCACACAGAGCCTTTTGTAAACAGCACATACTGCCGAATCTCTCTTCCCTACTACATATGCACAGATTGTGCAATTCTCCTGAGCCAACCAGGACAACTGTTAATTTTTTCCCCCCCATGAATAGAGTCCTTATTCAACAATCTTTCTGGATGAATTCACCTAGTTTTGGAAACCTTATTCTAGCCTAGCAAACACCACTTTTATAAAGTCCCTTTATAAGTCTTGGCTAAAATTATGTAATAACGTGTTCAGATCCAGCAGCTAAAAGGACCGATTCTTACAATGAGGTCAGTAAGATGGAGAAGATGATGACGTACAGTTTGGTGGCTGCAATCCAGACCAAATAGTCAGCAAGCTAAGGTAAACAGTTCCAGTCTGGCTTTGGTCTGCTCTTCCTAGCTGCACCTGCTGAAAGGCTCATTGAGGCACCGTATGTGAAATTATAGTGCACGCTAAGCACTATCAGAATGCTCTGCAACCGCTATGAACTTATAAAATGTGAACCTGTTCATTAAGAAACAAACCACCCATTCTTCTCTCTGCAGGTGTTTATGATTTGTTTGCATTGTGAAAGTTGCACATACCTACTGTCTTAAACAAAGAAAGGCTTAAAATACAGTCTCTAAATATTACAAAATGCAACTATGTTTAAAAAAAAAAAATCATCTTCACATGTCTTTTCTGCTTACTTTCCAATCAGGCTCTCAGATAGAGACTTTTATGTAGCCATATTTTACTCCAAGTTCTGAAGGAGTCAAAAAGAGCTTGACACTTAATGCTTCTGCTGAATTTAACTTAGGTTTGGGTGCTTGGATCCTAAAAGAAGTTCTGAAGGTCTCATCAACAACCTTCTATTATTACAATTGTATTTTGGGTCTGTTTTTTTATTTATATTTTCTCCCCACAATTAAATACTGACCCCTCCCCAGTAAACTAATTTCTGTATCTCTATTTAATACATCAACCCAACCTAACCTGTGTCAGTGTGCCAAGTTTGAGCTAAATAGTTCTGGTCAAGGTAAACACACAAAATTATGATATTCATCAGTGACTACAGAATGGAACTTCTTGCACCCATAATTGTACTTGTAGAACAACCAAGGCAGGCACCTCACCATTCTTGTGAAATAATTTCCTATAAGTAATGGATATCTACAATTTTTAGGTGCCTAAATCTTCTTGAGGACTTGGCCAGAGAAGTTGGTTCCAATACATAAGAATATATGCAGTGAAGAGCCAGGAGCAGAATTCACATGGCCTTACTCCCAACAGCCATATCACTCATTTGTGGTCCTTAAGATAACTTCAAGGAGTTGCTATTTTAAAGCAGTCTTTCCTGAAAAAAAATATATATACAGTTTGATTCTGAAACTTCAGGTCCCGAGTTTTCAGTCCACAGCACACAGAGCAATGCTATATAAGCAGTTCCTTCAGTCAAGGACTTTATTTTTCTGTTCACAGTGACATTAACCAGCAAATCCCAGCATCATGGCACCACAGAAGAAAATGGAACTCAGTGCAACTAGGGCTAAAATTTCAGAGCAGATAGCCATGGTCATACTATTGTTCTCCATCTTAAAAACAAAAGATTAGGAGATTAACAGTTTCCCCTACCCAAGCTACTTCTTGGAAAACCCCAGTTAGGAAGTTAATACACCTTCAGATAGAATTTCTTATGCACTATTTTATCCATCTAAAATTAGAGCCTTTTAGAGAAGTTTGGTGTGGAATTTGCACATTTTAAGGGACAGAAATACTAATGATTGCCCGGTATTTAGTATTTCAGAGTTTAATAGATTCTTCAGAGAGAAGCAAAGCAACAATTCCTTCACGAGGGTTCTTGTAAATATTCCTTATTAACCATGCTAGCTCAGAAGACCAAAGTGGAGCAAACATGATCTAGAAACACAGTTCTTCCAGTACTCTCTGCTGCAAGCAAGGACGTTTTCTGGCTGCATTCTTCTTCCACTGACGCCACTTCACATTTTTGATGCAGCTTTCTTGCAAAACTCTCTTCTACCTCTGCTATGACTTTAAGGTACTCTCTCCAAGTCTTCTATATTTTCTGATTTTGCAAAGAATGTGAACTCAAGGTAGGTAGCTCATGTATCATCTTTGCCTAGTCCATATGTTCTGACTGACGCCTACCATGATAGAACCACTCATTTCACACTCCACACTGTCAGTCATTCCTTCTGCAAGTGAGAAAATATGCTAATGGTCAAACACGGCTTTAAAATTTAGGGGCTTATCTTCATAGGGAAAAAGATACAGCAATTATTTTAAAGAACTAATAACTTCAAGGATTACTTTGAAGTTATTCTTGTCAGTAAGGCACTGTGCATCACTCAATGCAATGGTATGGAGTGGGAGTTGACTGCTGCCACCTGTGCATTTCCATGATTAATGTCTCATAACTAATAAAACGGGCTTTCTGTGGCCACTTTAACATTCTGAAGCCAAGGTTACCTGGCTATTGGAAAAACGTCAAGTGGAGACATTTGCAATGCAGATTCCACATATCAATAACATATTAGATTAGGCGAGAGCAATTGTCTCAAAACATCCTTTTTTATAAAAGGGAAAAGCTCTTTAATATTTCTCTGTAAATCATTCCATGTAGGCCACAACCCTTACTTCACAGCAGACTTGTGGGGCTAAGTTTCACTCCAGATTGTACCAGGCTAAACACTGAATAATTCCTCTGTAAAAGTTGACCAGTCTCTTGGCTTCCATGGTCTATCTGAGAGTTTGGCTAAGTTTTATTTCTATATTGTGAAGCAGGGATCACAGATGCATTGCCAACTATCTCCTTAGTTATAAAGTCACTGAGGAGGAAGTATTCACCTTCGCATAAGTCTCTAGCTACAGACGGGTTTACACTGCATGCTATTTCATAAAGACATTGTCATGAACTATCAGTATTTTTAAAGACTACCACATTCAGTAAGAGAGCTATCCTTTTGTCCTATTGAACACCAATTTTGTCCATATAAATAGTAATTGCAAGTACAACCGAAGACCTCAGTTGCTCCTATATGAACGATAATGAGCCAGTATATGATATGATTTGAACAGATAAGAGCGAGCAAGGAGAGAACACAGCTGTTTATTGTTCCTTAGCTTACATTTAGATGTTAAGCTCTTTGGGATGCTGTCTTTTTATTTGCCATTTTGTGTACTACCTAGCATCGTAGATCTTAGTCCAAAACCAAGACTCTTGTACATATCTTTTTAAAATTGTGTAGATTCTTTTTCCCCAGTACTTTTTACTAGCTGTTCCCAATACGTCACAGAGTAGGAAGCTGTAAAGATAGGAATATGGCCAAATTTCATTTTTTCTGTCCAAGTCTTGCTGGAAATACAGCTCTGATTTTTCTGACCACTGGAACTGCAATGCCTCACTCCCAGTCCACTCAGAAAAATAAACAGCGCACATACACAAATGGTGCACAAGAGTTGTGCAGTGAATGCAATAAATCCATAACATACTGACCAGCACATGCCCGAAAAGCCTCAAAGCATAGTAGGTCAGTGTATGCGCTTGCTCAATCTTTTCTGCTTGACGCTTCGATCTCCTAAAATACTTCTCTGCATGGATTTGACACACACACACACACACACAAAAGCCCTCTGCCTAGACCCACTTCCTAAGGACATGACTGAAACACACCTGTGCCGAGTTAATTCCAGAAGGAGAAATGCCCAGAAGAAGAGAGTATCAATAGTCATTTCTATATCTCAGAAAAACCACTTCAAATAAGACGAAGAGCAGAACCAGGTGCTTCCTAACTTCTCCAGCATCCTGTAGAGCCACTGGAACCAGCTTAACAAGGGCACAGGAGTAATAAAGACCTTCTGTTAGGCTGAAAAGAAATTTGCCTGAAAGAGTGCATGGAAATAAAAACTTATGTACATGCTGTTGCTTCCAGTCTCAGATCTTACTGAATTGGTTTAAGATACATCCACAGAATTAAGAAAACCAAAAATGCCTCAGATGGGCATACAGAACTTTCCCTGTGAAGTTTTCAAAAGCCTTTTACACTTTGTTCTAATTATTGAGTTTTAATATTATGTCTGAGGAGGATGACTGCAGTTCCAGGAAGATATACGAGTCAGCCTGCTTGAACAGGATTTCATTCATAGGGTGGATAAAGGACCACTCAAAGCAGGAAAACTCACGAAATTCAACCTAGAAAGAAGTCAAAGCCCTAAGCCCTGCTTGCCACTGAAGGCACAACAGAGGGACTAGTGAAAAGTCAGCTCTGTACCCACAACAGCCAGCAGATAATCATTTAAACATTCAAAAGGTTGTAATTCCAGGTACCTAAAAAGTAAAGCAGCACCAGAAATCTGGAACATGAAAAAGAGTGACAGCTTCTGAAATTTTGATCAACCCTGGGGCCTTGCAGACACAGTACTTAATCTTATTTGAACTACTTACATAAACTTTAGCTCAAATTTGAGATCAGTTCAGAAAAGGAATGACAAATTATCATCAAGTGAGGCACATCTAGGTAGTACACTGAAATAATGTTAAAGCTACCTTCTGTAAGTTACTCCTACATCACCCGCACAGCTTTTCAGGATCTGAAAAAAGCACTCATTTAGAAAACTTTCTACCTTGTGAAATAACTCCTAAGACTGGGACTAGCGCAACGCAAACATAAGGATGAATTTCGTTACATATTGTTTATACTTCAAGTTAGACTGATCGTCACAGTGATTAATGAACCACACAGCATTGATTCTGACAAATGAGACATGACTCCAGAAGCAAAATTCCTAATATACAAGGATAGAGCAAGACGCTTTAGGCATTTTAATTCCAAAGTAGAGTCAATCAGAAGTTGAATGATTTAAAAACTGAGAAGCTACAATATTCTTGCAGCCATATGGTAACATTTTATCTTCTTTACAAGGGAAGTTATTTTTCATTCTTACTTATATGAATGACTACCCTATCACCATCAAGGGACAAACATCACCACTGAGACTATATGGCTCTTGGTAGGTAATTTTTAATCCACACTGCTGTCAATCTCTCAATGCAAGGATCTCTAAAAGCAAAAGTCACTCGCTTAATCTCGTCAGCTCACTAGAAAATATTAATAGACAGAGCCTATTATACTTCCTCCAAGGTAAAGGTCTAGTAAACTTCATGATTTCTGGTCTGGTAAACTTGTAAGATATCTTAGAATGCAATTCTAGGTTAGAAGACTTGTTTACAATAATATGCTGAAAATCTTCTACAAAGACTTCCAAAACGTGTCATGTGTGAAAACAACCATGTCTCTACTAGATGATGGGGTTTTGGAGAGGTTTTTTTATTCTCTCAGTATTTTTGCTCCCACAGATGTATGAAGTAAAAAGGCAGACAAGCAAAACGAGGTAAAACAAAAGCTTTTAAAGATTCAGGTTACTGGAAAGAAAATCTGGAATATATTAACTAAAGGCTGGTAGTTGAACAGGGTAAACGCTGAGATAAGTCTTTTCTGCCTTCATCACCATATCTATTTATAAACAAAACAACACAAACATTATTAGACTCTTATCTCACGTAGGTAATTAGCTCTACCTGCTAGAAACAGTACTGATCACGATGCAGACATCAAGGTAGTTTTTGGGTGACTTGGGAGCTACTTTTTGCCATGCTACTGAAAACTCATGCCTCTAGAAACAAAGCCACTCTGGCCCAAAAAAAGGAGGAGAAAAGAAAAAAAAAAAAAGGGTCCTTTGCCATTAAGTCAAAATAGATTCTGTTATGTGACCTCATTTCTTACAAATACTGTGAGAGCTATCGCAGGGAGAACACTTGAGTTCTCATAAAAGCTGGTAGCAACACTCGTTCAGAGGAGTAGATGGGCTCTGCTTAAAATCATTTCAACCTTGCTTACAGCATTGCTTGCATAAATAAACTAACAGCACATGCTGCGCTTGATGCTTCTTAGTTTTCTCTAAGGGTCTGACACAGGATGTGGAAGCCAGCTCTGCTGCTGTCCACAT
This sequence comes from Struthio camelus, assembly GCF_040807025.1. Taxonomy (NCBI): domain Eukaryota; kingdom Metazoa; phylum Chordata; class Aves; order Struthioniformes; family Struthionidae; genus Struthio; species Struthio camelus. The sequence goes on from NC_090982.1 coordinate 37,289,776, forward strand.
GCAAACTCTGAGGAAATACAAGATCTCATCTTTTTGTACTATCAAACTGACATACAGCACCAGAAAATCCACCGAGAGAGGGTTAAGAAAAGGAAAGTTTCACTTCAAGTAATAATGACATTTAGCTGGGCAGATCGGTTTAGCCTTCTCAAATTGCAGTGTAGTTTTTAACATTTTAACAAGGGCAAAAATACTATAGCAATCAGTGCTATACTCTTTCATAAAATTGGCTTATGACTGATCAAAGTACTGCAACAGGACAAAAGTCTGCACACTGTCATCTTCTCCCTCATTCTGCTTTCAATGATATTGCTTAAATTCAGGGATATTTGGTTTGGAAAAAAAATCTAAATTTACTATAAAGAGAATTAATTCGGTGTATTACATAAGAAACGTACAGCCCAAATGACTGTCCTTGCCCTTGAAATGAAAGATTAAAATCAGACATGTCAGTACTGATGTATTTGATATTGAAAGTAGAATTGATGCACTTTCCATGACAAAGATAAATTTGCTAACAGCGTACAAAGTACCTCGTATCAAGAAAATGACTGCCTCTTCCAGGAAATGGACAGTGCTTAGCGTTCCAGGCCTCTCTTCTGAAAAATGACATTTTCGAGGGTATACACAATATTCTCACGGGTACTTTTTTGTCACTTCTGCCCCTTGCCTGTGCATTAATAAGAAGCAACAAGGATATGTTAATGCAGGAATGCAAATGCAAATGCATGGGAGAGGGACAGCCTCGTGAAGGAAAGGCTTGGCTTTGCTTTTAAAGGACAGGATCTCTGAAGGGAAGATTTCCTCACCCCTTCCTCTCTTCTCAGAGAAGCATGTGAAATACAGGAGTGGAGTCCTCTCTTAGAAGTTGCATGCACTGCTTTTGAGATTGTCAGCTCTGCACTTGTGCGAAAAAAAAAAAGGCCAGGAATATTTATAAGAGCTAATGCTATATTTGTACCTACTGCTGAGCACAAATGGAAGGATTATAAAGAGAGACCCACGGAGCTGGAGCAAGTCCTTTTGGCTAGATTCAGAAGTGTTTTGCAATTCTACTGCTCAGTTTGCAACAGAGCCTCTGTTTTGAGTAGGGTTAAGGAGAGAGGAGGAAAATCCTAGGAACAAATTTTTAAACTTCAGATCTCTGAAGTTCCTCAAAACTTAAATTCAAATTCAGTATTTAGAACAAGCCCATTATGGGGTTTGTACAGAAAAATGGAGAGAAGCTGAGACTTTGACCCAGAATTTGAATATCTGATTTTGCTTAGGCTTGTTGAATTAGATCTATCATATCCATTTTCTTCATTTGCTAGTAACAAAGAAATACTTAGTGTCAAGTAAGTGGGCTTGCATTCTTATTTAGAAACTATTTCAAAGGCTGAAATTTCTAGACCTGCATGTGTTCCTACCATTTCCACAGTTCACCTATCAGAACCTGAGCTGGTCTTCCTACCCTTCTCCCCACCCTGCAGAAAGTACATGGTCGCCTCTAGTAATGAACACCCAGGGCACTTAAATTGCATAAAAACATTAAATAACATATTTATGGCTTTTAGTTTGGGGTTTCTGTAAGAATACCGCAGGATAAGGATACTCCTATTGGAAACTATTTTGAGCTTTTTCTCAGCATACTTCCCCTTTATGTTTTCCGTCGGGCCAATCTTCTATGTGGTATTTTATCATTTAAATCTATAAAGAGGAAATCCATGTTTGCTGTGATTGTAATAATTTTTCTTGAGAACTTTGAGAGTAGAGACATTCTTTACTTTAGAAAGTTTCCCTCATATTGATAGTGTGCATTTTGCTAGTCCACTGGACACTGACTAACTATAACTAAATTAGGACCTTGGTTCAAAAAAAATAAAAATTAAAAAAAGAAAGAAGAAGCTTTATGAAATTTGAATGTTATAGAGAAGAGCTAGACGTTGTGGGCAACAGGACTAGGACAGTGCAAAAATCACTGTTAACATTTGCCTTCATAATTTGAGAACTAAATCCTAGAACCACAAATCTAATTCCTTTGCTGTCTGCAGATACTTGTACTGGCCACTAGTAAAATGCATCTTATATGCACCTGATGTGCATATAAGTTACCCAGCACCACCTGTGCCCAGTTCTCTAGCAATCTGAAAGAAAGCAATCAGATGTCATTTAGGCCTCCTAAATAAGGACCCAAAATGGTTCTACAAGCAAAGGGGGGGGGGGAGGAACAAACAAAAAACCCCACACTTGACAAAATAGCACTCTTTCCATCTCAAATTCACATTTCAGAATTCCTAAGTTGCGAGAATATGAGCATGAGGGATTTATATACAGCTTTCCGTAGGATTCTTCTTTTGTTATACTGGTTCACAAGCAACCTAGGAATTAACAGGGTTGGGCAACAAGTAAATTTCTTGCCACTAGGAACCTTGCCATGATTACTGCAGGAAGAGCATGAACAGTGATTAGGTTTTGTATTCAATATCAGCCAGCTGTTCTTTATGCATATACTAACCTTCTTTTTAACAATAGATCATCCTGGCGGCTGGAGGATGGTAACGCATGATATAGAATAGACTGACATACAAAACGTGGTAATCCACTTGTGTATGTGTACGGCAATTGAATCATATTTGAGCAATCGAGGGGAAAAAAGGAATTGTGACTCCTGCAGTAGAGACTTTAGCAGTGGAATTTATCAGCCTTAGTACTTGTGCACCATCCTTCAGGAACCCCTATGTAAATTGCTACAACAACAGATCACTGCGATCATTTATCTTCTGTAACCTGTGTCTTCTGTGCATAGTTTATCTCCTAGTCGCTGCTTCTTTTGGTAAATTGTTTTCTACCAGATCACCTACATAACACGAAATGTAAATAACGTGAAGAGTGCTTTTTAACAAAGTCTATCATCTCTTTTGGATAAGCTAAAGAAACGCACCTTCTTTAGCTTCTTACTCTACTACAAAGCAAGTTTTTGAGACTTCTAATGATTACTGTATGTTTTTAGTCAAAGTTGAGGCATCAGAACTTGACACAGGTCCAGGAATGGGCCTCACTACTGTACTGTAGTAAGATCATGGCACTGCTGTACTGACATTTATTATTTTCCTATTTATGTGTACAGTAGTCACATGTCTTTTTAAGCTACTTCACTATAACTTTCAGAATTAGGTCACATGGCAAGCTCTTAATTAAATCTCTTTGTGAAAATAAGTCTGTCTGGAAATCTGACTTCCATTTCCTATTTGTAGATGTACAGCCTCAGTTGCGCTACAGGACATTGTTCAAGTGAGCCTGGGTTACGCAAGGGATCTAGATCCTCCTGTAAAACAATATGGGATGACAAATACCTAAAAGAAACTGGTAATGAGTACCTTGCAGATCAAGATCCACCTGCAGATATTACTCAGTAAATAGTTCCAAGTATCAGAGTCAACAGCATTGTAAGCACACCCAAATAATCTGCAAAAAGAATGACAGGCTGAATATTGTAGAATAAATTACTTACTGGAAGTACCTGCTACTCACTAAGCACAATGCAACTATAGGACTAGCAGTAAAACTAAGCACCTGATCACCAGCTCTCAGTCAATACTGCATTTGAAGGCATGTGTTCGCTACTGTAAGCTGAGAACTGCTAGTTCAAAAGCGTTGGCAAAATCTCTTCTCTCATTTCTTTTGAACTATAGCACTTCACTGGTAAATGTTTTGCTGAACCATTCGTGGAGCTTGCAGTACGGGTCCTTATAATTAGGATGATTTTGCAATACCACTGACAGCGCTGTACCTGCAGTCTGTCAAATCGATCCCACTCATTCCGAAAATACATAGATGAAATGAAGCTGTTAAACCCAAGTGCATGTCAGAAAAGTTATTCATCTGTCCTGACATGCCTGAGAACTTATTCTAGCAAAAAGACTGAAAAATTTACTTCAAAACCCCCATTAATTTTATTGCAGCTCATTATGTATGTTATCCATTGGAGGTAGTTCTTTCAGATATCACTTACCAATAATTGACTGACCCTTTACCAAGAGTGAATTTCCTGAATTAATTTGATCCAGAAAAACAGTTTAAGTTGTGGTCTTTTCTGGCTGTAGTGCGAGAATAACAGTTACACAGTGCAGGATATACACTATCAAATTCTTTAGCAATAGCAAAGAATTAAGTAACATGGCTTGGCTTTTCAGAGTATTACAAAGGATTGACAAAGTTTTCTATTTCAGCAAGAGCTGACACAAGAGTCAGTAACTGATCTAGGGCTCTACAACAACCAATTAAAATTTTTAAATGCATCTTTTCAATAATATGCAGAGATTTCATTTAGCGGATCATGGATTACTAAGAACTAACCTTAAAGGTATCTTCTTATTGAAATTACTGTGAAAGCTCTGAAGAACTATGTACCCGTATATAAGAACTATTGCATCCACACTATTTTCTATTCACATGCAATTGCTCGGCCTGTGAAAAATCCTTAAGAAAAGATACAATGAAACTATTTCCTAGGCATGAACAACCGTAATTTAGGTATACTCCTATTTGATATCATAGCTATGGCCTCATTTCAAAACTGCAAAGGCAATTAGTTGTTTGTATGATCAATTCATTTGAATTCCTTCAAAACTTTTAAGATAATGAAGCTACATTAGAGTCAATATGTAAATGAAAATCTTATGAATGAACACTGCAAATAAGTAAGACCTGAATAAAATCAATTCTGATAAATTTCAATCCATCTCCCTCTTCCATTACATTTGCTATACTATAAATTTTTTTTGTATTAGATCATATAACAGAGAATCCAAATATTTTTTAAGATACAGAATCTCACCACATTTTCTTTCTTACTCTATATGAAGAGACATTTTAATGTCTTGTAAGAGACTGGGAAATTTTATTCTATTTTTAATTGAATTTAAGTAGGTGTATTTGATGTAAGTGATGGTGCTTTTGGAGAGCTACAGAGATAATGGCTTGAATCCAGCTTCCATTGAAGTCAATGGCAGCACTTCAATTGATTTAATGGGTCTTGGAGCTGATCCAATATGCACTTTGACTTAATTGAACTATTCCTGGGAGTAAGCATAGTACCTAACTAGAATACTCATATGCAATGAGTGTTTGTAAGGTCTGCCCCGTTGAAGTGAGCATCTGAGAGGCAGGAAGAGCCACTCTGATGGTAGGACTAGATTATAAAAAAACAAAAGCAAAAAAACCCAAAACACACACACACACACACGCGCGCGCACGCAAAACAACCTCTCCCCCCACCCCACAAGATATAAGAACAGCAACAGTTTTTGTAAGAATAAGAATATTTGTATATTAGCAGAATAGAACAGACAAGGAATTCACTCTCCTTTTTACATTTTTGTGAAACATCATTATAAAATCGTACTTGTCTTTTACAGGTTGTCAAAAGTCAGACCCAAGTGGTTGACAAATATATGTGGAGCTGGTTCTGGCAAATCTGATTTTGTAACTATAGCCATTTCTTGGTGTAGTCGCTTAATAAGGATACAAAATAACCATTATACACAGTTTCCCTCCCGTGAGAGATACTGGCTATAAGATCGAAAGTGTAGATCAAATATTGAAAATACGGCTTGTTTTATCGCAATCGTAACATATTAGACTATACTCACATGAAGCTATTTATATTAAACTGTGACACAATCCCTAATTCCCTATCCACTACAAACATTAAAAACCGTCAAAATGATTCATTATGAGCCTTCTCCATTTGCTTTTTAAACAAAAGATTTTTAAACAGTTTCACAATTGCTATTTAAAATTTCCAATATTCCTCATTTTCCCTTCCAAACTGGTGGTGCCCTCTAAGGTTAGCTTTGTCTAAAAAAGATTACAAGGTTAAAACTAGTTCATAGTTACTAAAATAATCACTTTTGAACCACTTCCTGCAGCAAGAGTTCTGACTGTCTCTTTCAAGATTTCACAGATCCTAACTAGTGTGCCAAATAGCTCTGAAAGTATTACATTTTCTCGCAGGGCATAACAAGACAACCCAGTAACCAGCTAGAGTTTTGGACAGCTAGTACTAAACATTGCTTCCATTGCACTTCCGAATAAGAAACCTGCCTGAGTACCAGTGGGACATGCTCCTCACTGCAGTATAAAACCTCACCTTGCTGAAAAGCACCGCTGCCTGTTAGACTCTGGCAGAAGCGTGCCTGCTACCAGGCAGCTTTCTGTCCCGTGAAGTTGTGCCCTTGTACACAGCTACCTTGTTCGATCCCTTCGCCATCAGCTCTGCCCAAATCACCTCAGCTGCTTCTGCTCAATCAGCTCCATGCCTCTGCTAGTTCACCGTGAAAGAGGTTGCCATCACACCAGCCTGCAGCTCTACAAACCTCCTCCTACCAGTCGCAACCTCCCTGAAGTGTAGGAGCTTCAAAAACGCACTGAGCAAACCCTGAGACAACCCAGCCTCTCTAGAAAGCCACTGTTTAAACGGGTCCTGTCAGAGCCCAATACTCTCGTCCACCAGCAACCTCGGGAATGTGACTTGCTAGACTTGCATGTGAAAGTCCATTGCATGGCACTCAAGGTGACCGATTGGCTACAGATCTATCCAGCCGAACGTCCACATAATCATTCATCCAGCTATTGAAGAATTGCAACAAAGCAAGAGAATTCAACAGTTATAAGCACAAAAGTAAATTTTTTCTTTTTAATCCAGAAGGAGAAATTGTATTTGCTTGAACTGTAGAGAGAAGAAATTCAATTCAGTCCAAAAGGATTCCGAGCCCTGGGATTAAAATTTGCTTATTTTTCCTGTCTTTCTCTGCCTAGCTCTTTCTTCCTTCCTCTCTCTCTTTTCTTCAGTTCTTTAATTCTTTTCATTCCATTTAAATCCGAAAGGATCTCTTGGATCCTCCTCCTTAAGGCCACCTTATAAATCAGGATATTTTCCACATTCCATTTGTGGTTGTCCATATATTTCTCCTGCTAAGCTCTGTCTCTGTGGATTGCGTAAGTGCTGCGATAACAGAAAGCACAGAAGAGGCAAGCCAACCTGTTAATGCCCAGTAACTCCGTTCTGCACGGTTCCGAACAAAGGTGGCAAGGCACAGGGCAATCCTGCACGTGTTCCATAGGCAGCTGGTGATACCTGTAGCCCTGCAAAATTGGATATACACACTGACCAGATAAGAGTTTTTGGTTGCTGTAGATGCATCTCCTCCCTCATACACAAATTCAGAAGGAAAACTTCTCTGAGCAACATCAAAGTTACAATATACTCTTGTAATAATTTTCCATCCCCTTTCAATAATCCTGTTGCTTCTTACAAGTCATATAGCGCAGGATTAACTGCTATCCAACTCTGCTCTGCCACATCCATCAGTTTAATGCATATGTCAAAGCATTTGCATTCGTTAGTTTTCCAAATTTTACGTGTCGGATTGAGTTCATCTAGAAAATCCTCTAATTTAACAATGCATTAACAATGTAGTAAATGGACCACTTTATTTCTCTGTAAGACTTTTTCCAGCTGTACTGTAAGGTCTAGTGACTAACAAATTTTAAAGATAATGACAATAGTCTAGTAACATTGGAGTTAGTTGCCAAAGATTACATCAATAAGAGAGAGTACGGATGCAAGTTAAAACTGCAAATTGCAGTGACCCATGACTAGAATTGACTTAAATATATATTGAGCATGAATAATGAGTTGCATTACAGCTGAACTGTACTATATTAGCATCTTACAGGCACTGACACATGAACAAGCAAGTAAGCCCACATGACAAGGAATAAATATTAAACCAAAGCACTAAGACACTCAATACATGGCTTTTAATGCACTGAAGTTATATGCATAGCTAGCTGAGTGAAAATACTGTTCGCTTTACAATTCTCTTGGTGGCTAGAGAATATAAACTTCCATTAGACAGCTGTATAACAATGTCCAGCCATTTAAGCTTTCTAACCATAATTTGCACATTGACCTTACACATGCTAACGAGCTTGGTATTCAAAAAACCCGTTGAACAAGGTCATTATGTACCTCTTGAAAACTTTCTTCTGTTCCCGTTTTTCTTGTTATGAAAATAAATGTGTACTGTTGTTAAAATTTGAACATTGGGAATGTATAAAAGCTAAGATACTCCTCCTCCCCTTAGAGGTACCATAGGAAAAATGAATACTGTTGCTATAGCTGTAGAGCATACAGCCACAAAGCCTGCTAAGATCATCAGGCTTGGGCTTCTGGATACGTGGGGCCAATAAGTTTACCCAGATAGAGTACTTTAGTTATGCAGTACTTTGCATAAGTACTGCAGTACTTTGGAGACTTAAAAATGTGAGCTGAAGGGAAATAAGAGGCGATACCAAGAGCCACCAACACGTCACTGGTAGAGAACCAACTGGCAACATCTACCCACACAACTCCAGCAGCTGATCTTCACTCAGTGCTGCAAAGGACTGCAAAGGGAATCAATGTCCTCAAGATCCCTATCAACCTACAGGGCAGAAAGTCTTTCTGGAACTTAAATACATTCACCACCCTTACTGGAACAAGGCACACTGGCCAGGCGGTTAAGAAAGCAAAGTGTTTGCACCATCACTAGCCTCTCCAGTCCCTCTCCCCACTTCTAGTTCTGTAGCAGATATGTCCCAAATTTGCTGTTTGAAAAAGAGTGTGACAAAACACCCAGCAGAATGTATCTGACAATCAAAAAAAAAAAAAAAAGTCCATGCAGGTTCTGCAGCTCTGAAGATAACTATTATTTTTGCAGGTGTATAGCTACGTGACAGGCCTGGACAGGGCTTCAGAGAGGAGTGGTCTGGAAGATATGCAGATTCACCGCAAAGACGGCCACCAGAGATCACAGTGATTATGCAATTCCAGCATTTCCCCATGAGCCACAGTTCTCTGGGAAGATAGAGTAAAATATCTTTCAGAAAGACAAATCAAATGACTCTAAGGAAATGCAAGGTCAGTTCAAGTATCTTTTCTTCTAATTAAGCTCATCTAACTTCCCTGCTGAATTTGAGTAATTTCCAGCTTTTTGAATGTTCTTATGCAATAAGACAGAAAAGGTCATTGCCCATCTTTTCCATGCCCAAGCACCCTTTGTACCAACACACATTTTTACTAGTTTATAAGAAAGAAAAAAAAACAAACTCAGATCTGATCTAGTATCTCAACATCAATATGTATTAACTGTTTTTACTTAAGCTCTGGTCTTGCAAATAGTCGTAACTACTAAGATGGTGACATAACTTTAGAAATATTAGTATCACTTAATTAAATGACACTACCCATGTGACCAATTTCAGAATTGGCATGTCAGCAACAGAAAACCAATGCAGCAAAACAGCATCAAAGAAAATTAATGATACCTAACCTCATCTCAGATCAATCCTACTTTAACAAACAAGATTTTCCACTTCATATTCCCCAGAGTTTATATGGATAACCTTAAATAGAAGATTATTTTTTGAAAGTATTATGCTGACAATGTTATTTCCTCACAAACATTTTTGTGAAGGAAATTAAAACTTGTGAGAAATTAGAGCAATCTGAGAACTAGACAAACAAACTAGCCAAAGTAGTTCATGAAGATGTATAGCTTCATTCTTTTTAAATCTCTAACAAAACTGTAAAATGTGAATTTATGAGAAGACTATTTTCAATTCCCACGGCTGCAGTGTCTGATTAAAATCTCACTTGTACTTTGTTCCTGGAATTAAAAAAACTCTTTTGGTTTTAAGAACTAGAAAAAGGTAAATAAAAATCAGAGTCTACTTTCAAGATGATTAATCACTCAAACGAGACAAAAAAATTCTCATTATTGGATAAAATTGGAGGGTCCCCCACTAAGAAATCAATGCTTTTCTAATAAGAATTAGTCCAAACAAACAAACAAACCAGTGTAGTCCATTAAACCAAATGATCTATTTTGATTGAAATTAGCCAGAATTCAGGGTCAAAAACTTCAGTCAATGACACTGAACTCATGGGGCCCAATTTTTAATCAAGCATTTCTGGGCAAGAAGCTACAGAAAAACCCAACTATATTGCTCTCTGTTCTTCTGAGCAGGATGGCGTTTCAAGCAGGAAGAAAAGTCATATCACATTTATAATATTTCTCAAGTTTAATATGGTCTGAACTCAATAGGTTTTTTGCTTTATTTTGTTTGTTTGTTTTAAATTGTGTGTTAATCACAACACGAAAACTTTGCAAGAACAGCTCCCCTCTAAAAGTTTATACAGTGCATTCAGAGACTTGGATCCGCTCACGTCTTTTTGATAATAGGACTATCATACTTTATTGTAGTCAAAGACATTAACTTAAAGCATTCACACCAAGTCTTTCATCTATTTTGAGGAGTATCATTTAATTTGGCAATTTATAGATCCACTCTGCCTTAGCTAACCTAGAGAGTCTATCAATCTTACAGTTTATTAGATACAGTAAAATCTAATTTATATAAATTAAGTGGTCACTGCTACAAAATAGAGGTCAAACATGCAGATTTTTATTTTTTTAAAAAACCTCTTTACTGTACAATGGTTATTTTATTCTTGAGGTAAAAACATTTTAAGCCACTGAAACACAGGGAAAGCAGCCATGTCAAATTTTAGGCAATTCTATTAAGAATTGCTTAAGTGGAATTCTGACCTTGACAACATATTTTATTCTTGGGAGAGAAACCCACTCCTAGCACTGCCTCAGCTGCTTTAAATCCATATAGCTGATTAATGCCAAACTTACTGGAGTAGCCTATATTACCCTGATATTCAGCTGCTGCCACTTTCAACAGTGAACTGGAAGTGGCTCAAATCTCATAAATGCTGCAGATATTCAACAGTCAAAAAAACCCAACCAAACAAAAAATAAACCTGCACGTTTGTTGCCTTCAATATGTAGTAGTCGAATTTATTGCAGCAACTCTTTCACATTTACTACATTCCCACATTTACTTTTACTAATGTCATCTTTGTCTGGCAGCAAGCCACAATGTTATTGCTTTATATTCCTAGTCAATGTTAACCCAACTGTAAAATAAATGATGTGAGCTATTTTAGAAACACTGAAGTGGCAAAATGTTACAATAGAAAATATAGTAAAATTTCCCCTTTTTAATCATCAAACACAGACTTTGCCAGAAAGTACTGCTAGAGCGAAGTTGAGAGCCATTCTGAGGAATAGAAAACCAATATTTGGATTCTAAAGGGCTAAATAAGCTTTCAGTCCCATAGAGTTTTAGAAGCCTTTGTCACGCTGTATTTAAAATTCTTGTTCTCTGGAAAATGAACACACACCGTCTCTCTGGAAAGATAAAAGAGCCCTGAAGAACCACAGGTTTCCATATGAAAAACTCAGAGTTCATCAATGTTTTTGAGATAGTAAAATTGTAATCTCCGTCTTGCTTCTCTTTCTCTCTGGTTCCAGGAGAAAACTCACTGTCTCTTAAAGACACCATAGAGCTGTCTGTAATAGATTTCAACTTCCAAACCTCCATTTTGCAGTAAGATATTATCAGATAGCATACAGTTTCACATCCTGGGAAAATTGCTTTCTTTCTGAATCTTCCAGTTAACCTACACCACACAACAAGTCTCATGAAAAGACAGTAAGATAGAAAAGGGCATTTTTTAGCATGATTGAGGTGAATCCACAACTATTACTTTTCAGCCATCTGAACCATATAACTATGTTTAAAAAAGAGAACAACCAACCAAAAAGGCATCAGTTACTACATTTTCTTTAAAACATCACATACACTTACTTTAAAGATGCATAGACTAAACAAAGTTTACTTAATCTGGAAACACGAAGATCAGCAAAGATGATCACTGTTTCAAGAGTCTCATCCTAACCTACTTCTGAATTCATGGTAGCCATATATATATCACCTTATTTATGTTCTATAAACCACTAACAGAAGAAAAAAGGCTGCCTCCTCAATTGATGGAAATTTTCTTCTAGCCAGAAAGACAAAGGTTGGGATAGTCCCTTCTACTCTTAACAGTAACTGAGCACTTCACAGCTTTAAAAAAGGCCAAAGTCAGGTATCCTCAGCTTTGCTTCCTGTTTAAGCATTCCCTTATCCTGAAAGGAGCCTCAGGGAATATATAAACTAACAAGGATTTTAGCATCTCCCTTTAGAATTTGCTATTACGTTGCACAAGCTAGCGGTTTTGCTTCCTGTTAGCAATGCAGTTAAGTGAAAAGAGAACACTGGAAACTGGGAGACCACATTGCTTACTTAGCATAAAAGGATGTTCTGGTCCCTGAATTATCTAGCCAAAAGTATTAAGTATCTTACCTTACTGCTGCTGTACAAGAACTGCCTCCTCTCAGTGATCAAGGGATGTAGGCATCTTCTTCCCCTTTTCTACAGGTTAAGAAAAGGAGAAAATCAACCAGACTCTCATTTTGTGGTGAACAAGAGAAAAACAACAGGTTTTTAGTGCTCCGTTCCACAAAGGAACTAGGGACAGAAAACTCTTTCATTTTCACCAGTTGCCAGCAAGAAACATAACACAGGTGGTTGCTCTCTTGCACACAGGTCATTAGCTCTGCTTGCTTGCATATTCACTAGGATGAATGACACACCTGAGTCTCCTCATATGCACACCCAGGGAGCTAATGCCATCAACCTGTAGAAATCACATAGTTAGCTAGGAAACAAAAGTACAAAATCCCCTGCACTGACATGAGACCTCAAGGGGCTTTGCCTCAATTTACAATATGCTTATCTGTGTGCTGAGCAGTTTATGTTTCTGTAACTGGTATGATGTTCCAGTTGACTTAAAAGTCTAAATTTATTTTACTAAGCTACCAAACTAGCAGAATTGATGAATTAGAAACAATTTTCACTTGTTTAGCTGTTTCAGAGAGCACTATAAAGGACAGCACCGTAAGATGAAAATTTATGTACTCAGGAAAGCAGAGAAAGAGATACCACTACTTTGATTCCAAGTGCCTCAAGGTAATTTAGAAAACACATTGTGGTGTTATTTAGAGGAGGCATAAAGATTCCACAGTGGGGGCATTTTATAGCCTGAATCACTTTTCACCTCAGCACAAGCCACTATACAGAAACAGCAGATTGGCAGGCTCAAAAACTAGAAACATAAGTAAAACAAGAGCTCAAACCAATCCTTTTCCTTTTTTCTTTTTTTTCTTTTTTTTAAATCTTGAAAAGGGGAAAAAAAGAAAGCTGGTGCCTCTCTACAGGCTCTATAGCTTTGACAAAAGAGTGAGGTGCAGCTGTGCTTTTGTTTTACTTGCTCTTTGGTTTGCAGCAAAGCTTAGAAGTTTAGGGTTGTGGTAGTCACCTGCTGGGGTTGAGGGAAAGGAACTTTCTTTCACATAGGGTGACCCAATCCCATTTGGCAAAATTTACTGGAAGGGTGACTCAGCTACCTTGGAGAGAAATACATTAGGAACACAAAGAAAACCCTGAGATGAAGGTGTCATTAGGACGCTTTTGGTTTTCCAGATGCAAGATGAAATCCCCAAGCATAGATGAGGAACCTCCTCAGATTGACTTGCTACAGATCTAGCTGTACACTTCCCTTTCTCCCAGAGCACTAGGCTGAGCTCACGACCCTTTCAAAAAACAAGCAATGCAGACTGCTTTATAATGCCTCTATACCATACTGGGAGCCTCTTGAGGTCCAGCTTGCACTGTAGTTGATTAACAGTTTAATTCTATTCAAAATGAGCAATTTCTGCCAGCCTTGCTTCAGCTGTAACTAAGTAGCCAGTGTTATCCCAAAACTTAGCTCGGCAATAGCAAAATCCATCTTGAACTCTAGCTTATTTGCCCATACCAAACAGAACACAAATCTAATACCAGCACGTATCGATCCAGCAGCCCTTACTGTGTTAGAGCCACACCTAGATGTAGCAACATTAGCATATTTCAAACTTAGCTTTGCTCTCCTTTCCAAACAGCCTTGCATACTTGTAAGTTTATTAACTTACTCTCCCACCACATGACCCCTCAATCATTACCTCTGTCCTTGGTCCAGAGACCCTTCTACACCCCATTTAATCTAAAATTAATAGTCTCTCCTGGCCTGAACCCTAGCTGCATCCTAAAGTTTATCACTCATTGCAAACAGATGGCTTAAATAGAGCCACAAGGCCTGTAGTGATGCTAGTCCTAAACCAGCAGCCTCTTTTGAACGCAGGTATCCAGTATCTGCCAGGAGATCCTAAACCTAACCCATCACCCTAGTATCAGGTCAGGGATCTATGCCAACTAAAGCCATAAACAGGAAGAGATAGCATTACTAGCACCATCTGTAAAACAACCCTGGCAGCTTTACTTAGAGCCAGGCTTAATCTCTCTCACTGACTCTTTACTGGAATGCACACAGATCATTTACACCTGTGCCTCCTTTTCTAAATTTGGTATCAGTGGAGCCATGCTGATGTAGATGAGCTGAGATCTAGCTTGTTATCTAAGCAACTTGTTTGCTGCGAACAATGTGGAGTGAAAGGGAGCTTCAAAGAAAATGCTAGAAAATAATTCCTCTTGCAAGAAATGCTAGAAGGTAATTCCAGGATGCCTAGCTCTGTTCTTAAAACAAAGAATAAAGCTATGTCCTAGCTTGATTTAATTAGGAGAGTCAATGCAGCACTTGGAAGAAAGGAGCAGGAAGGCAGCTACTGACACAATTTAAAGGAAAATTGAAAGATTTGGCTAGGGGAACCTCATATACAACTCCTTCTGTGTGGCTCTGTGCTTGGGGTGCGAACCTTGGCTCTAAGGAACCTTCCTGTGTACAGGACAGGAAGCCTACCTATTGTACACAGGCATTCAGATTACGATCTGGTTAGGTGCTGCACCGTTTCGCTTTCAGGGTTACTTTTTTTTTTAATTCACTAAGAACAAAAGGATTAGTTGTGCTCTGTGTAATGATAGACTACAGCAGTTAAAGCTGATACGACCCCTAAGTGTCTACAAAAAAATACTCAAGATGCTGTGCAGGGATAACAGAAATGATGTCCTCCTAATACTATACTTGTAAGGGGTAGTCGAGCAACAAAATGGGTTTGTTACACGTGCTGGATTTTTGAGGCACTCTGGAACTGGAAAACAAGACAGCACTGCCTCAAGAGATCTAGATATTGCAACCTCTTCATGAGTGTTCTTCACATCATTGGAGAATAGCAGTTGCAGAAGTGTTATTGCTGGCATAGCCATAGGGAGACTCCTTTGGCTCATGACCTACTGGAAGCAATTTTTCCTTGCAACAGCTCTGGATCAGATCTGTATGTGTGCACTGGAAAAATTCTATACAAGTTACACCTAGGCAACTCTTTTGACCTACTTATTCCAGACACTGGTTATCCAATGAGTCTGCTCAAATGTCTGGCCAGCAGTTGGCAAATACAATAGTATAGCTATACTTCATTGAGATGCAGCCAGAGAATACTAGAAGGATGTTCCGACATGCCGACGGCAGTCAGCTTTTCTTCTCCCTATTTCTCACTGTACTAGCTGGTACGTCCTCCTGCATCTGGGTGCAGAAGTTAATGAGAAATATTCTTCACGCTACGGTAGTGGTTCTAAACAGTGTTAAGAAAATGTGTGTCAGAATGTAGTGGTCTTTCCTCCATATCCAAATATCTGACTGTTTTTGCACATCACCTGAATAGACCATGCAGGGATGCACCCTGCTGTGTCCCAAGGGATCTTTTATATTTCAGTAGCAGATACAAGATGCAAGAAAAGAGCAAAATTTTCTTTTGTGCATGTGGAGTGCATTCAAAGCCTCACGTTACACAATGGTATGTTTTGAGTGATTATAGGTATAACAATACAACAGCAAAACTGTGTAGACATTTTTTCCAAGCCATGAAAAAGACAGTTGTATAACATTTTTGGAGTACAACTGGGAACGCCTGTAGCTAATATTTTTTCAACCTGTGGCAATATGGACAAGCCTGAGCCATGACAAGATAATTTATTTGTATTAGCTTTCATATATTGCTCGCTATAGCCTTTTGTTGAATATTTCCTTCTGAGTTGCTACTGTGTGAACAAAGAGCGCATTATTTCTTATAACCAGATAAAAGGCAGCATACCAGGTTCTCTGAGCTAAGAAAGCACAGCTAAAGGATCTTTGCCGTGTAATTTCCCCCTCCCCACAAACACCCCCCCTACACATTTTGAAATCGTTTGATTTCTCAGCAGTTTGACTCCTGGCAGGCCTGGGTATTTTGGTGGTACCTGCTGTGTCTGATGGTTTCTTCCTGACTTCTTCAATCAATCAGTCTCAATCCTGAAAGCACAATGACATGCAGCTCTCCTTGGTCATCCAGTCAGTCTGAAATGGTACGTTTGTGAAACAAGCTGAGCTCTTAAATGTGAGGCCTAGAAAGACGGGAACACATACAATGTATCATCAATCAATGATTTTTCCTGCAGGTTCAACATAATCTGTCAGAATGTCCATTTTTCCGAAAGCAGCTTCAGGCTTTAATAATTAAACTAAGCACATTTTGAAAACAAGATTACTTATGCTAATTTGTCTCCCTTTTTAATAACATGTTATTCATATTTCTGATCTGTACCACTATTCTAGTAGCATAAACTGATTTAATTCTCTGTAGGAAATGGGGGGAAGAGGTATGCAGCTAAGCAATCAGAACAAAATTAAGGTCCATTCATATATCCAGAGCCCTACGGCACACATCATATCAAAGAAGAGAAATGCTGAGAGCTATCACTGAAAAAAAGAAATGCTTCTATCATGGGCACTTTTAAGGAGTCTTTAACTTTGCAGGAATATTTTGGTAAGGACCTGGTTCTTCTATGAGATTTGTCAATAAGGAACATTTTATAAAGAAATTGCTGAGCATTTAATGAGCCATAACTCAAAGAAGAGAGCCTCATGAGGCTAAGCCTTGCTACTATCTAAATCTGCTTTGACTCACTGCAGGAGAAACCACATGTGAATTTAAGGAAAGACATATGATAGCAGTTTGTGTTCTCTGGCAACCTCTACCTCAAATGCATCCCTGAGAGTATATGTATAAAAAGATGGCATAGAGTCCTTTCTGGACCCTAAATTCCCATGCAAGGTGCAAATCTGTCCAAGCGGGTACTAAAATGAAAAAAAGTAAGGAACTCTTACTTCTTTCCACAAAGGACTATTATTTTCCCACAGAACACTACCCTATCTCTTCTTTTTCATCCTCTGATGGAGAAGTCAAGTGCAGCTTTTCCTTCCTGGCTGCTTGCAATGTTTCTCTGAGTTGTCAGAGAACAGCAATTAGATCATGACTACATAGAAACTTTTAATTGGACTGAAACTGGGTCAAAAAACAACAGCTGTATTCTGTTTCAGTTTTCCTGTTTCATAGCTGATATGCATATTTGGGGTTTTTTTCTCCTTTCCTATTACAAAATCAGTGTTTAAAAATGGTATGTGTTACACAGTTAACCTGGGTGCTCATCAGGCACGTTACTGTGACTGTAGCAGGCTTGCCAAGGAGAAAGAGACATTTTTTAGTTTGTGTTCACCACCAAATTCCAAAATGAAGTACAGCTTCTTCAAAGAAGCAGGGCAGTGCACCTCAGCATACTGTACTGTGTAAATTCCTAGCAAAACCACTGGTATCCCAGTAACAGGATCTTATTTCAATGCTAACTTTCTCATTTGTATTACAACAGAATGGAGATTGCACTAACAGAAGCTGTGATGGATGGTGTCCCTTCTGTTTGCCTGTGCAGAGTTAATGTATGTTCTATTTGGTTAAAGAGCAAATAAGACAATTGCCTTATCTTGGTTGCTCCTACTGGCTCAGCTAGGAAAGGGGAGCAGCCTGGGTAAGCTCAGCTGAAAAAGAAAGCTTTCAGACTGGGTGAAACAGGCAGTGAATGAGAGACACAATAACCAGAGGGTTTGTTGAGAAGACTAGAAAGCAGAAGTAATGAGGGGAAAAGAATTTTTCACAGAGTATTGAGGCCCAGGATCCGTGTACGCCAGACAGTGAGAATTGTTTTCAAATCCTGGTCTTAACCTCCGATGAGAGTTGCTCCCTTGCAACAGTTTGTTGATTTAGTTTTGCCTCCTAGTACATCTAATCTATAGAGATCCCTTTCAATGCTTTGGTGTGCTGATGCTAATGAAAAGGTGCAGGCTGCTTGCCGAGATGCTCTATCAAAGCCCTAGCTCAATCAGTCCCATTACTTTCATTCATTTGTCATTGTAGGTTTTCTGCACCATTTTTGACTTCTTTCAAGTTATGTTAAATAGATGTTACAAGTTAATATGCGCAGATTCCTTGGACAAAACTGTAGCAAATAATGCCACTTAATTCCAGTGTAGAGGAACAGAGCTCAACGCGTTGGGTCACATTTCTCTTGGGTGCAACAATCACAAGGAGGCCTATGCTAAAAGGCTTTACCAGAGCCAATTAGGACATAATCTTGATTCCAATGGAATTATTTTCCACTTATGCTGGTGTAACTGAGAACAAAACTTGCCATTTAGGTTAAATGGAAAATTGTCTTCAACGGGATTTGGCTCAGGCCCCTAGGCTTTGATTTTTGAGTCCTGATCTGAAGGAGAAACTTTTTTGTTGTTTATTACTCACGAAAGGTCAGAGGTGTAATGAGTCCTGCCAGTTTGAAAAATAAAGCTTAATATGCAGAAATGATTGAAATGTTAAACTGCTATAAATTGTAGATATTACAAAGTGCTAAAATCAGCACTGCTTAGGGTCTTTTATTACCTGTCACTTGCATGAACATGTGAGTAATTGCAGTTCTCCATTTGTTAATGCCACAGCACTCACCCTGTCTGTCATGCTGTTTTTTCTCTTCCATATAAAACCAATGCAAGAAAGGGTGTTTATTTAGAGCAATGACTTGTCAGATTTTGTTATCTGGCTTTCTCTTAACTGTTCTTGCAATGAAGTTTCTCAGGTCATCAGCAAGAAAACACTACTGTTGCAGACATGGGAAAGAAGATAAGGACTATGCTTCCATTAGGCTAGAAGTTTATTAATTTAATTTGTTCAGGAATTACTGACTGCATCTTAGTCAATGTGGCCTTGATTCTTCTTTAATGATTTCCATGAAAGGATTTTTCAAAGCTGGCTCTGAGCTCACTGTTGGGATCCTCTCAACCTCCTTGCACAGATAAGGTCCAATGCAGAGGATCATTTCCTCGCAACCATGAGAAGCCCTAGCCCACTTTTACTAGCTCTTGAGAGATTCTTCCTCCTGAATCATTATCTGGTTTTCTGATGAGACTGGATCATTGCTATGTGTGACAATACTACAATCAGAATGTTATTTTCCAACCTCCTGCCTGCCAGTGGAGGTGAATGGAAATGCTTCCTGCACAGCATGACCATATATAAAAGGAAAAATTCCTTTCTAGACCTGAAGATAGAGTTAGCACAGCACCTAGGATAGATCCTTCCCTTAGGGCATCTCAGAGAACAAAGATCAAAAGCTATCCACCTTGATGTGGAAGGGAGCACAGGCTGGAGACCCAGAGCTTACATACCCTCCTCACACACACACGGTGTGCTGGGGCTAATGGTTGCCAGTTCAGTGGCTGCTACCGGCCCAACAGCACAAATGCAGTGCTTTCCAGCTAACTCCTGAAGGAGAGGGATCATGAAAAAAAGCAAATAGGTCTTTTCTTGACAGTCAGGCCCCTTCCTCCTATTGTATGATTCAGATAGACACCGCTAGAGAGGAAACTTACTTGCAAGGTCTCAGTACAGCATTCATCCGGTTCACACTCACATGTATACACTAAAAAGGTGCAAGTTATTTATTTGTATTTACTACATACCACTGTTCTCTATTTCTAACCCAATCAACCTAAGAATGCGCAGTTCCTATGCCTGTACGCCCTCCTCTCCTGCAAAAATCCTGAATGTAGTCGAGGCAGGACAATGACAGAAGCACAGGTCTAAATCATTGATAGCATTGTATTACTCTATAATAAAAAAGCAGAAATTCTTCAGACACCAGAGCTCCCATATGGGAAGGGAGCTTTATTATAGCCAACTCTGCATATTGTGGTACTATCCAGCTCGAGGCTGGAATATTCTTTTTAAGAAGAATTCTTGTTAGGACCAAGTGTTGCTACTCTCAGCCCCACCAAATTCCAGCACAAACTTCAGCACACAGTAAGAGCCAGGCTGACACGCTGACCTAGTTTAAGAAGAATACAAGTGGGCCAACATAACTGGGAGATGGCTAGAATGGTGCTCTTGCTCCAGCTCCCACAGTACCAATCATCACAATACCGAGCACTTGTACTAAACAGGCATGAGAAGACATATCTCTTGTTTATCTGACGTATGTAATTTGTCACTCTGATAGGACAATAACTACATAGGTGATTTCTTTATTGTGGCAATTTTTTAAAACCTTAACTTCCCTGCTAATCGGAATTTGCTTTCTTGCTTTTGGTTATATTTTAAAATAAAGCCGAGTTTTCCTGATTCAGTTTTTGCAGTAATTAGAATGCCAGTTTCTACCAAACCTAGTAAGAATGAACAGTCATATATAACAGCAAAATACAGCAACATCTGAATGGTTGATGGCTATATGTGAAAGTAGTGCAGTGAAAATAAAGTTGAGTCCTTTGTTACTTACATTATACTATGAGCAATTATCTCACTAAAAACTATATGCCTTTAATTTGAAAAAGACTTATTTTCAAGATCAGAAGGGGTAGTATACCAGACTTCAGATGTTTCAGACTAGAATCCTTTTATAGTGCTCAACCCTCTAAACAGGAGTAAAGTGATTCTCTCTTCTCCTGCAGAGTATTTTTTATTAATTGAATGTATTGAATAAATTTAATAGATATTTGTGCCATTTGAAGAGTATCGAGAGCAATTCATTTCAGAAAAGCAATTTGAAAAAGAAATCCAGCATTCCAATATTAACTTCCCCGCTGTATCTCATTTACTTAGTTTTGCACTATAGATTTGTCTCACTTTGTTTTTGTACTAATCTCTGCAAACTCCTTCTAAACTCTAGCAGTGGGTGTATTTGTTATTCTGCTAATAATAATTCCATTAAAAGTCACTTCATTATCTAAATCAGTTTTATCATTTTTAGCTGCCACTGCTACAAAGATCCCCGAGAGGCGACAGTCTGATTTTAATAAACAAAGTTGACCTGGTGATTCATCAAGTGACAGGAATGAATGGATAAGGTGAACAAATGTAACCTGGGAGTCAAGAGGAATATTTATGCATGCAAAACCAAAATTTCCAGTTTATAATTATGTGGTTTTATTTTACCCCTTGCTGACATCTTGAAATTCATGAATTTCAATGTGACCTCCTTTTTTGAAGGGCGTTGCAACAGAAATGGTATTTGATTTGAAATTTGTGTTTCCTCTGTCAAATATAGGACTCAAAAACTGCAGGAGATTCAGCTGAATCTAAGGATAAAAATAGTGGCTGGATTTTATCACAACATTGATAATGTTATGGACAAGAGGTACAAAGCAGCTAGGTAATGAAGAAATTGAGCTTATAATTTATTGCTTGCCTCCTGAGGAAGCAAGCACAGATTCTTCAGACACAGACTCCTATCTGTCCATGACTCTATACTCTGGCTGAAAAATCAGAATAAAGTCTTTAGCATTATGAGAAGAGTACAGGATTACTAAGAGTGAGAAGCAGAAAAAGAAGTGGGAAGACTGCAAAACAACAGCAGAGAAAAGGAGCTTGGAAAAGGGATGGAAATACGGATACGAGCACGGGACAGAAAATGATGTGGCTTCAGAAATAAGGAAAGAAACTGTGAGAAGATATGAAAGGGAGGATTAAAATCAGGATATTGAAGGAAACACATAGAGGTTATGAAGAACATGAACATAAATGTGCTAGAAGAGTCACAGTACTTAGTCTCTTTCTCTGCAGAGGTAACACTTATCCCACAGCAAATGCTTAACCATGTCCTAGAATGAGAGAACATGAGCAAAGAGTTGGCAAAGGAAAGAGGACTCTGAAGAAAAAGAAACACAAAATTCATACTGGTCAACGTGAAATACGCCAGAAACTCAATGTGTGCGCATCTTCCTGTAACTCTGAATCAGAAAATCTTTACACCTGCTGTTATGTGAGCATTTTTACAAGTATTTAAGAGCTGCATTAGATTAAAACCTAGAAACTCCATAGAGTACTGGGGTCCTATAGAGTTTGTTTCTGTTTGTAGATGGTCTGTGCTGCATAGACTTTAGAATGGTTGGTCCTAGGACTGGCAGGCAGAGATACTTAATAATTCCCTTTCTTCTCCTTGTTAAGAAAGAGATTGAGCCAGTTACAAGTTTTTAAAAGAATGTTGGACTAGCAACATTTAGTAGCAAAATTTAACAGACAAAGTTTAAAGATCAGAGTATGCTGCCCAATATTTGTCTCTTGAATTATGTAAAATACTGTATTCAGGGATGAAAACCCACCAGCAGAAAGGCAGAAATTGGCCAGAAATTAGTGAGTTGCATTTTCCTACAGGGTATTGGCTGTAAGTGCTTCATTCTGATTAATCGTTTCATTCATTCCATTCATTCCCATTTATTCATTTGGTGATTTATAGCTCCCATTTGCTGATGATTGTCTTCTCTAGTGCCTCCTATTTACGTTTCCTTAACACTTACTTATTACAAAAGGAAAGGAAGCAGTCATGCCTTGCAAGTACAATGCCTGGCCATGGAGTGGAGAAGAAGAGAGTATAAAGAGTTTATTAGAAGCCAAAGCATGTGCTGTGCTTTCATAAGTGACTCAAAATGGATTCTATTAACCTCAAAAAGGAGCAGTTGTCTAAAGAAGGTCATGAGCTAATTACTTACCTTTTTGTGCATTGATGATAACAAGAACCACAGCAGAAAGAAAGAATACTATTATTTAATATTCTACGATAAGATCATGACGGTAATAAAGGACTTTTAGGTGTTGTCACTATTTGCAGGAATTTTATGTGGTCTTTTAAGGGAATAATCAAAATTAGTGTCTTCATGAGTTGCACATAAAGGATTAAGTAAATAAAGGGATATTAAACACAGAAGAAACACTGATAACATCTTAAATTTAGACTGTCCAAATCAATTTTCAGGACTGAGTTGTACTTCAGGGTGCCTCACATTTTGGGCACCTGAAAATCAGTCACCCTAAAACATCTTAACACTTTAAATGTGAGTGTCAATCACACTTAAGATATAAGATATAGAGGCTTTAAAATTAGTTAACTTTGAAAATTAAGGTCTATTTGAAGTGAAATACTAGATACGTCCAATCATAGTTAAAGACCTTGTCAGAAAAAAAGAAACTTTATAATGGTATTAAAGGTGGGCTTCTGCACTGGTAAAGTATGAAGGAAGACATTATAGGTACATCATTATTCCTAAACTAATAACTATAGGCCCAGGAAATTTAGAGTTTAAATAATGCTCAAAATGGATTTGAATACTGGGTAACAAACTTACAATGAAGGCAGCAAACAACAAAATAAAAAAACCCAACAAAACCAAAAAAATTAGTTCTTTTCCATAGTAGTGCTGGGGAATAACTCTCATATCTATAGCTGAAAGAAGGCAGTGTTTATGATCTCCAAGATACAGCTCGTACCCTGATACTTTAGGCAGTAAGGAAGCTGTCCAATTCTACAGCAATAAGAGAGCAAAAAGTTATGAGGAGCAAAAGCCTCAGAGAGTATATCACATACAGTCATTATGCATGGAAGCGAGTTATCACAATTTGATTGATCAACCACTGAATCACTTCCTTAGAGTTGGCAGTACAATAATTTGCTATCAATAAAACATGCCTGTATTCATGTTCTGAACAGCAGGAAGCCTAATAACCATTCAAACTTGACCAGAACTTGATACACAAAGTGGCTGTTGCTGTTGTGATTGGAGATTTATCTGCACATCAAAACTGCAACCGTCATGCCAATAAGCTGACACACACCTTTGTTCCAAGGGCAGCTCTAATCTTTGTTGGCTGTGGGGATCTCAGCCAAAAACTTGCAGTAGACTTGTATCTGTGTGTATGTGTAGATGAGCAACTATTAAGAGCGCAACGTTTTACTGAACAGGAACAGAAAGCTATTCCTTTTCAAGATAACACAAACAAGAGATGAATATTTCCTTGTCATACGTAGGAAAACAAAAAATTTCTGTTACCTTATAAAGAGCATTGAAACCTTCTCCTCCACATCCTTTTTGTGATGAGCTGATATTGCCACACGTCAGCCTCTGATCTTTGGGATAGCCAGCAAACTCCCCACGGAGAGCTGCTACTACACAGGCACACAGCTGCTTCAGAAATCTGCAACACATTGAAGTACCGGTGAGAAAAAAATATATACATATATACGAAGATCTATGGGCGTTTCATCTGGTAACAACACTACAGTAGGTGCCAGGGCCTGCGGCATACAGCCCCCTCCCAGGAGCTTAGCACGCCGATGCCAGGGCTGCAGTTGCTGGGAAGAGGGAGCTGAAGGAGGTCGGAGGAGGTCTCTGCCAGGCTCCCCACCTGCGCAGAGTGTTCCTTTCAGCACAGGCTTCTCCCAGGCATCGTAGTCCTACCTACAGGCCCAGGCCATGGCCCTGGTGCAGAGATAGACTACCCATCTCATCCCCCGTTGGGGGCTGCTCCACACCTGCCTGGTGCGGTGGGACAGAACCGGCCAGCACAGCGTCACCCGGGGCTCCCCCGCTGTGTGGAATAGCTGGCCCTTGTGGCATCCGAGCTTGTTTTTCATGTAATTATAAATTGAGGGTCTATAGTACTTTATTTCAGGGTAACCAGAAAAGAGCCTTTGCTTCACATAGCTGTTCACAAATTCAACATCTAATTTTGGCATAATTTAAATACGTACCAACCTCTTTTTTGTGTTAGCATCCACAGAACCCCTTAAGCTACATGAGGGCATAACTGCAGAATTTGATTTCTTATGTTTGAGGAAAAAATTTGATCCTAATGAAGTAAGATTTCCATTGACTTCAAAGATGCCAAAATTTAAACCTAACATGTAGTAGTAATTCCTCATACGGTCATGGGGAAGGAAGTACTTTATAATATGTCTTTTCTTTCTCTCCTCACCTGTGGGAACTGATGCTCCTCTCATAACTTGACAGGAAAGTTGGATTAGAGCTGTAAAAACTTGAGGACCGTGAAGACAATCTGTGCTAATACTTTGCTAAAAAACATTTGGTATGTTTATCAGAAAATTTAGCAGATGGGGGAGGGGGGGAGAGGGAAAACACACAAGAAAGCACACTGGACTAAGCCAGAGCTATGTATTCCAAATGCACATTTTTTAGTGTAAGTATTTGTGAGAAACCAAGAACATGTGAGTCACTGATGCAACGTCTGATAGTGAGCATTACATGGGAGCTACAGAAAAGAGACCTAGACCCAAGAATGAGTCATTTGTTCATTCCCCAGGAGCAGAGCAGACCCACACCCAGAATAAAGCATACCACTCATTGTTGCTTGGTATTACTGGCAACTGCAGGAAAAATATGTCTGACTCTACATTCTCATACCCATGGACCAGACATAAATTAAATGACTCCTGCTTGCAAAGGAAACAGTCGAATGGTGGGCAAAACTCTGAATAAATGTGACTGAAAAAGCAACATCTTATCTCCATTCTGTAGACCTCTCTATTTAGCTATTCAGTGTTTATTCATAGCATCCAGAAATAGGCAGTCTCAGGGCAAGCGCTGAATGCAATCTCTTTATAAAAGAAAAGATGCTTTTCCATTTCTAAGGCAGCAGCTCAAATACATCCCAGAACCTGCAAAATTTTTACATATAAAAGTAGGCTAGAGAAAATATTTTTTTTCCTTGGGAAATTGTTTGTATCACAAAGAGCATTCATAAAGCTACTACTTCCACAATAACTTCAGGTAGACTAAGAAAGGAACAATGCTTTAAATATAGAAAAAATTATGTATGCACTCCAAGAGTTTTCTTTCAAGGCCAGTTGTGGGAAAGAAAATGGAAGGGGAAGGGAAAATTGGGTGGAGTCTCTCATATTGTTACCCTTTCAAACAAACTCCCATACTCATTTGTCATCTGAAGCACCTAAAGATACTAAACTAATGTAAAGCTATTTCAAAGAGGCTTCTTGGTCTTATAGGAAGCCCTTCAATATTTAGGCAGTTCAAGTACAACTTTCTTGAATCAAACCCTGCAATCTCTTTTCAAATAATTTGAGAATAGTGAAAAGAAAACAAATGACAAGTGAAAAGGAGACATGTTTTAGTTTGACCACTTTCAGTTAGAGAGTTTAGCAGTCTACTGGGAGTTACACAGCTTTTTTCCCCTCGCAAAAATTTTTTCTGTAAAGTTTTGTTAGTTTTCCTGACATTTTAAGGACTATTGGTGCTGGCATAGACTTCTTGATCACCACACCACATGAAATACAGTATCGCAAGACTGTATCACAACTCATTCCTCGGTTGAGGAGCTTGAGGTTGTGTCTTTTTTTAATTTTGGAAGCTGAGCATAGTTGCCACCAAGGAATACTGAAATCATGTGATTAAGAACTGCTTTGCTTTTTTTGCTTATTGTGTACATTGTGTCTATTCTTGTGATGCGTCATCAGCTCCAAAATTTAAGAGTTGGAAATAATAGGAAGTGCACCTTTTAAAAATTGTAAAATTGAGTGGGGAGTGGTGGCAGGTGAAATGTATATCACCCACAATACATGGAATATATAGCACCCACAATACATGGAATATATAACTTTGTATGATGATCTGAATTATCTGCTGTGTTAACAACCCTTAAATGGTGTGAATTATCTTGTTACTATAGAGAAAAAAAAATCAGTTACAGCTTACAGTGTTCACTAATTTGGGCTGATTAAGCTGTTGAGTGCAGAGCAATTAGTAATAACATTGCATACACTACTTGTTTTCCACAGCCACCGGCTAAATTGGTGTCATTAATCCCTTCAACAATAACTGTACTTATTATATATAAATTCTAGTTTCTAAAAAGATATATTACATTATCATATATACATACAATGTGTCTTATATAATACAATTCATAAGAGTTATCTAGGCAGTTGTAAGAGCTAATTTCAATATCTTCCTTGAATTAGAATTCTGTAATTCGTTACATCTGTCTTTACAGAGAAAATGAATTTTAAGAGAGTCCAAATATTACCTTTCTTTCAGAGGTCATCAGAAGTTCAGCTTTTATTTTTGCTGAATTATCTCTGTGCAAGGGTAGGAAATACTAAGGTAAGTAGTATGGCAAAAAAATCTGTGCATTTCGAGGAGCGGTTGTTTGTGAGGGCTTATTACACCCAAATTATTCATTAGTACAGGTCATTCATTACACTAGAAAGGAAGTGCAACAGAAGGTTTGTTTTGGTTTATGCTTATTCCAAGATTGATGTATGAATGCCAGTAACAAAGCAAGCCTGCACTATGCTAATTTAATGTTTTATCAACTTTAAAATAAGAGCTACAATCTGGTTTTTAGGTTAGCTATTTAATAATAAATCATATAATCAAAAAGTGTTCTATGGCATACGTTGGTTAAGAATTAGCATTTACCAATTTATTTCATTAAATATTCCGCTGCTGGAATTTTTTGGGAGCTGTGGACTTAAAATTCACACTTATAGTAAAGGAAAATGTAGATTAGCACTAGACTAGTGAAGTTAGTAGTGAGGCCCTTGAGTGCTGTAAAATGTATGTAGATAATAAGTACATACAGATAGGTAAATAGCTACACTGAAGCTAAATGTTCGTTGTAATCTTGGTATTTGACCCCTAAAATACTACTTTAAGTCCCCTGCTCTTGAAAAAAGTCATTACCAAAAACTTTGCTCTTTTCAGAGGGGTATGAAACATATATTTAACTTAATGGGAATGCGTTATCAAATGATATGAATTGTCATAGTTTCAGTCATTAACTTCACAGAGAGCAAGAGAATTTACACAAGTCAAGAATCCACTCTTTCCACTGAACTTTAAGGGTTTCTCAGCTACTTCGATTCAACATATCTCTAAAGCATATCCTCAGGCATATGCAATATACATTCTCATTTCCTAGATTTGCTTGCCTTGTAAACTGCGTTTCAGTACCTGTTTTAAAAGTTGCCTAAAATGTTTCATTTGATAATATAAACAGGTAGCAAAGCTTAGGATTTTCGCTGAAAGCCTTTTTTTAATTGATGTTTCTGAAGAATCTCATGCACGAGTAGAAAGTTAGCCTGAAGACGCACTCATTTGCTCTAAATCGTTATTCATTATTCAAGGAAACAGTTAATTATTGACTATTGCTCCAGGTGCAGATTTGGGGTTGGCACCATTCAATAGTGTTGCTTAATTTTCATTGTGCTACCTTCCTCTTAGCTCTGTCTGCATGCTGAACCATCATAGGCATATATTTAAAAAGTTTTTTTATCCTCTTTTCCCATTTCTTTCTTAGTCTTTAAATTTAGCTGTAACAAAGTTAAAGCAAGAATTATCAACAGTGAAACAGGAGGAGACATCAGCCGTCAGCTGCAAGCCTTGCTGAATCAACATTCGCTCTCCGAGACAGAACCATTTGATCGCCCAAAGCTGAGTTTTTTCCCAATCCTATAAACTGAGAATGGTTGCTACAAGTCCTATGAAAGCAAAGCACTGTACGTGGAAGGTGGAAGTTTACAGCTCTCTAATGCCAGTAAGATGGATTTAATAACATCTATTGACCTAACCTTGAAAATGAAAAATGGCTCGTTTGAAAGAGAACTAGAGTGAGAACGACATACATACATGTAGGTGTAAATACCCACACATCCATATATGGATGTCTGTCTTTTCCACTCAGCTGCATTGTGGCATGCTACACAAACTGCCCACTGCAAGGAAAAGAGGCACTTTAAGAAGGTTTTGCATATACCTTTTGAAACCTGCTTTCTTCTGCATGAAATCTTTGGCATTACACACAATCCCTGCTTTTAAAAGAGTACCTGACCTTCTAATTATTTAGCACAAGGAGACCTTTTAATATTAGACATTCTTAAAAAGACTCAGATATCTGAATTTATTTTCATAATATCTGAAAAATCAGCTCATGTATTTTATCTGACAGGCAACCAACAGATACACTTATGTCATCTTTTTTGTTCATCTACTGTATTTTGGACCATCCAGATTGCAGTATCAGGCAACTATTCCTGCGAGGCTGTGCTTGCTAAGAAGTTACTAAGTAGTGCACAATTATGTTTTTCAGGCGGTCAGTGATACAGTTCCAACTTATGCACAGTAGTTACGCACGCGTACTGGATAGAATAGAATAGAATGTACTGGAAAATACAGCGAAAGTACCTACAGTTATTTATCTCAAGATCTTGTGTGATTTGTAAGTGCCCCCACTGCATTCACCATCTTTTTTTTTGATTGGCTTCCTTACTAAAAAAAAAAAGAAGTTGTAGCCATAAAAAAAAAAATCAATGGCTTCTAGGTTGGCTGTTGTCACTCTTCTAAGAAGAGATCTGAATTTAGATCTCTCTGAAAGTATCTACTCATTGCTTGATAGTAATCAAAGGCAAATACAACGGCAGGAATAAAGAGGAAAAGACCGGAGAAGAAAACAATTACACCACCAAATACATCCTAGTTCCCTCTACATCTTCAGATCTGCATGCAGATCTGATTATTCCATACCCAAAGGGTATAATAGAAGTAAAAAGGTACAAAGGAAGGCAACAAGAATTATCAGAGCTACGGATCCATTTCCATACAAAGTGCAATTAAATCCACAAAGACTTCTCAGCCTGAAGAAGAGGCGGTTGGGGAGGTTTATGACAGAAGTCCATAAATTCCTGAAGGAGAGGAGAGAGATTAAAGTACCTTTTTTGAAAATACCTAATTGCGACGCATAACTCTCTTCTGCAAGCTGCTTAGGATGCAGAAAAATAGGTTAAACACACTGAACGCACGGTTCAACTTCCAGCCCGGGGAGCGTGTGAGCAGACCGCTGGAGAGCAGAGGTTTGCTCTAGAAATACCGCGTTGCCTTTTCCCCCTCCGTGGCCAGCGCGCGAGGGGGATGCCCGGCCCGGGCGCTCCCGTGGGCGCACCGAGCACCGACTCTCTCAGCGCGCTCCGATGGCGCGCCCGCACCCAGCCTGCCGCGACAAACCTGCCCCTCGCTCCCAGCAGAAAGTCGGCTTGCGTTATGCAAAACGCCATCGGGCCGCGGGGTCCGAAGAGGCGCACGAGAGCAGAAGATGCCGGAAAAAAAATAACTCTCAGAGGACCTATAGGGGTATTGAAGTTGTTTTTTTTTTTCAGTTGGGCTTCAGTCTTTCTGGTTATATTGGTGTTTTTTGAGGAAAAAAAATCACCAAATTTAATGAAAAGCTCATGCCTTCATTCAAAAAAAAGGCATTGACAGAAAGTTTTAAACGAAACATCACCAGTAGTTGTAACGGCGAGCACAGAGCGGAGAGAGGAAGGTGGCAGGCGCGTGCGTGACTGCCACCACCCGTAATTGCATAAGTGCCGCAACCCCATTTTGAACGGGAGCAGGGCTGGAGGCGGTGACACAGGTTGAGGCCACGCGAGGAAAGCCCAGGGCTCCAGGCCGGGTGGAAATGGGCCCCAGGTTGAGGTGGGGGCCCCATGTGGGGCTGCTCAGGGCCATAAGGGTCGCTCAGCGCCCTCACGACCCGCCATTTGACACAGGCTGGAAGCGCCGCCATTTTAATGCCCCCGCCTCAGCCGCACGGCCTCTGTGAGGGGTTTGGACTGTTAAAGCCTTTCTAAATTACGGATAGCGTTTTACAGTTTCCAAATGTTTTGAGGAGATTAGTTACCGCGATGTAGTTTGTGCAATGTCAAAATTTAAAGCGCTCGTTGTACTTGGCTTGAATGTCAGTAAAAGAAGGAGAAAAGCTGGGCCAGGCAAGAGCGGGAAGCAGAGGAGGGAAAAACTGGCTAACACGGCTTTATTTGAAGGCCTGTGTGAATTCAATATTCCTCACTGGAATTAAAGAAATTATTGTTAATGCTGAATAACAGGGGACAAAATGCCAGCTGTGAATAAAAATAAGGGATCAGCTTGTGTCAGATGGCAGTTTTTGTCAGTAGTTCCTAAATCATTTAACAAATGTTCAAACGCTGCTATTTTAATTTCTTATATAATGAAACCGAGCTAAAAGAAGTGAAATGACTAGGTTTTGACCACTCAGGAGCCAATGGCACAGGCAAGGGTTGAGCACAGAAGCACTCCTAAGTCCCAAACAGAGAAACACCAAATTATATCCCTAGTCAACAATTTAGCAAACAACTTAGAGGTGGAATACTCTCAGTTTATGGCTGGTTGTCTAAAACTCAAGAAACTAAAAATTCAAGGAACCGATTTCTTCTGAAGTAGTCAAAAACGGTTTCGGGCTCCAGCCAGACTCTCAGCTGCTGCTCGCAGCATTCGGAAGGGAAGAGGTTCCAGCAAGGCACTGAAATCAAAAGACTGGCTTTCCCGAAGCTATCTATGACAGTACGAGTCTTGAAAGGATAGAAATCACAGATATTTTCTCAGGAGGGAAAGAGGAAACTTAAAAATAAAGCATTTAAATATAAAACAAGGGAAAAGTTATGAAAAAAGCAGTTGCAAATTGCATTCCTAGAAATGGCTGTGGGTTCTTAACTTGTCTGAAAATGTGTCATATTAGTTAGGCGAGCGAGCTAGCCTACAAAATCATTTAACTAGGAGATTGATGGATTTTATTTCACATCCTTGTAAAAACCAGCACGTAAAATGCGATGTTTTTATAGACGACCTTTCCCCCCTTATCACATCTGTCTGGCAGTGCAGACTCTGTACCACACAGAAAAAAAATATGAAGTCTCTTCTGAGCTTTGTTTCCACACATAGAAAAGTTCTTCAATGACAAACGACCTGTCAGATGAGATTGGTAGAGAGATTGTTTCTGCGCTCATTGCTTCAACCCTCTGAGAGTCTAAACTTCTTATTAACAAACTGACTTCATACTGGAAGTTAATAAGGGGTTGTAAAGTAGTTAGTTAGATAATTATAGCTATTTGAGCTCTCTGACTCACAGGAAGATCAGGTAACAAACTGACACTTCTTAAATTATGTCTATCAGTCATCCATAAGGGCAAGTAGGCTAGATAATGAGCAAGACACAAAAACTTTTGAGCTTTCTCTTATTCTGATCTTTTGAAAATCAGAATGAAAAGCACAGTTTTAGAGAAATTATTGTTGCGAAAACTGTAGGTGTTCTTGGAAATGAAAACACAATTTAAAGATACTGCATAGAAGAAACAAATAAGAAAAACAAGTAAAAATTCACAAAAAAATGCAAAAAGAAAATAAACTATAAAGCAATTCTGTCTGTTCCATCTTACCTGTGGAAAACTCTCTTGACTCTGGTTCACTAAGGGTCCTCCACCTCCACTCTACCCATGCTTCCTGAGTGTCCCCAAATTCATCTTGTCCATGGGAATTATTTGTTTTTTGCACTGTTTCTTGAAAACAAATAGAAATCCACAGTCTCTAGTTCTAAGACCTTAAGTATCTTCCACGAAGCTCCTAGTACACCTTGGGGCCCTATAAAACACTAGTCTTCCTAGCAAAAAGACCATTTAGAAAATCTCAGAGCAGTGCAACAATCATTAATATCCAGTCACTGCGGAGCTTTTTGCCTGTTTTAGTTCCTTTCCATTCGCTATCCTCTTGTTTGAACTCAGAAATAGTATCACTGCATCAGGACCACAGGAGGAATATGAACAAATTCAAATTGCAAAGAAAGGCAGTTACTCAAATAGATAAACCTCATAATCCACACACATGCATTTTTCTGCCTGGCTTGCCACACAACATTCTTCATCCTTGAGGAGCACTCATGAGTGAACTTTTCACCAAAGAGAGCGTTATTTCAGGATACTGGCTGTACCCATGTGACAAAGCACTATTTAACAGTATTTTTTTAGAATTAAAGCTCTGAACTGCTTTAATAGCAACTGGGAGCTGGATCTGTAAATCACACATTCCAGAGTCTTTTTTTTTTTTTTGGAAGTTAAAAATATAGCATAAAAATGTCATTCAAAAGTTAGAGAAGCAAATGATTGAATGCTTTAACAACACAGTGATTATTACTGTGCTGCATTTGGAAGCTGTCAATAAGAGGTTGATTTCTTTTGAAAATTGTCCCATTTTGTCACGGCTTTGGGCTTCAAGGATTTTTGAAGATTGTGCTTGTCAGCCACTTGCCACCCATGAACCTTTGCACATTAAAAATAGATTATAATTAGTTAGGTGTCAGAGGTGAGTTTTGCAGCAGTGTTTTAAATAGATATATTGATCCCCCTCCTTGTGTCACAGAGGAAGAGATATCATTTCCAGAGGCCTTGACTTTTGAGTGGCTCTGAGCATTTAGTCACACAGGGCTAATGAAAAAGATCCTTATTACAATTCACATGAAGGAGAAAAGTCACAGTGTCACTGGTGCAACAGAACGATTATCCGCAGTCTCCTGTTTAATAAATGTTACTGTGTAACAGGAGAAGAAAAGAAGAAAGCCTTACAGATGCCTTAAGGCTTTTGTTTGGGTGATACTTTTAAGTGCACGTGAATAACTCCCTGAATTCTTCAAAGATATGATTTCCAAACATGCTTGGCTAGGAAAATCTCCCTGATCCCTGTTTCTTGACACCCATATAGTCCAACTTTGCTTCATTTCCCCAAAATATGTCTCTTGGTCACAATTCTCAGCCTTTTGTTCTACCTGTACACCTCAAGCTGTGAGAAGCAGAGAGTAGATGATAAGCTAAACACCCCCTTCCCCACTCTGAAACTCACCTGAGTCCTTTCAAGAACTTAAGGGATGGCTTGGTGAATGTCTGTAGCCTGAGGAGCAGTAACTCATGTTTGAACCCTCTACAGTCTTCCTGGAAAACTGTTGCAACAAACCTCTGATGAAGTGAAACCGTGGAACACCCCTAGGTACTCCTTTCTAGTATTATCTCTTTTCTTCAAAAAAGGAATGCCTGGCTAGCCCGCTCACACTAGTCTCAGCAGAAAGTGGCTTATTCTTCTCTATAATGAAGTCCTTTCAGAGAAAGAACACGCACAATTTACCACCCACTCCAAAGGTGCTAACATTGTGCATAATTTGGTGGCATGGCTAATTAATTTCTGTGCTCTGAATGAATAGCGCTGAATGAATATTCCCTGCCTGAATTCTTTTTAGTCTCCCAGGCATTTATAATTTGGAATTACATGCTATTTTTGAAAGCCTGTGACAGTTTAGATCTTATCATTTAGGATAAAAGCTTTAACAGTGTCATCCTGGAAAGTAAGATGTGACTTTATGGGCAAAGCCCAGCAGAGAAACCCATGGACTCCATCAGTACTGACTTATGATAGAAAAAAACCACTTATGTTTCAGCTCTCCTGCTCTTCCTTGCCTAGGGCAGAGGCAGTGTTTCACAAGTGCTTGCACAAACTGATCTTTAGTAGCTGAAAATATCCTGATGTTCTAAATATGGTTTAGCATCCAACATAGCGTTCCACATTTTTAAATCTTCTGAGGATGTGAAAACTCATATGACAAGAAAATTTGGTGGAATTGTGACATGGCCTTAAGTTCTACAGTATATTTTTCCTTGCTTAGCAAGGATTCAACTTAGATATATGGAAGAAATGAAAGAAAAAAAGACACAGTTGCTAACATAAGCTAGTAGCCCTGCTTTAAAGATACTTATAGGACTTTCATGGCACTTCCAACTGTAGTGAAACCATTTTTCAGTTATCCCACCCAAAGCCGTGAACAGACGGAGGACAACTTCTAGCAACTTACTAATGTCAGATTCATTAAGGATTTTGGCTGAGGAACTTCATTCTCAGATATTTTATTAACTAGACATTTTGGTGGGTGGGCATGTAGGTCATGGTAATGAGCAGCGGAAAGGAAGCCATCCACATTCAATGTACATTGTTAAGCAAAGAGATCTAAGATTTTAAATTTGCTAAACATCTGCTGATCATCTTGAAGAAATTTGCTGTGGCCTGTGGGTTACACAGAAAGTGTTAGGGCAGAAATTCTTTTTTTCTTGTTTGTTTTATTTGGACATATGAAAAAAGATCTAATGGCTGTAGCTGAATTGCCCTGAAATGCTTTACTCGGTTTGCGTTTTACAGATGTGAAGACATAAAGAACATGAGTTGAGCAACTTTTCTGAGCATACCATTTGGCATCTGCTTAGGAATATTTTATTTTTGAGGTTAAGAATGGGTAATAGCTGTTCAAGTGGATACCTTGATGGTAAGGTAAAACGAAAATAGAAAGTCCATTAGTGTCATGTGTTTCATTTTTCCTCAAATGTGAGTAGACAAGAATTCAAAGATCCAGAAAGAAGATCTTTTTTCTTTCCTTGAAAAGGTAACAACAATAACAATTTAATGTCCAAGATGACAATTTAAGTGTAGCAAATAGAATGCTTTCAGAAGTTTTTGCACTTTCTGGTCTTTGGACCAGATAAAGACATTTCAAAATAAAAGTTAAACATTTTCCCAGATCTACAAACACTACCTTCCTGTACCTTGACTGATCTGCATGCTCATTTGAAATGGAGAGTAATTGGAGCAGTTAAATTTCTGGTTTTAGTGGAAAGTGATATTTACAGACCTTGGCAGAGCAATCAACGCAAGATAGAGTGCAGTCACTTCTTACGGGCTTTGGTTACTACAAGGAACTTGAGAAAGGTGCATCCCTCTAACCTTCCCACCCCGCTGCTCTTTCACTCCAATTGCCGGAATTCCACCGCAAAAATGAAAGTTTTAAAATTTTGCTTTGCAATCTAGAGTGAATCCACTTCTATCCTTGACACCCTAGAAATTTCTGTGTAAACCTCTATATTCTACTTCAGTGCATTAAAATATGTATGTTCTGAGAAAGGATAGTCTGCCCTTATTCAGAACAACCCTCTTTTTTTCTTTCTTTTTTTTCTTTTTTTTTTTTCCTGTCCAATGTTATTACATGCATGTTCAGGGAGAAGGAATGATGGCAATCTGTGCAACCTGGATTTTGTGCTAATTAATTTCTTTTGGGTTGGTATTTATTTATTTATTGACAGTTCGCTTACATTAATCTCCATACTGTTTGAGCAGCTGCTATTGTAATTTTTAAATATAAGATCAGAAAGACTATTTCATAGAGGTGCATGGGAGATGAAAGCATTCTTTTGGATGTATTATTCTTAGTTTTAAAAAGGCACATGCAGAAAGATTTTTAGTATATGAATTACATAGTCAAATACAGGAGAAATCTTTATTCTGATCCCACAGACGTCTAACCTGTTGACAAGCACAGAGTAAACATTTATTTTATATACACATTAATGATTAAGCAATTACAGTAATTCCTGAACTACTCTCTGGCTCAGTGTCATTCAGTTCTTCATCATATACGTTGCAGTTGTTTTAAATTTTTAAAATAAGATTTGGATAGATAGGTAGATTATTAGATTCATATTGAAATAGAAATCTAATAGTTACGCAAGCTCATATAGCATTTGGAGCCCATCTATTTTAGGGATAAATCTAATATGTAAATAGAGGAACACAAAATTTAATTACTACTTATGAAATGGTCAGACAAACATAACATAAATCAAAAGCTAACCAACCATGGCTGTTATCATTATCTCAAAGTGAATTGCAATCATTTGGAGATTGGATGTTTTTATGAGTAATATAATTTGTACTGTCTGTTTTTCCTAAGTACTTTCACTGCAAAAATGACCACAGCAATGGCCTCTTCTGGTAATTTAATGAGCAAGAGGAGGTCCTCATGCAAATTACTCCCACATATATAAAATTGTGATGCGTCCTAGCTTGAAACGTATGTTTGCCTGACTATTTGAAATAACAATAAGGGTCTTCTTATGGAGTGTGAAGGGTAATAATGGATCTCTGATTGCTGTATAAATGTTAATTAATCAAAGATCAGACTCTCTTCTGAGGTAGTGCTACTAATACACAGCACGTTATGGATACTTGCTCATAGGAAGTCTGCTCAGCAAACAGTGTAACGGTACAAAACCCCGTGAACTCCAGGTGTGCATAGAAAAAAACATCGGGTACGTCCCTACAGATAGGGTAGCAGATGGACCATTCGGGACTCACTGAACCTCAGTAAAATATGTATCTAGTCTGATTAAGGGACAAATTGCCTCGTTAGCCATCTGTGTGTCAGCTGTTTCATTGAGGACCGGTCATACCTTCTTAACTACAGACCTCGATTATACAAACAAAGGGCAAAAATTTCCTGCCCTACTAGGGGCACAATAGCTTTAAGGGATGAAGTGGAAGACCAGCTTGTTTGGTTCAGGAGAACCTAAGAGCATTGCCCTGTGCAGCCATTTATATGTAGATATTCCTGTAATGTTAATTGTTGACATCATGGTATTTTACTAGGATGTTCCTCTGACCTCGTATTTGGAGAGCGACGCTTTCTAAAGTACAAATTGATCCCTGGATGGATATCCCACGTCAGCATTTGAAGGAGAAGAGAGCCTTGCTCTGCCACGGCAGGGCTCACTGAGGGAGTCTGGGGGACAGGGAAACCCAGAGGGGTCCAGTGCACCAGGCAGCAGGGTCCTGCCCAGCTGCTGTGTATGTGCACCAAGTGAGAAAAGCCCAAAAGCCAGGTGATTTTTCGCTCCACCGAGCTATCTGGCCTTAAATTAGTTACAAAAAAGGCCAAGAGTTACTTCCTTCACTAAAAGACCCATGGTCATTACACGTGAAAACATGAAATTCTGCATGGCAAGCACCTATGATCATGTGTTTATATTTAATTTAAATGTCAGCACAGCTCATATCAGGGCAATCTGAGATTGTAAGACATCTTAGGAATGATTAGGTTACTCCTCACTGGTGGCTGAACTGACATCAAAGATCTCCACAAAATTGTGGAGTATTCCCACAGTACTTTTAGCACTGGAGGACAAAGCTGATCACACTTGTGTGTTACGCATAAATACAAAAGACGCAGATTAAAACAGAAACGCTGAGGGTGAGATTTGAAAAACACCACCAAAACCAATTATCCAGAATTCAATTTTCTGAACATTTTTTTCAATCCTTTGTATGTGAAGGTAGTGCAGCAGTACAGAATGGAAATGCACAGGGGTCTGTTCTGCATAGAGATAGCTCAGTGAATAGGATGTAGTCAGTCAAAATGTCATCATATTTTTACATTGAAATGGTTGATTTTTCTGGGTTTAGCCAAAACGCAAATAATCATTCAAGCTATGTGAATTTCTGAGTTCTACTTGAGTGCATTCACATAAGTAGTAAAACTGAAACGAAATTAAGCCTGAATTCCAACCCAGCCACTAGGCTTCTTCATCTGGGGTTAAATTTTAATAAGCCCACTTGAAAATAAAATTACTTTCATGTATCAGTTACATTCTTTAACATATCTTACAAATTTGGGGCTAAATATTGTTTTTTATTCCTGTCGGTGTACATGCTCCATTGACTGCAGTTGAACACAAGAGCCAAGACAAGGAGGAGGGAGCTTTGTGTGAGGTAACGCGTTTCCCATCTTGGAAGCAATGAACTGTTGGGTGGGTTTAGCTGCTTGTGGAACTGCATCAAACATGAATATTCACATACCACTGGCAGAAAATTCCTTAATGGTCAAAAGCCAAGTATTGTTTTTCTTAACAATTGACTATTGATGCAGTTCTGAGCCATTGCTTTCCCTCTTGCGTTTTGTTTTCCTCCTGACAATGCTCCTATTAAGACAAATACCCCTACCAGTACAATTGATAACTATGTCAACACGTACTATTCATAAATCATTACAGAATAATAATTCCATCGTTATATATACATTAGCAATTCCATCATAGTATCAATTAATCCCATACGAGAATGGAGTAAGATTTTTGGCTCATTTTAATGTTGGGACTGACTAATAATCCCAGAGACATCAGTATCTATAAATATTCAACAGCCAGCTTCTCCACTGTTTTATATCATCTTTCCAGTAATGATATAAGACCAGAATAATTGCTACCTTTGTCCAAAAGCTAACTTAAAGAAATTAAGTTGCTTAAATAATCCCTGGAATATGCTTTTCTTAAAATAATAACAAAAAAAATCTACATGAGTTTTCCACAGATACACTTATAAAAGATAATTTGACAAATGAGCTGCGAGGCTATGTAGTCTATAGCTCAACATACAACCACTAAGTTAAAATACTTTGAATGGGAAAGCTGGTAGAGCCTTTAGAGCACAGGAGAAGACTGTGCCACTGCAACAAAGCACATTTTCAAGTACATAGCAAGTAACACACTGGACTCTTCTGGGAAAAGTACCCCAGATAATAAGTCCAAGATTTGTAAGTCAAATAGAACAGTAACGGAACATGAATCTTCAATCTAAGTGACATTAAATCTATGTTCAGCAAGTTAGATCCCTTGGAGTGCCTTCAGGTTTTCAGCAGTTTTCTGTAGGGGAAAGATTGTGCAGAACTAACAGGCATGAAAGAGAAGGCTTAAAGAGTTACGCTCAACTCAGCGATTAAAAAATCAGAAAAAATATAGCTCAACAAGCACTTATACTCTCCAGGCAACTTTTGCTTATGTAATAGTTATTTTCTTAGGATCTTACACTAGGGTCTAAATATGGCAAGAGGGTAAGAGCCGACTGCAGTGATGTGTGGCCAAGCCGAGCCAAAACACCATTCAACTGTTTATGGCATCTTGTGTTCGCTTGTAGCATGTGGGTCATTGTCAATTATTTATATGCTATAATGATTCTCAAAGTGGAAAAGAAAGTATAGCTGTAAATTGCACCAGCTTCCATCATTTTTACTATTCCAAATTAAAATGCCTGTAGCAGACAAGAAAATAACTGTGTGTGTGCCTCTGTGGAAACAGATACCCTAAATGCTCACCTCGAAGAACGTTACCGTTGTACACGCAGCTGCACACTCGTGTCCATCTGTGCCTGTGCATTTTGCAGGATTTTTGTGCTGAATGCTCTACAGCCAAGAAATCTGTTTCGATGTTTTGATGAGGAGCTATAAAGAGAAAAAACAACTGCATATGCCAGCACAGGGCAGAAAGATTAAGTTATAATTGGAGAGAAAAAAAAAAGTCACTGCCAGGAGTTTTCTGAATTATTTGCTGAACTGTAGAAACAATTGAAGTTGAACGGAGAAGTTAAATAGATAAGTTACATTAAGTTTACATAGTACTCGTTTCACAATACTAGCATTACTACCTCTGTTAAAGCCAGAAAAAAAGACATTGCAAGCCCAAAAATGTGAAACGAGAAGCCTCAAGTGTTAGTTGTGCAATGGATAGCAAAAAGTCATGCTTTAAAATGTTTTGAAGAAAGTACAAGATTTAGATGTAGCCCATGTGAGAGGATGAAGAAAGATATGTAAGCAAATATCACACTCAAGACAGCGTGGTGATGCAAAACGGTGGTATTTGCAGTGTGATGGCAAAAGGAGGCAGCAGGAAGGAAGATAGAGAATGCTGATTTGCCTGGATGAGCTTGGACAACTGGATCAATATGTAAGAGA
This sequence comes from Struthio camelus, assembly GCF_040807025.1. Taxonomy (NCBI): domain Eukaryota; kingdom Metazoa; phylum Chordata; class Aves; order Struthioniformes; family Struthionidae; genus Struthio; species Struthio camelus. The sequence goes on from NC_090982.1 coordinate 37,330,344, forward strand.
GATATCGGAGACACTGTAATTTAGAGAGCACTGACTTTCTACAGTTGCAAATGTGAGTAAGAAAATTAAATCTTGAGAAACGTAAGCTGAAAATGGAAAGACGTGTGCGCCCTATTGGAACTTTTCTGTTGGACTAACCAACCTATTTGGTAGTTGTTGCAACATAAAACCGCCACTCTCTTTACCTATGTACGCACTATAGCATTTTTATATTTCTTAGCGTGGGGGAGATGCCAAACTTTTGGCTCTTTTTTAACATATAAACAATTACATTAGTCAATAATAGAGAAACAATAAAAGCAACTTCCAGTTAAAGATTTAAAACTTGTTGAAATGTTTAGTTATCTGTTTAAAACTAGTACGTAAGAGAGAGAATTCAGACTCTTTTTACCCAGAAGCTTCAGTCCATTAGCGCAAGCTGTGATATAAGCTGAGATTCAGCACATGAGCAAATCTACCATTAAATTAATATAGAATATAGAGATGTCACCAAAATTTAGTGATGTTAACAAATGACTCAAAAGCTCCAGTGTTTAGTTATATTGTTAATTTTATTAATGACGAGAACAGAAAAACAGACAATAAGAAAAACGACAGAAGTTGAGCAATACAGGAAAACAGTATGTGGGCTAGCATTTTAAAATGCTTGTAAATACCCATTATCATATATATTAGCTTAAATGGGAATGGAACTTAACAAAAATAGGATGGGTAAAAACAGTCCAGATTGTCAGCCCTTTTGACACTGAGATCAACGGGTCTGAATTAAAACAGACATTCACAAGCATCTCACTATTTCCAGAAATGAGCCATTGATATTATTTTATACTTTAAAGAGTAAATCTTTCCACAGCAAAGTGCTCGCCAATATATCTCATACAGCATTATCTCGGTCTAAGCAAATTTAAAAGTAAAAGAAAAAACCCACACAAAAAGGAAAAAGATCATTTTTTTATTTATATGCATTTATATACCTATATATTTCATTAAATATACAGACTTCATTCAGGATACTCTTTTGTACATAGTAACATATATCGGGCATTTCACAGTGTCATTTGAAGTCAGAGGAAGGGTGAAAGCATCATTGCTAGAGAAGGTTTTGCGTTTCGGTCATCCCAAAGGACAGGAAAAAGAGCGCAGTCCAACCCAAAGCAAACAAAAAACTCAGGCTGTAAAAGCATTGATTCTTCTAGCATATACAGTTTGGTCTCGAAACTTCCTGATTGTTATCATAAATTTCAAGAATTTGTAATCAAGCTTTACGAGGTACTAAAACATTTATAATACTTTCGCTTTTTCTCTGTCTCTCTCTCTGTCTCTCTCTGGTTTTTTTTAAATTTTATTAAATTCAACAGACATATCTTCCTTGAATGCATACCTCATATATTTTATGTACTTATGTTTAGCAGCTTTAGATAACAAAAAATTAAGGTGTGCACAATTAAAATAACATGATGTTTGAAGGGACGCTTTATCCTAGAGGATGGACTTGTCCAGATTTCCACCAGCCTTGTTTCCCAACAGGTTTTCATATGAATGAAATGTCTTTTTTGGGTGTTACATAATATATTTAATAAGGACACAGATAAGTATTCACTTTAAAAGTTGCAGTAAATTAGTGTTTATAGAGGCAAAATATATACCTTGGGATTATCACTTCCTTGAATTTCTTCTGCTACCAGTAAGAACAATTTATTCACATATTCATCAGCAAACGTCTGGCAAGTGTTAGGAAAACAGGACGCTGACAATAGAAGAAGTAGCTGTAGGAATGGAATTATCTTTTTATTGGATTATTCATATCTCTGTTAAGCTCCCCCTAAAGTAATTAAAGAGTAAGGCATTCATCTAGAGGATAAATCATTCCTGCAAAACAGCAAGATGAGAGCAGAAGGAGAGAGGAGGGGGTGAATGCTATGTGACTAGATAAATTGTTTGAAATATTTATTTTTTTTCTATTATGCATTAGGTGTTAAAAAGGATTATGGAAATGAGATGGGATAGAGACGAGGGCTCTGTTCTTGTGTCAAATGACTTTCAGGACAGCAGTTAATTGAACTGTTTATCACATTGGAAGGTCGCATGAAACATGGCTGTCATAAGACTTCAGAATAAAGTGCATTTCAGGCTAAAATCAAAGCAGACCCCCGCTTTCTTTTTTTTTTTTTTAATTCTAACATTGTTATTTAATCTCAAAGGAGAAATACTCATCTCGATGATGACAGCGCTGCTGAAATCAGTAACTCATCCACTATCCCTTTCTGTGCTAGCAGTTTTACATAACGTTGGGGTAAAAATTACATTAGGTATTGTGGGGCGGGGGGCAGGGGAAGAAAGTAAGGCAAACTAATTGTATATTTGAAAGTAAGTTAAATTGCTGGGTTACAAATCGCGCTTCATCAAATCAAACCGAGCTCCCTGGAAACTTCATCAAATGCTCACAGAGATGATAGGGCTCTGCTCTGAGTGCTCCTGTTACAGAGCTGATTGCCAGGTCCCAAGGAGGGAAACTATTGATAAAAGAAGGCCGTACCTGTTTATTTTCTCAGCAGTTGCTCACTGTACTGCCAGTACTGAGATCACCCTGGCAAGTGTCCTGCAGAAGGGACAAACTCACTGAGGACAAGAAATAATTAACTTGGAGCTTTGCCTTTCCCTCCCCTAAATGATTTCTAACTGCAGCACCTTCTCAGGTAATTTGTGCCAATGAAGATTTTCTCTGGAGTTTTTCCTAGGATGGACAGTACTAAGAAAAACTTAGAGTGGGATTTGCAGGAGAGGCACTATAGTGATGAGGAACCCATGTTAGGTATTTGCTCTTGGGGGGAAAAAAATTGCCAGCAAACACGAAAGCACCGAAAGCACTGGTGCCTGTTCTCTCCCACCAAAATAGGAACAGTCTGGACACCAATTCTTACTGTCCTAAAAATTATCTATGGGCAACAGAGCCCTCATTCCTCCCTGAGACTCGTACTGAAACCCAGGAAGATTTGTGTTCTCATGGCTTGTGAAGATAGCAACCATACAGCTATAGCTCCCAAGAGATAAACAACCTCTCTATACTCACTTTTACATGCACAGCAGTTTTGCCTGCAAAGAATACACATGCACCATTTCTAAAATAAGGTCTTTGTGCCGTTAAGATAATTGTATTTCCGAAGACAGGAATTTGGTCTTGGCATACATTAAAATTTAAGAGATTTTTTTTCTAAGAATATCCCAAGTTTCTTTTCTTTCTTTTTTCCAGGAAAATTGATTGCTTTTTGATTATTCATAGTGTATTTTTTGCTGAATGTACATGAAATTCTGCAGCTCTACAGTGTAAGCCCTGAACATATTAAACTAAAGCATAACTCTCTGTTGCACCTGACTTAGTCCTTTTCGCAGGAAGTTATATTCTATTTAGACTATCCTTGGAGGTCATCTCTTAGGGATTTTTTATTACATCAAACCGCACTTCCAATTATCTTCCTTTTTTTTAAACATAACTGCATCTAGCTATCTTCTGCTGTCTGCTGATGGTTTCTGAAAAGCAGGTAATACCACGAGCTTGGAAGCAGAGTCAGCAACCTACTTTGTGACTGCTTATGGATTTAGGGGCAGTCTTTGTCACTGAGCGTTAATCTAAGAAACCACAGATCAGAAGGGGTCACAGGCTCTAGGTTATGTCCAGAAACCTCAGCAAAGAACCTTTTTGCCTGCTACAGTCAAGTCCTGCCACTTTTCAAATAGAGTGCTTTATTAAAGACCTAATCAGCAAGAACACCTAATTAGAGAAAGAACTGTTAGCCTCCAGGACCTTTGCTAACCTCACCACCTTTTTTTCGCTGGAATGTTAGGATGGTCCTTCGTTGTGATATCTGTCAAATTACACAAACAGTGGCTTGGAGGTAGGTTAGCAGAATGTGAAATAGGCAGTCCATCAGGGCAAGAAAGAAGAATTTCACCTACGAGAAGAGTATACAACCTTTACCATGTGTGTTCTCTTCCCAAACCGTTACGCTGATTGATAGTAAACTTTGGAGCCGGTGTCCAACTTCGAGTTCAAATGCACTTTCATAAAAAGTTTTTACGAAGAAAGATGCTTTCAGCTTTCTGCTGTAAACAATGGCTGGCTCCCGAGTGCATTCAGCTGTCTCAGTTACTCTCACTGCTCAGGAAAGGCCAACCTGAAGAAGTCATTCTGGAATACTTCAGCAGAGAGAGTTTATTTATTTTTTGTTTAATTTACATTTTTGTAATTCATCAGTAAAATGAAGAGTAACTGTCAGTTCTCTTGGTTGAAGACACTAGAGTTTTGATTAGAGTAGATTTAAAACTGTATAGAACAACCTGGGAGGGAAGTGGCTTTCAGGTGCTAAATGAGGAGCCAGGCCTAAACATAAGTGTTACTGAGGAGTAAAGATTCAGTTCAACTGAAAGCAATCCGTTCCTATTTTAATCACGTCAGTTTTCCATTGATCTGCCCTATTTTTCAGTAATTCTTTTTTTCTCTAGAAAATCGCAAAACTAAGGGTCCCTTCACTCCCACAAGGCCCAAACTACTTCTTTGAAGACCATGTTCCTACGAATGAAAACTAGCTGTTGAACTCCGAGCTGATGTATTGGGCTTACCGCACTAAAGTTGTCATGATACGCAGATTTAAACAGACAAGACCATAGGTAGGATCCATAAGTAGGTGCTAATGTGGTACTGTAACCTCTCACTGTGTTTTGAAAAGGCCCTGTGTCTGTGCAAGAAACAGATTCGACGACTGGAATTTTCAAAACAGTCCAAGGAGGCGAGATATCCACGTTTCCCCAGGATTTGCTGATTTGGGGGGCCATAGGGAGCTCAACTGGCCCCTTTGGGCACCACAGCAATTACTAGCGGGGTATGTGCAGAACTGTCTAATAGTGAATGAAGTGAATGCTGTCAAGAAGACATCTCCAGCTGTTCCGTAATAATTGGATTCCTGTAGCTTTTAAGAAGACAAAATCTTTCCTGCTATCTTTCTAGTTTTCTATGTCCCCCACTCCCTTATATTTCATGCTCAATGTCATTCTAGTTTCCATTTCATTTTTAATTGGTGTTATCAGATGAAAATTTACAGGAAAAAATTTACCTTATTCAACAAGCGAGGGTTTCTATAACATTATGATATTGTGATGGCTTAAGCAATGACATCTGAGTCATAGAAACACTGAGTCCCAAGCCCCAGAAGATTAAAACATGCAAGAAAGTGTGAGGTAAGGTAAATGTTTGAGAGTCTTAATCATTTTAAAGTGCTGCCCACCCACTCTCCCCTCTGGAGACCTTCACAGTCCTAGCTGACCTCCGTTTTGATTCCTGCCATCCTCCCTGAGCTAATATATCACCATTTTGCAATGCGACCCTGACAGCTTTCCACCTGACATTGAGTCAACAGTCCCACAAGCAGCCTGGGAGCCTAGAAACCGGAGGCTGCCAACACGCCTGCAGCATTTCCTCTCCATAGTGAGAAATTCAGGGGAGCTGCAGTGACCTGATTCTGCAATCCCTCTTTGAAATGAAAGCTAAATATGCCAAAGTAGATAGAAAACAGTTGTTACTCAGAGGCTTTATTATGCCTATAGTGGCGCTGTGTTACAGCCGTAACAGAATGGCTTTTCTAGAAGTGTTTCTTAGCTGTCTGTACATAAAATTTAGAAGAAGCATATCCTCTCTCAGCAGAGCCCAATTCCTGTCAGTGTTACAACTGCCTTATAAAAAGCCTAGCACCTTTACGCTACAACAGCTGGCTGGAAAGGACATGATCTGAACCGGTTCAACATTTCTCACAAAGAGGCCAAGCAAGGCTGGTCTTCCATCTGAAACTCCATTATTTGCACAGTTTAATTTAACAGGTAGCAGTATTTTGCTGCTATGTTGTTTGTTTCCAGACTGAATTGCCTATATTGATTTTGTACTGTTTTGTCTAATGATTTTTCTTTTAAACCCCACTTAATATGATTTATGACCTTCACTCCTCTGCCACAAATCCAGCTGGAGGATGCTTAGTCTACCAGTAAATAAATTATTTTAAACACAGCCTCAGAGGTTCTCCTCAGCAAATTTCTCCACAACACCTTGGAGATGGGCTTCAGATTTTTGTCCTCTGCCCTTTCTTCCTCCTGTCACTTCCAACTTAACATCTCTATCCCTCGATGCGCTCACTCTCCTTTGCAATGCGCTTCCCAGGCACGTCCTTCTAGGATAAGCTGCCTTGGGGAGTGGGCTCCACTGTGCTACTGTTTTTAATGTTTGCCACGCAGCTGACGCTTATCCATTGGCTTATCCATAGCCCTGATGCTTACAAAAGCAATCTGTGAAAGGTTTAAGCCTTTAATTGTCAGAAGTGGATGCCAATCTGGGTTGGCTTGTCATCCGCATCATTAGAAACAGTCAAAACCCTGAGGAAGTTATGATTTGAACGCGCCTCCTTTGGAACAGCTTTAGTGCATCTCCCTCACGAGCCTGACGAATTCAGGTTACACTGCAGTTTGATTTGTTTCTGTAGCGCAAAAACTACAGAGCCGTACAGTTCATCTTGAAATCAACAAGCAGATAGTTCATCCTCCCATGTGCACGTCACAATTTTGAAAATGAAAATGACAAAAGAGTAACCTATGTCGAAGGCAAAGGGATTTTTGTGGTGTTAGTCAAGGGCAAATCTTATTTGCGATTTACATTTTGACAGGTATAGCAAGGAAAAGAATCATAGTATCTCTTAGTCATGACGCATGACTGCATAAAGCAGCAAAGCTTACGACACACTAAAAATAAGCTTTTCCTTCCCTTTTCAAATTAACATCTAAGATGAAAATATAACAAAAGGTAGAAATAACTTTTTGCTTTATTTTATTGACAACTCTAAGCTGATTTTTGGACCAAGACCTAGACTAATAATAAAAGATTCATATTAACTCAGATCACACAATGGAATTAACCAAGCTCCCTCCACTCAGCTGGCAAAAGGGTATTATTCAAAACTTAAAAATCATTAAAAACGTTATCCCCAAGGTTCAATCAGTCTTACTCATTGTTCTAACCACAACAGTGATAGTGGAGCTAAAGGAGATTAACAGGATATACCAGAACAAGAACAGGCACATCTATTTTGCTATTAGTTTGATGAAGCAGAAATGGTAAGTGATACTAGATGAAACAGATTATACTAAAATAGCCTGACTTGACAAGACTTGCCTGTAAAATACCGTCATTGTAGTTGTCCGTTGGTTTCCTGTAAGTCTTTAACACTGACGATTGCTTCATTTTTCACAGTTTATGCCCGAGTCACCGCAAGTGGAGTTTGCCCCAGAAACATGCAGGGAGTAGTTTCCTCTTAGCTGTGAATCCAAATGAAACCATTTCCGGTTGTTAAGTTTATTTGATCGGTCAGCTATACATGCTGCATGGCATATGTTAAAGAACCTGATGTCTGTAAAGCCAGTAAAGTTACTGTATGTCTTTGGCTTACATTTGGATGGGATTATTAGCCTATGTTCAGTAATAGGTTAGCCTGTGGCTGGTCCAGGCTACAGAGGATAGAGCGTGCCTGCACACTGTGGGCTCGCATACCTTTCCTCTGAAACTAGCACTACATATCCCTGCACTTGGACTCTCCGCAGGAGGGACAACATAATAGACAATATGGAGAAGCCCACTGAACTCGAGTCCTACGTTGAAGAACGTATATACCATGCAGTTCATTTGCACAGACCTATTCTTGCTATGGTTTGTATTTCCTCAGGTCTTAACCTTCCCACCCCCTCTCCGATTTTCTTTTAAACTCTCTACATAAGCAGTACTGCAGAATAACTAGTTTCCTCACATAGCCCTCACAAAAAAAGGCTGCTGCTTGTCTCCTGAGGATGTATTGTAAAGTGAGCGACTCATTCAGAAGCACTACCAATTGTTCACTACCTGGTATGCACAGAATAACTCACCGCTATCTTCGCAAAAGCACATTTGAGCTAATACAAGCCAATTTTTATGTGCAACTAGGAGGAGAAAAGAAAAGCACTCAACATCTCCTATCCATGGAATTTAGGCAAAATACCATGGTGGCTTGGCTCAGTATACGCTCTGAGTTTATTCTCAGCAATACGATTTCAAGGCATACGCTGCAGAGAAAACAGTAAGCGTCATTGACTGACAATACATGTACTTTGTGTCTACTGTGAACATCTTTAAGGAAAAGAACCAATAGGGGTTAATTAATTGGCATTAGCATAATTTCATAGAATGATTTTAGCTCTCAGATCCAAAATATTGTACTTACTTTGCATAATCTCTCTGAAATCACTGGAGAGGTTTTTATTGCTGTTATGCAAACGCCAAATATAGAGCACCAATTTTGCTCACATCAAGATCTTTTTGACTGTCATCCTGCGTTCAGGATGACGGGGTTAAAATAAATACAGCACCAGTGGTGGCATTGCATGGGTAATGTTTCTGAAAGATTAATTATTCTTGAATAATTCATTCAGTGCATGTGTCAAACAAAAATACGTCTTGAGGAGCAGGTGGGTCTTTTCCCACCTATAGCACTGTCTGCTTTACACGATGTCCTGTTACTGCAGGCATTGCAAAGAAAAGCTTATCTCTAGTCCCTTTGGGGGGACTGAGGCATAGTCCTTCTGGAAGATGGCTGCCCTTAGAAATTGCCTGGCTGTGCCTCACATAGCAGCCCATGGTCCTTCTGGGGTCTGTCTTAACCCTTGTCCCCCTCAATGTTTAGATCAGCCTCCACGGTAACATCGCACCAGAAGGATTTGCCAAGGCAGAGGGAGTGCTTATCTGCAACGCTAGAGGTGCTCGAAGGGAATGGCTCAAGGCGAGCAAACACCACCACTAGAGATGTGAAGTGCCCTGGAAAGTGCCTTACCCTACCCTTAATTTTGGTCACAAGCACGTGCTACCAGGACCACACGCTGCCTGCTGGGGAGCACTACGCCACCCTACCACCGCCACAGCAGGAAGAATTCCTATTTCTAGTATACTGCAGCTTGAGACTCACAGAAAGGCAGTGATAAATTTGGCATCTCATTTGCCCGGAGAATTGAGCTGTTAGAAAGCTGTCTGTGAACATTTTTGCCTACTTTGATACATCAAGAGATGATGTATAAATCTAATAATCTTTTAGAAGGTGGATCTGCACCATGCAGCTGATCGCTTCCTACAAGAAGCACACACAAAAAACAGTCTTGGTATGAGAGCTGAGGCCCAATGTCCCAATGGGACAAAGGCCAAGAAATCCCAGAGCATTAACTATTACTAAAAGTTTATAAATTAAGGAGCCCTTTCTTATAGACTGTGCCTTTCTAATCCACAGCTAAACAAAAAGAAACGAATCCAAGTAATTTGATGATTTTATAGTAAAAGAATTATCACCCTACCTGCAACTCTCTTTCCCTAAAGTATTCAAGTATGGAGGTAGTTACAGATCTGCTGTATGATATATCAATTTTAAATGCTAATCGGCTAATATCCTTGAAGCATCTCAATCTCTAGCAAGTATAGTACAGCCAGATCAAGAGCGCTCACATGCATCATTGCAAGATTACAACCACTTTTAATTCAGTCATGCTGACCTTCCAGCGGTGAGCTTAAAACAGCTGAAAAATGAACCCTTCAGTGATAAGGCTGACTGCCATTGAAATTTAATTGTCCCTGGTGTTGTTGTGATTAAAGGCCTCACCTTGTCGATGCTTGCACTGGTTTTGGTAGTCCAATAAACAGAATGCTTTATCAGCTCTGACAGTCATGCGCCTGAGAGTCAGGATTTAAAACAAACTAGTTAAAAGAACTAAAATATCTTGGCTGCTATTTAAAAAGGGAGAGTTATTTTGGTATTTCTTATCCAGTGAGTCTTCTAGGATCTTCAGTTTAATTGTTCCAAGTACTCTTGGGGGCTTCAAAATACGGTAACTTACCCACGCACTTGAGCTTGCATTAAATTTGCATTAAACACAGAAAGTCAAAACAGAGTGTCAACAGTTGTTACGGATGACAAAAAAACATTACAGGTGGGAACTGACCCAGTGGCATACTGGAGAACATCTTTCTGCTAAAAAGTAAGGAAACACGCAGTCATAAACTCTGTTTAGCTTTCAGGTGCAGATTAGCTGTAAGATATATTTATACTTCAGAAATGTTAGACATGCAGTGAAGTTAAATTATCCAAGTACTGATCCAGTATTCAAGTACCAAATAAAAAGAAAATGTTGAAGGGAGTGATATGCTAAGTTTACTTCACTTCTCACAAGAAAGATGGAAATGGGGGGGAAGGTCTTGAAACATCTTTGTGGAAGACATTTTGGATAGAAGCACTCTGCATGTTATACCTTTTTTGCTTTTCCATCTTAGAGCAAAAATTCTTTTTTAAAGCATGCTGATGGTTCACATTAATTCCATTTAGCAACGTAAAGCCAAGATTATAAGATATAATGTCAACAGACAGGAACAGAGGAGTAGGGAGCTTAGGAACACTAATACAAATGATAGATATGGCATTTTTATGACCACTATGGCATGTATGCGCTGCATGAAGAACAAATGGAAAGCTAGAGGTTGTGAATTTAATAAGATGCAGATATGATGAAACTCTCGCATGATATATGATTTATAAAGTATTCCAACAGTCCTGAAAATGCTATTAACAGCAGAAAGGTTCTTGACACTAGAAGGACTGTGCTGAGTGATCCTTAGAAGAGGAGGAAGGTGAAGTCTTGGGGCGGGCAGAGAGCTGTCTCTGTCCTCCTGCTGCCTTCACATTGGGGTTTCCACCCTGAGGGTGGGAAGGGAAAGGAACTGGGGAACAAAGGTGGTTCCTGGTCACCCCTTCTGCCCTCCCCTCCGGCCAGCCCCCCGGTGCCCTATTTCAGCTAAGGAGGGATCTCACCATAAAAAAACAACCCATTATTACTCTTCTGTATGAAACAGTTTCCAGTTTGGTAATCAAGAATTTAACCCTCTCTTCTGCTAGGCTAGACACACAGTAAATTTTTAAATAAAAAATGAGCTCAATGTGAACGCAGCCCAATATGATAAGTGAATTTTATAGGGATTGTTTCAGTGCTGCAGATAATCCATTTGGGTGTCTACGCGCGAAAACAAGTTTGGAGCATCTGGAAGTTCAAATTGTTTTCCACTATTGCAGATCAATTTTGAGACTAGCGGAAATGCAGTCTGCAATGGAAGTAAGAGCAAAGTTTCTGAATCTAGATGTACTTAGCAAACGAGTATCCTAAACTGTTAGTCATGTACTGACTCCTATCAAATTTGAACTGAAAAGCTTTGAAAAGTAGAAGCCTATCATTGAAACAGAAGAGCAAATCTTCTGGTGCATTGATTTCTAAAACTACAGCTCCCTAAGAAAGGGCAAAAAGGCAATCAAAAAACCCATGAAATATTGACAAATGCACACTATCAAAGCAGAATGTTATATTCTTCAAACACGTATCTAGAAAAAGAGAGAACTAAGAAAGTACATCTGACTTACCATGTCCCTTAGGGCTCTACTGGCCAGGGCCCAAAATGGTATGAAGACAAATATAGAACAGAAGACAAAACTGAATTAGTAGAGACGAGATCAAGACCACTACTAGGCGAACCAGCATTTCCAGTGAGACACACCCCTCCCTGTTCCCAATCAGGGTGGATGATTATGTGTAGAGCCCAGAGCGCCAGTGACTAAATAATTTGTAAGCATCTTTAAAAGACAGCTGGAATAGTGGCCTTTCTTCTTAAAAATGAAAATAAAGTTATATCTGGCCACAGCTATCACATGAGGTTTAAGCCCCTTATCAGTAGTTCTCGACTGTTCCTGATTTGTGGGCTCCCCAGCAGTTCTAACAGGGCGTAAAATGCAGAGTGAAGGTAAGGCCACAAACAGCCAGGTTTCCTTATCTTTCATAAAGACCCTAAAAATAATCTGTGGTCTCTCAGTTTTCCATCCCTCAAATGTTTATTATCTCAAGTTGAAGCTCTTCAAAATATCTAGACTTTCTAGCTGAAGGCAGTGGTCCCATTTAGCTGACAGAAAGACGAAACTCCGGTTTTCAGTGCTGCCTGGCAGTCAGCTTGTAACCAAGAGAGGCAGAGCTCTTCTTGATGGCATCACCTCAAAAAACTGAGTCTGAACCCCTCTATCTGAGCAGAACCACAGCATACAGCCACAGAAAAACATCCTACATCGCTGCCACAGACGTCACCTGAACATATTAATTTCCCAATGTAAGATGCATCCACACAAAAGGTTTCTGCCACCATAACAATTTCTTATGAACGTATCTAAATTTTTACCTTTAGAGCTATGCTATATTTGATCTACAGGGTCACTAAACAACAAAAAGCAAAGCTATATACAACAGGAATCATGCATTCATGCAAAGATGTATGATAATTTGTCTGAGATGAACTATAACCCCCTTACTACCTAAAATGTATTTCCATTTTTTTCCAAAGACATATCAGATTTGGCATTTAAAATTGTGAGATCACTTTTACAATTTTTAAAGGTATGAAATAATAGAATCTCAGTTCAAGTCACAACCTTGCTAATGCATTACATCTATTCATATTCATTTAATCCAAAAACTCCGGTGTTATTAACGTAAATGAATCTGCAGAAGAGCATGTTTATCTACTATCTCCATGCAAAAGAATTATTAATAAGAACTCAAGATCCAGCTTGCCCATCCCTCTACACACAAGAGCACTGACTCAAACTCCTATTTTATACCTAAAAATTCCAAATCTGGGCCCACATTTATGATCCTCTTCGTTTAGGAGTTGTCATTTTTGTGAAGTTAGGAGGTAAAATTGCCTAAAGGAAAGGTCTAAACCCATTCATTGTTATTTTTCAAATTGTAGGTTTAATGCTGTCAATACACATTTGTATACTCTTTTTATATATCTATATATCTCTATCTATCTATAGAAAAAACATAGCCCTGCCACCTTTAAACACTGCTAATGGCCGCCAACACAGAAGACTATATTCCAGTTGTTGATTTAAGAGTATTTTAATATTTTACATTAGGCAATATTTTTCCAAAAAAAGTTCTGAGGCTCTCTAAGAGATGCATATCCTAAGCAAGCAGGATGTGTGGGATGTGTCATGTCCCACAGCATATTTCCTCTGATATATTTATGAGGCTTGTCTAACTGTTCTTTCAGGTTGGTAAATGTTCAGAATATCATCAAGGGACAAAACAAGGATGTTCCCTAACTCCTCCACAGTCTTTGATAGTGATTGAACTTCCTGCTGTAAATGTAGTTAATACATTCAGCCCCTGATGTCGGTAGGTGATGTGCTGTGAGTATCATGCCTAGGAAAGCTGATAAGAGATACTATATCCAGGAAGAAATATGGGAAACTCAGTTCACAACCATACAGTAAAGGAAAAGAACCGTCAGGTTTCCTTAATATACAGTTTCAGCATATTATTTTTACCCATCACTCTTTCCCCCTTTAGGTAAAGGTCAGGATTTGCCTTACTCAAGTGTTACAAATTTGTCATGTTACTATCTTCACTGATCTTTCTTTTACTCGCCTTTCAACTATCTAAAAATTAGATGAATAATGTGTCTGACTTGGGCTCCTCCACATATGAAGCCCATTGATAGAAAAAAAAAAAAGCAAAAAAATGCATGTTATTTCTAAATGCTGCTTTTATTAACTGGTTACATGTTAAAACTGTTACCAGTTTAAAAATCCTTCTTAAACAATTGAGTGCCAGCAGAAATTATGATGTTATTAACAATGTTACCATATTATGATTTGTCATCTGAGGAAATGCTGATCTTCTGTTTAGATTTTGCTATGGGGAGCAACCCGGCTCCTCTCTCTCACCAATACGCTCCTCTAAATGTGTGCCATGCTCTTAGCAAAGTACGCCTGCTTACAGTGAGACAATTAAGCTAGTTTTTCCTTTTGAAGTTTGTGACTACAAGAGGATTTAACTGCTCCTTTAATGAGATATAGTATTCCCACTGGTATTTTATTAAGATCACCCTTTGGCAAAAAAAAAATCACTCCCCACCCCTTACTGAAGACAACTCTGAATTTATAATCCCATTCTCGGCTCACATCATAGAAAAAAAAAAAGAAATCAGCAGCTCAGCAAGCAGGTTCAGTTCAGCCACTGAACTGCTCTGCGTGCCGCTGCTCTTCTGTGAGCTCCCGCCCACGGCACAGTCCTGTGACCAGAAGAGAAAAAGAGGGAGAAGGAAAAACACTCTCACCAAACCAGAGAAAGACAGATTAGCAAGTTACACTTTGCTTCTATTCGTGTTTTCCTCCATTACGTCTTCAGCCTGTGGCTGGAGGTGCATGTGGCCAATTTTTTGCTTTTGCTGCAGGCTAGAGGCTTGGATTTACCCAAGTACTGACTTCTACAAGCTCTGGAAACCTCTGGTTTCCATCTCCGAGGCTTTGTGTGCGCCGTCTCGGCACGCACAGTGTTTGCCTCCACAAACACCACCGCCCCCATCCTCAGTTAGCACCTTCTGAGGCAGGGTCCTGCTCGCGCAAGCATTGCCACCAACTCCGGTTAACCAAAAATGCAAGCTCAGGTTGGCCATGCGCCCATGGAAATCCCTGAGCGGGGTCCTCTCCCCTGCTTTCTGCCCCAGCTCACTTTGGCCATTCCTCTGGTGGGCTGCCAGGAGTTCTTGCAAAATCTACAGTTGCCCAGATGAATTCACAGACTATTAAGCTTAAAAAATAAATAAATAAAAAGGCTTTTCAGCTGGATCAGTTTGCTGGGTTTTAAGTTAACCAGCTCCTCATGTGCTCTCCAGCATAGGAATGGAGGTAAGCCAGCACTAGAGAAGTTTCCTTGTCAGGGCCCCCAAGCCGTAGTTAGATCCTAATTTCTGTAGCACTGCTGTTATATAACCAAGTAATAACACATTTAACAATAATACGAATTAAGCAAAATGCACTTTATGATGTAGCACAGAAAATGAGATTGTAGAGATTGAGAACATTTGTCCCCAGCTGCCACATACAGATCAGGCCTTACATATGCAGCATGGTTGATCAGCATACCTAATATTTAAAAAACTGAAGAATTTAACTGAAGAATACAGTTAAAAATAATGATAGGAAATGCTTCTAAAATCAAAAAACTATTTAAAATCTGAAATATAGATTAAATAATCAGGAACCCTTAATACATATTTTTCTGTAAACTGTGCCAGCAAAACTAATGTGAAGAGAACCAGCAATTTTTCTCACACATTTTTCACATATATACACTGACATATAAATACAGATATACATGAGCCAGCTTCTTATAGGCAGAATGGCATCTAATTCCTCTTGCAGTTAACAGAAATAAGGCACTTCAAAGTCTGGACCAGATTAGAAAATTGAGGTCCAGGCCTTGAAACTGCTAAATGCCCCTGTGACTTACTTCAGTGGCCCATAGTACTGAACGCTTAGCTGGAAACTTCTGCCAGCTGGCGGGCAGAATTATGTGGTGGGCTTTAATTATGATGTTGCGGATACAGGATTAGAGCTGTGAGTTAACGTCAACTTGCTATTACACTAATCTTCTGTTATTTAAAATTGTAACCCTCAAAGATGGGTAAAATATAATTTGTGGCCTTTCCAATGGTGTGTACTGTATTTCAACATCATAATTCTGAACAGCTGTAATAAATAGCAGAGGCAAATAACAGGGGATCCTGGTTCTTCAGATTCATTCATTCCCAGTCATCCTATAACTAGATTTCTAATGGGTGTCATTACTCAAACATCAAAAATCGCTCAGCACAAAACTTTGACTAAATTTTGCATGGCTACCTGGTGTTATAGAAGAGAGTTGATGCCTTGTTATCGAGCACTTGTTCCCAGAAGAGTTTCAGCACATTAATGGCGGTGAAGTGGCTGGTCACATGTTGAGTTGAGAAATATGGCCTGGAGTGGTATTTCTTCTCAGCATCTGCTAGGAAGAACAAAGTGAAGAGGAAGGGGTCAAATCCCTTATTCTATCCTACCCTTCTGAAAGCTGATAGAAATTTTGATGTAAGTGACAGTAGATGGCTCAGGCTTCTGATCTGTAGTGAATAGTGTTTTATTTTGTACTGAAGGAAACATCTCTTCTCTTTCTACTTTCATATGGAAATGCAGAATCCTTATATCTTGCTTTCATGATATTTGGCATGATTGGCCTAAATTTGAATTCTTTTTCCTCTCTGAGATTTCTTTTCCTTCAAATCATATTCATTTTCCATGTAAATGGCCAAAGGATAATTTTAAATATTACCTAGGGACCCCATATAAAATGGATCAAATGGTAAAAAATTAATGTTTTGCATAGAATTAGTCATCTTGAATTGAAAATCAATTCTTGGTCTCAATGCCTCATACTCTGGGATAGTTCACCATCACAATGCTTTCTACGTCTGGTTGTAGCCACTAAATTATTTGTACTCTTCTTTTGCATGTCTAACAGATACAAAGAGATAAATCAAATTTTTGTTCAGTTGTTACAGAGTGATAAATGAGCTAAAACCAACCGCTTTTTCTGTGTGTGCACGCGTGTGTGTTTTCAAAACCTGGTGCTGGGATTTAATAGCCTATATACACATTAGTACCATCTGGTAGAACAATAGAGATCCCTTAATCTCCACATCCTTCTTGGTTTAAATATGATTATTGTTGAAAAGCTAGCACAGGTTTCAGAAGGGAAATGAACAAAAAGACAAAACCCAAACAACAGACATCAAATTAAAATTCATGAAAAAGACGTCAATCATCTCTGTCAATTAAACAGCATCATGTGGTGTTACTTTGCTTTACTATCACTGGGTCCCATTCAACTCCCTGTGCAGAGATGTAGAGCAACCTTCTCTGTGTAAATAGATTTTTTATTCTGAATTTGGCTTCCTTACTGAAAATATCAGAGAATTGTAACCTGCGTACATTCACCAAGCTGATCTTTACATCTAACACATACTCAATCTTGCTGTTCTTGTTTTCACTTAAAACGTGTCCATGAACTTCTTTTCTTCTATGACTTTCGGAGATGGCTGCTGCTTTCACTTTCACCAGGTGTGAAATACTTCTTTTGTTAAACTGTTTTCCCAGTCTATTGTGTAAATATGCTGGGTTGCTTTGGAAATTTTGGATAGACTTTGAGTTGCATTTCAGAGGCTGGTGCAAGCCTATTGCTATATGATACACAAACTAGGATTTTGCTTGAAATGAGTTCTGGTATATGAAAGAGAGAGGAAATGTTGAAGTGAAGTGATATTCTAACAGATACCATTACTGGAGGATTCCTCTGTCCTGAGAACTACAGCCTAATGACATAGTTGCGTCAATAGATTTACTTTTCCATATTTATCAAGGCGCCATCACAATTCTATTTCAGTCTTAACTTAAGGGGTATGTTCCCTGCTTGGTACCTAACATAATTACTATAACAGGTTTGCAGAAATATAGAAAAATACTGATTACTAAGTGCTTTAACTCCATAGAGGGTAGACTGTGCCACTCTTATTCGGACTGAATGCTACGTTATTGTGCGAGAGCTTTGTTTGCTACTTGGGAGCTACAGAAACAACCAAGGCTAAAATGAGGATGAATAGCAGAGACCCTGTGTACCAGGTATCTGTTCCCCTTCATATAAACCGTAAACATAGAAACAGTTTGCTTTTTCTGCAATCTGGATATCTTCTCTGTCTTTTGGCATCTTTGTATTTTAATAGAGTTCCTCTGTGTTGCTTGCCCGGATGTATCTTACTTGAAGTAATGAACTCTCTCCTTGGAAGTGTCCCCTTCAGCATATGTAAGTGGGAAGTAGCTCTCAGAAACATAGCTTATTGCATTGCATGCTCACAGGCAAGCACGGAAGCAAGATTCATCACCAAATAGCTGCTTAAGTATTTGCTTCAACTTTAAATTAAAACGTTTGGAGTTGAATCCTAAGCGGCTGCCTTCAGCGAGCTCTAGCTTTATCAGAGATACCAAGTAAATAGCTTCCCCCTGCCCCCAACATTTAATTACAAGGGATGCAAAAACGAAATCCTTGCTAACACCCGAAGCATTTTGAATTCTCGTACAGTCTTTCAAACATAAATTATGATGTTTCAACTCTGAATAGGTTCTTTTTAATGCCCTTATTATGTCTGCCATTGCTGCCTGAATTCTTAGCCGTATATTGCAGCAACATATAAACCTATCATACAGAATAAAACCTACAAACATAACAGCAATAGACAACCAGGAGGGCAGAGGACCGTGCTGCTGAAGCTGGAACACTGCAGAGCGCAGCTCGTGGATGAGCCAACCCCACTGCTGCTCCCCTTTCTCTTGGTCACTCACTGCACGGTGGGAAGGAGGAGCAGGGGTCCGAAGGGAGGCTGCTGGCCGCAAATCCTTAATGGTACAGGATACCTTGCCCAGCTTCTTGCACCCTGCCACGAGTGCAAAACAAGCTCGTGCCCTGCTTTGGTTTTTGGCATTTTGCGTACTGAAAGAGAAAAGGAAAGCTGTTCCTTGGTCTCCCTGAGGGAGATCTGGGAAGCTCTGCAGTACAGTAGTTGGATCTTCCCAAACTGCGTAAGAGAGAAATCATGTGTATCACTCATTTATTATAGTATCGTCTTTCCCTAAGCCAAGTCCTATAGCTTTCCCAAGCCAGCCACACGAAGATCTAGCATCATTCTCAGACCTAACACTTCCCCTTTCAAACAGTAATAAATATGCAGGTGCACAAACAAGGGTACGTGAGGCACTACCATTGGTTTTTCCATCTGATAATTTCTTCCTTATAAATGTAGTACTCTGATTTTATTAAAAGAGATTAGCTCGTATCCCTCTCTGGGACTGATCAAATGCTTGAGAAAAAGGGTATTTTTTGCCCAGTGCCACTATTTACTGTATGCAGTCTTGCTTTTCTGTCGGAAAATGAACTGCTTGCTGTGCCAGTTTGGCACCGGAAAATACACAGGATTGGTAGAAAGACCCTGGTTCTCTCTGAAATCCAAGGTGTCTTAAATATTCAGAATATTATGTTGCTATTAAGCTGTTAGATTTAGGTCAATGTGCTATTCCTTTTGAGATTATAAAACCATTCTGACCTGGATTCTGATAATACAGGGCTGTCTCACAGCAGCTCCTGAAGCTGGCAAGCTATCATGTGTTAACAAGAACAAGCCTGGACATTTTGCTATTTGGATACTAGATGGAGCTCAGGGAAATTATTTGGAAATTATTTGTAACAGGCTTTCAAACAGTATGAATCATCCTCAACGCATACATAGCAATTTATCCTAGCTGCTTCGAGGTGTATGAATGGGATGCTAAAGGTCTCTAGCAATTACCTGTCTGACTCGGATTCACTATCTGCATATACAAATAAGGAGAAATTCAATGTAGTAGTAAGAAGAAAATCAGTATTGTACTACCTTAGATTAGACACTTTACTGGTGAAGACATCAGTACTGTAATACATGGCAGCTATTCTTTTACTTCATATAGAAACCAAACTGTGATAAAGTTCCTTCCTTAAATAATGCAAAATACTTACTCGGTCTTAGGTTTTGAGCAGCTCCGCTGAGCCAGGAAAGAATTGGCTTTCTTGTATTATGGTCTTGAAGCTATAATTCCCAAATCTTTATGAGGCTAAAATAAGAACAAGAAGGTAAATTACAGAGGATATACGGTAAATAAGAAAGAGTGCATCAGTAGAGTACAAACTTCAGGCCGTTTGTGCACTTGCTCTAAGCCAGTGACAGCTTCGTGCTGCAGTCTCTGCTTCGTTTTCAGTGAAAATTGGGAGCAGCTGTTTCACACCATGAAACAGCAATGGCATGTATGGTGATGACTGACTTTACTATTCGTCATTAACAGGTGATTGTGTAAACTATTCCCTATGTTTACCAAATGGGAACATTACTGAATGTTACAGTAGAAGCTGTGTCTTACGGGACTCTGAACAAGCACTGTAAGATCAAGAAGATGGAAAAGCGTGGCACAACATATTGCACAAATCAAGATGAATGAGGAAAACCAACTTTTCAACATGCCTTCTCTCTTTTGATTTCAGTGGGATTCGGAACAGATTCACAAAGATTTCACTGAGAACTGAGTAGATGCTCAAAATTGCAAAAGATCTGATCCAGCATTAGAAGGCGGGATTGTCAAACAGCTTTTGATGTATATTTGTGGTTGCTTTTATTGCTGCGAACCTAATTTTTTATTAATTAAATGCCAGGCCTCTCATATTCATGAATCCATGAATGGCAGCTAAAAGAAGAGAACCTATCAAATGTTGTGAAACTCATACTAAATTGGCCCAAATTGGCAATATGTACAGGTCTCAAAGCAATAACTGCTTTCCCCAGGTGTAAGCATTTACAGTACTTGAAAGGTACAAGATTTTTACCAGGAAGCCAGCCAGGGGCTACACGGTACATTTGTATATCTCTTCTATGAATTTATTTGGCAAAATTATAAACGGGAACTGTTACTACAGCTGAATACTTAAATATTTATAAGACTGCAAATAGCTAATATGTATAATTTTGTCTTCTGCATCACTACTAAAATTGCATCTCTGGTGTTGTCTCTCTCTTTTTTTCTTAGGCCAAAGACTTTTTCAGCAGTATAGACAGCATCATTCAACCATTTTTTTCCCTGCTAAACTGTATTTATTCACGTATCACACTAACCACTTGGCTTCCGGGAGTATTGCTTTATTTTCAGCTCAATATATTTCAGTATCTCTGGTAGCAAGCCACTGCTTCAAACCAGAGCCAAGTGTAATGGCAGCTATACGAAATGACCTGATTTCCCACGTAGAAACCAGTCTTTTTTGTAGCAGGGAGAAGTCATGCTGCTTATTCTAGATGCTGCAATTCTGAAAAGAGAGGGCAGGGTCCGTCCACCTGCTGCAAAGCCCAGGGAGGTCATAGCCACTTGTTCCAGAGGAATAAAAAGAACGATAATGAAGCACAAATTGAGTGTCTTGTCAGGAAAATACATTTTAACAGAACTTTAGAATGTTACCGTTTTGGATGGCAGTGTTTGGCCATTTATTTATCCCTTATATATGCGCTATATTAAGTACTCTAACGTGCACACACACAGCATGTTTTTGTTCTTTTTTTTTCAGACGAACAGGCCAGAGAAATGATTACTTTAATTATAATTTTAAAATATGCATTGAAGTGGATCAAATTCTATTTGCTGTATGCCATTCAATCCACACGCCCCCAAATCTGCATTGCAGAAAGTTGTGGGCATGGTACTATATGCAAGATACCAATAACTTCCATATACAGTGTAGCAGTCAGATGCATGCTCAAATGTTCTTTTTTTTTTTTTTAATTCCGTGGTTTTCACCGTGGCTAATAACATTATGAAAAATCAGGGTACATCAGAAGATGCAAGTACCTTAAATGGCATCCTCTTCCATAATACAGGGAAAAAAAGTAGCCAATATTCCACATCAAAGCCATTTCAGAAACACTTGTGACATTTTAGAGAAGGATTTTATAAACTAACAATCTGGAATCCATGGAAGAAAATGGCTTTCCCTAATAGAAGGTGCTTGAAATCTCATCTTTTTGTCGTCACAAGAACCTACTGAAGTTATAATAGACATTTTCTTCATCTGTACATCAGTTATATACTGTTGATGTACTGTTTTATGTTTTGTTTTGTTCTCTAAACATTTCCCCCTTCTTTCTTCCCCTGCAGACAAAATGACTTATTCACAGAAATACTTATTGGCCTTTTCATTAACATTAAACTCATCCTAACAATCCCAAGCAATCCTGAGCTGAGTGAAGGCATACGGACACTGGGTTAATAACCCTCAGTAGAGCTGTCCCCCATCGCTTTGCCTAAGCACTTTGCCCAACTCTTCTACACTCTTGCTATCCACAACCTGCTGGCTGAAGATTTTGTCCTAGGACTCATGGATCCATAGATGCATAGAGGGTCATGGTGATTTTCACTCTCCTATCCTCTTTTCCTACCCTAAGAAAGCCCTCCTTGTCCTGTTTGCCTTTTCCACCACCCCTGAGCTGATCCTTAGAGAACTGTTCGTAATGAGCCAAAGGTTTCTTTCTTCAGGGTAACAAGTAATGAGAGCACCTTATAAAGAGAAGCTAGAGTGAGTTATTCCTGCATTTCTTTGTACTTACTGATATTGACCGTCATTTGTCATCTCATTTGCAGTCATGCAGCATTAAAAGATCTTTCTGCAGCATTTTGCTTTCAATATAACTGCTTGGGTAATTTTATTTCACCTGCAAATTTTATCACTTTACTCTCCATTCCTTTTCCAGATCACTTACGAATACACCAGCCAGCACAGGTCCTATCAGAAACCTCCGTGAGTCTTCCTTCACAGCCTCTCCCCACTGGGAAAATGGGTTGTTTCCTCATAGCCTTTGTTCCTTGTCTTATCATTGGCATGGACACTGCTTTCTCAGTTTCTCAGGTTTCTTCAGTCAATTACAAACCTAGACCCGGGCAGATGTCAAAACTGACTGAGAAAGCTTCTTGTGTTATAAGGTAGTGTGAGCCCTGAGGAAGGTGGCTCTCAGCAATTGGTAAGTCTGGGTGCACTCTGTTCCCATCTGCCCTGACATGCTAGTGATTTTTGTCTCTGACTGCTGTGGGCACAGAAGTCCGAGTTTCAGGTGTTATTACAAAGATATGTATTTTGTACCATCCCATCTACCCTCATATTTTTTTTCTTTTTCTTCAAAGCCTTACTTAATTTTAAGCCTTATTTAAGAGTTAAGTCCAAGATGAAACTTTTTGCCGTGTTTCTATTCACCCCAGTTCAATAAACAGCATTTGTAATTACCTATTACAAAATATGTATTTTATATCTGTCTAACATTTCCTACAGCTCTAGAATCATCCACATAAAGATCTCGGCGCCCAGCAGATGAAGGATTTTAATGAATCTGTTGGAACTTCTAATGTAGTCAGTGGAAAATCATTCTTCGTCTCTTTTTTTCATTGTCTATGTTCTTTTTTGTCCTTTTTTATCCCTCAGGGAGTCATAATACTTTTCATTTCTGCAGTGAGGAAGGACATTACTCAGGACAAATCGGAGACACAATTTAAAACCATGAAGAGTCTGGATGATGTTTTGCGTAAATCACCCTATACCAAGCTGCTACGTCTATTTGTATCTCTACCCTAATGAATTTTTTGCTCTAATGTTACTCATAGGTTTTCTGTAAAATAGGAGTTTTAGTCATAATCTGCTCCAGTGCATTTCTGATCCCTCATTCTCCAATTTAAATGCAGTAACCATGTAGATAGCTGCCGAATAGAAGCCAAATCAAAATGATAGATACATATACATGTATGTGAGGAGATATATGTGTGTGTGTGTGTGTGTGTGTGTGTGTGTGTGTGTGTTTAATACACATATATGTGTGTGTATATACATCTGTGTGTATGTTTATGGATATAAATATAAAATATATAGCTACCAAAATCTGTTGCACCTGAAGACTGCTGAGCAAGCACAGTTACTTCTCTTATGAATTACTGAATGTCTTCTACCTAGATAAAGAGAAAGCTTAATTAATTGCCATGAAATAACTTGCATGACTTTCAAAGCACCATTTGAAAGACAAATCCATAAGCAAAATCTAAGAAAGTGACCCTCTAGAATAAACAAAAAACAGAACAGTTTTTCACTTGTTCCACATTTTTTCACAGTAATTATGGAGCATTATGGTAGAAGTTCTCACACTTTACCTGGGAAATCAGCACAACTGAGTATACCTCTGAAGTGCCTTTACACTAATGCATGCAGCATGGGGAACAAACATAGGAGGCATTAGAGGTCCACATGTAGTTACAGGGCTATGATTTCGTTGGGAGCACGGAGATGTGGTGGCACAGCTCACACAACTGGAGTGCTGCCATGGAGGGATACGGATGGTTTAGGAAGGCCAGGATGGCGCAGAGGGGAAGATGACTTTAATGGGAGAGAGCACCAAGAGTGCATGGGGCTCCACCTAGGCAGAGATGAGGGACCAGCTGAGAGCTTATGGGACAGACTTAGTGGGCAGACCAACGTGGGCAAGGTTGTGCTGGGTGTCTGCTGCAGATCACCTGATCAAGAAGAAGGAGATAAGGCCTTCTTCAGGCAACTGGAAGAAGCCTCCCATTTGCAGGCCCTGGTCTCATGGGGATTTTAAACCATCCTGATATCTACTGGAGAGACAAAATAGTATGGCACAAGCAATCGAGGCGGTTTCTGAAGTGCATTGATTACTACTTCCTAACACAAGTGATTAAGGGGCAGATGAGGGGAAACACTGTTTGAGCTGATACTTACAAACAAGGAGGAATTAGTCAAGGATGTGAAGGCTGGGGTAGCCTTGACTGCAGTAACTTTGAGAAGGTGGAGTTCAGGATCCTGAAAGGAGGGAATAAGGCAAATGGCAGGATAACAACCCTGGACTCGAGGAGAAGAGAGTTTGGCTGCTCAGGGACCTGCTTGGAAGAATCCCATGGCAGACGGTCCTGGGGAGAAGAGAGGTCCAGGAGAGCTGGTTACTTTTCAAGGATCACCTCCAACAAGCTCAAAAATGGTCCATCCCCATCAGCAGGAAGTCAAGTAAGAGTGGCAGGAGGCCTGCATGGATGACCAAGCAGCTCCTGACAAAACTCAGGCATAAAAGGCAGCCTACAGGAGGCAGAAGCAGGGACAGGTGACCCGGGAGGAACACGGAGACACTGTCCAAGCATGCAGGGATGGCGTTAGGAAAGCCAAAGCGCACCTGGAATTGACCCTGGTGAGAGACGTGAAGGGCAACAAGAAGGGCTTTTGCAAGAACATCAGCAGTCAAAAGAAGAGTAGGAAAAGTGGGCCTGCACATGCTCGCCCCAGGTGACCCACTGGGACAGGGGACCCAGTGACAAAGGACACAGCAAAGATAGGGGTACTCAGTGCCTTCTTTGCCTCTTCCTAACCTTAAAACATTTTTCAGGCCAATGCTGGGACTAAGACCCCTATTTCTGGCCCAAATGAGAAACTCTTCACAGGATAGGTCTCTTGACAGCACACCCCCTCCTTTGCAGACCCACTCCAACAGTGCCTATAGGCTTTCTCCTTCTCTGCCTTTACTGGTAAAACTTGCCTTCAGGAACCCCCAACCCGAGACCACAGGGGAAGTCTAGTGCAAAAAAGACTTACCCTCAATGGAGGAGCATCTAGTTAGGGGACACTTAAGCTGGAAAGAACACAGCTTCTTGGGACTTGGTGGGATTCATCAATGGGTGCTGAGGATGCTGGCTGATGGGTTGCGAGATCACCCTTGATCATCTTCGAAAGGTCTTGGCAATTGGAGTTTTCTGAGGGCTGGAAGGAAGAAAATGTCACTCTTATCTTCAAGAAGAGCAAGGAGGAGCATCTAGGGAACTACAGGCCAGCCAGGCCAACCTCGGTCCCTTGGAAGGTGATGGAGCTAATCCTCCTGGAGACCATTTCTAAACGTATGAAGGACAAGAAGGTGATTGGGAGTAGTCAGCCTGGATTTATGAAGGGGAAAGCATGCCTGACTAACATGATAGCCTGCTATGACAGGCTCCTTGGATGAGGGGAAGCCAGTGGATATTGGTTATGTTGACTTTTATAAGGCTTTTGACACTGTCTCCCATAACATCCTCACAGACAAACTGATGAAATACCTACTAGAAAAGGGCTGAACTGAAAGGGCTGAAAACTGGCTGAACTGCCACGAGTCCAGTGAGAGGCCATGAAGATGACTAAAGGACTGGAGTATCTGACAGAAGAGGAGAGGCCAAGGACCTTTCACCTTCAAGAAGGAAAGGCTCTGGGGGATCTTCTCAATGTGTGTCCATACCTGATGGGAGGGTGAAAAGAAGATGGAGCCAAACTTTTCTCAGGGGTGCCCAGGAACAGAACAAGAGGCAATGGGCACAAATCGAAATACAGGAAGTTCCATCTGACTTTGCGAAAAAACTTGTTATTCAATGATTAAGCACTGGAACAGGTTTCCCAGAGAGGCAGGAGACTGAACACGGTCGTGGGTAACCTGCTCTTGCTGACCCTGCTTTGAGCAGGGGCCTTGGACTAGATGTCCTCCAGAGGCTCCTTTCAACCTCAATAACTCTGTGATTTTGTGACTACTATTTTCAAGCAGTCCATACACTTTTAAACTATCATTTCCACCTTATTTTAATATTTTGAACGAGAAGAGTGTCAAGAATGGAATCTCTTACAATTCCTCAACAAATACAGAGACGATGCACACAGCAGCACTTTGACAGAAGAAAATACACCTGTCAGAATGCATTATAGTCTTATAACACACCTTGAACCACAGAACACGACTTTATGCAATATTAAACTTAATCTGAAAAGAAAAGAAATAGCTCATCATATGAAGTTTCCTCATTTTAAGTTAATCATGTCCTCAGATCCAGGAGGCCGGTGTTGTTCCAGTTTCTATATACTGCAAAAGAAAACCCCAGATCTGCAGAGCGATTAATACTATAATCACACAGATCTTGTTCATCTCCCATAAATCTATGATTCTGTGACAGTAATAATTATTGTTCTCTGTGATACAGTGAAATGCATTGACATGAAATACAATAGCCTGCTGGAGAGTAGCTCTTCTATGAGTAAAGGAAAAATATCTATTTATTGTTCTTTTGTGCATGTCATTATAGTGCTCTTACATAGATCACAACCATCAGAGCTGAAATGATACTTTAATTCTAATTGTGCATTTTCTGTTGCTCCAAATTTTCCCCTACATATATGTGTGTAAATATATATTTACCTTTAGGGCCAACATGTCCCATCCTTGGTCTCTGTTTAAAACATGAATGTTTTTCTACATCGTGAACAACAGTTCAGTTATGTGAACTGAACAACAGTTCAGTTTCAGTTATGCGATGATGAAAAGGTTTCTCTGCTTGCATGTTCCAAACAGAAATGTCATGCTCGGACAACTCAATAACTCAGGAACTAGAAATTCCCAAACTGGAAAGGAGCTTATTTTGTAGAGACCACTCTTATCAAGGTTGCAACATATTTAGCATAATAATTGTTTAAATTTTCTGCTTCACCACAAGCAGAAGTGTTCCTCCGTGATTCAAAGGCATTTCCATGCTAGGTACTCACTGGCTGGAGAAGCAGGAGGTTGTCAGCTTCATGAAGCAACTCAATCTACTTAAAATTCAGCTGAAAAATCATAATCTTATAGGGAAGTGGCCAATGACCTGGAGTCTCTAGCTTTTAGAAATTCTGCCAGGGGACCTATGAAATTAAAGAGCCTTTAGCAAACAGGAAGATTAAAAAATCTTGAATTTCAAAACAAAGCATAACAAAATAAATTCCCCTCCTTTTTTTCCCTTCTATTGCTTTTAGAAATCTCAAATATGAAAGCCTAGGAAGAGTTCATATATTGCTATACTGCCGCAACATCAAGCAGTCCAAGTAGGCCTGCACCAGAGTTTTTCAGGAAATTTTATTTTGGAAAAATAAGGATGAAGTAGGTAAACCAAATTAATTACTGCCAGATCAGTTATTTGACTTTAGAAGTGCTCTAGAGAAAAGAAAAAAAAAGATTCATATAGAATTTAAGAAACTAGGAGTCAGCCCAGTAGTTATTTCTGCACATGACATTGCAGCCTTAGAGTGAGATGCAAAAGCCACAGAGCAGAGAGCTCTGCAGATAGTCATTCTCCAAGACGGCTTCATCCTAAACTTTTGAAATTGTTTAAGTCCTGAAGGACAAGAGAAAAGGGGGATTTTATTCCTCATTTACTGTGTTAGAAGTGTTTAGCCAAGATTTTCAGATCCGGAAAGATTCTCCCTTATAATAAATGCCTGGTGAACGTACAAGAACATTCTAAAGAAATCTCAAAAAGCAATTTATGAATTTGTAATGCTCCCACTTTCCTGCTTGGCCTGCTTTTCAGTTTATTATCATGAGCCTCAGTTCATACCTCTAAGCTACACGAGATATACTCAGATATACTTTCTGACACTCAGTTGGGAAACCTCTGTAATTATCTGCCTGGCAGAATTAGGGACCACAGTGTGAAAAGTTCGATTTGTTTCTCATACGCTGCGTTTACAGCAAAATCTTAATGTGACCTCAAGGAAAGGAAGCAATTGTTTATAAAGAAAAACAAGGCAAAATCGCAAATTTGATGATCCTATTACACTGAGTCTTAAATGATTCAGTGGTACGTCTTAAAAAAGATTACATTAGTAAATAAACAGAAAAGGAACTTTTTTGGACATCTTATACATGATTTTCAGTAAAAACAGACTGCATAGTCCTTAGCTATTTGCATTAATGGTCCGCTAGCCAGCATCCCTCATTTGATGAAGGGCTGCAAAAGCTGACTGAGAGCAATTCAGAGGGAACAATTAAATCTCACCACTGCTGTTCCTCAAAAATCTGACAAGTAACAAGAGCAAGGGGCGCTGCACTTGATTTCCAATGTAAGGGAGACCTCAATTCCGCAATGGATATATTCAGCACATTCAGTTTAACTCAAGAAATAGAGGCTGACAACAAAGAGAGGAAAGTTGCAATATAGATTAACCAAGACAAATACTTTAAGACATTGTCCAAACCAACCCGGGGTTTCTATTGCTATACGGGGTTCAGTTTCACATTTTCCGAGCTTTGCTGCAAACATGTTGAAAGGTGGTGGGAAAAGTGAGACTCATTCATGTTTTAACTTACGTATTCCAGAGTACTGCAAGGTGGTAAGCAAAACAGAGCTGCACTGAAATCAAATGTGTTAGTGTGCAGACCTTAAGGCAATTTTCATAGCTACAGCTGAGCCACTAAGGCAGCTGGCCACTCGATGATATTAAACATAGTAAATTAAAGGCACATGTAATTGGCTCTCTCTCTCTGTATTTATTGCTCTCTTCCTTTGGAGTGCATCTGAATGTGCTCTGAACTGATTTCCTAAGGTCTCTTTTGGCAGAATTCCCCTGTTCTCTTTCTTGTACTTTCCTGTAAAAAGGACCTCAGTGAACACTGCAAAGTAGGTTACAGCCAGCATTAAATTGAGGCATATATACAAAACGGTTCTTCAGGGGCTTGCAAGTCCCTCTGTTATTTGTTTGCGTCCCTCCAAGGGGGTCTCTGAGGAGACGGAATTGACTGTTACGATCCGAACTGAGCCCTTGTACTCTCTTTTGTGTGTCTGAGGACATAATCTCTTTTCTGTTACTGCCTCAGTTGAAGTAGGTAATGAAAACAAATATGTACAAATGAAAGCTATCTTTCCAGTCCCCAGACATCTCTTTGACTTTAACAACCTGCCAAAATCTGTCATTGGTGCCATCATTACAATACCAAGTTGAAAGTGCTCCTATTCCATTTACTTCAACATCTGACAGATCTGTCACTGGTATAATCAGTGCTCCCTTGCACTGGCCAATTATTTCCTAAGCGGCAAGGTAAATCTTAACAAGTGAACTTAATGTTGATGTAGCAAGAGCCCAGAAAGTGCCACTTCTCTCCATTAGGGTCTTCCAAATTACTGTGTTTGTATGTGCATATGAGATCTCTCAACCAGACTAACTGTTTGGCTGTGAAATGTCTTCACCAAGGCAGGAGAGTACAGCTTTTACCATGCAGAAGGCAGCGCAGAAACCTCATCTCTGGACAGCTTGGCTCACGAACAAGCAGTACAGCATCTTCCCTCTGTTACTAATTTATAATAGGCATGCTAAAATACATTAGTTGTTCCACATTACCCTGTCTCGCCTCCAGAAAGCCATTTCATTTCCACCGTGAAGTCCGATGCATTATGTGGCCAGCACTGAGGAGGCAGCAACTCCCCGGGGCCATTTCTGCCCCGCTCCTCCATGCCAGTGCTGCCCAGCACAGCACCAGTCCTCTGAAGCTGGAGCAAACTTGTTGGCATTTCAAGGAGAAAAGAAAGCTTTGCATCATGTTAACACGGGGCTAATTACTCCGCACAACCTCCCTACGCTTCACAAAGAAAGGAAGTCCTTGCCATTTATGAAATTGATAGATAGAGCTGATACCAAAGTGCATCAATCAACACGTATTTCAGACAGTAAAGAGCGCACATCTAACAGATTTAAAGCCCCTTTTGTAAACAAGAAGGATCTTCATTATCTTTAACTTAATGGAATAACAAATGTTACCAAAAGCAGAGTCTTTCTGACAGATTCACATTAATTTCTCCAGTACTTTCTGGAAAGCAATTAGCTATTAGAGGCCTTCTAGGGTATTTTTTTCTTTTTCTTTCTTTTTTTTTTAATATGCAATTTAAAGTAATTAAAAAACTGTCGTCTTTGATAATAGCTGTGGAAAACAGAATGACTTATTTTGCGTCATGTTCAAAACGAACTGGAGAAGACGCGTTCGAAATTTGTAAAAAACCATCCTGTAGCACAACATAAGGGAACCTTTTACGAGAAAAGCCGAAACAAAAATAAATTAAACTAGAATTTTTCTATAACATTTTATACATCCCAACTGCCTCACTACGTTATTCTTATCTTTATACCCCAGCAGGCAGCTTTAATCCGGACAGCTCATGTTCTGATAGCAATCTAGCCACAACAGCATAGTTTAACATAGGCTGCTTAATCCAGCTGATGTGGTTCTCAGTGCCAAAATCAGCTAGTTTCCGTGCTGAGACCCTCGTATAAATCAGGTATCTTGTCCGAGCAACGGAAGATTTACCCATGGGAAAATAATGACAACACACCAATGACCCTTCTAAGACT
This sequence comes from Struthio camelus, assembly GCF_040807025.1. Taxonomy (NCBI): domain Eukaryota; kingdom Metazoa; phylum Chordata; class Aves; order Struthioniformes; family Struthionidae; genus Struthio; species Struthio camelus. The sequence continues at coordinate 37,361,121 of NC_090982.1, forward strand.
TAGCGTGCCTGCCTGCTTAACTACTGGATTTGTAGCCGTAGAGGTATGTAGTGAGTTGGCTTTTCAGAGCAGATGATCCCATCCAGGCACAAAAGAGACTTCCAGAATCAAAAGAGCTCACTCCTCCTTTTATTCCAGCTTTACAAACACTTCCCTTGGACTAGCTGACTGCATTCATTTACAACTTCTGTTTACTTCTTTCCATTCTTTGCGGCAGCAGATTTCTCCCGCCACCCTCGGAGTCTCTTATCAAGCATCCTTCATTCTTTTTAGGTAGAAAAGGTGAGAGGAGAGATTTTAAAAGTGAGAGAAAGTGCAGTGGAGAAGCGTAGAAAGGGCTCCAGTGCAAAAAAAAGCAACACATCATCACACAAGAAAGACAGCATTTCAAAATAAGGCACAGAGCTGCTGAATCAGTTACGCTGGCAACGTTAGTTGTCATAGTTTGTGATTTCCAAGAGACTGATTTAGCATTCTGTCTGTATTTCTGCCCTCCAGGTCATTGCACAGGAGGCCCAGCGCCTCCCTTGCATCCCCTGGCAGACAGGCGCGGCGAGGAGCTGTGCCCCACCGCGCTTCTCCTCCACAGGTAAGCAGGTATCTCCTGAGCTGCCAAAGAGACCGACGCGCTGAATTAGCAATGAACTCCCTCTGACTCTTCCTCTCTCTCCCTGCCTCTCCATCACATCTTTTAAAGAGCTGTTCAGTTGACCTGACAGGATATTTCTCTTATTCCTGGGGGAAAATAATCTAGCTTATTTTCATATGACTCTGCCAGCCTTGATTTGTCTGCTTACTACAGTGCAAGTAAGTTGGTGCATTTGCTTCAAAAAAAAAGCCATTAAGCCAATTTCACTAAGTCAATACATTTCCTCAGGGTAGGACAACCAGGATGCGGAGGAACAGCCCTTTCCCCTTCACTTTCACTCTCTGGCAGAAGGATTTGCTCAAGATATCATGTGGGGCTTTGGAGCTGCACAAAAACTTCTTTTCTGACCCATCTGTTGATCCAAAATTGGGTCAAAGCGCTCAAGTCTTCTCTTCCCAGGCAAGGCCATTTCTTGACCTGAAGGGGACTGTCCTAGTTAGCAGATTACAGTTATTTCGAAGCTACTGAACGCATCTGTCTCTTGTAAACCTGATGTTAAAACCTGCGGAAGTTAACACATTTTAGAAGAGTGACTTTTCAAGTGGAGAAATGTGGGAAAGGTGGGGAGGGAGCTTTTCAGCTGTGCTGCAGCGTTACAGACCTCTGAGGTCTGCGTAGGTAAAAGGCAAAGGCAACCCAAGAAGAGTGACAAGAGAAAGTGCCCTTGCCAATATGACAGAATAACGAAATTATCTGAGTATATAACCTTGGTGAGAACAGTTGTACATTTTCTGAGCTGTGTCATTCGCAGAGTATGCCCTCAATACAATGACAGTAATTTATAATTCTGAATGTGAGGAAAATATAGATCAGGAGCATTTATTATGGAGTTGTCTAGTAGCATTAGTGATGTCTTATTAGTGCTCTTCTTCTGATCTCTCCCTCGCCTCAGCCCCCGCTCATGGACTTGCACTAGTAAAGATTGAATCGAAATTGAAATAAAATGGGAATTTCCTTTACTGGGAACTAAGCATGCCCTGAATTTAACAGTATTAATTCCAGCTCCACCCTTTATTTTCTTTCTAGTCATGCACAGTTTTCCCAAGCTCTGACCAGGACTGGAACAGATTGTTAAAGCTGGTTGGAAAAATCCCGATGAAAACTTTCTTTCAGTTTCCTGCTGCCTTGCCTGCCTCATTCTGAAGCAACCTGCCATAAATCCTGTCTGTATGGATTCCTTTCTCCTGTATTTCAACACAGGGTACTTTATTATATTTACCTCCAAATATTTCAGGAATGTTAGGGAGAGATGGAGCAAGTGGTGGGGAACACAGGTTTGAAGAAAAATATACTGCATTTGGGAGATAAGGAGGATATTATGGGGAAAGGGTTTATTAGAAAATCCTTATTTCAGTCTTCATATATTGTATGCACTATACAGGCAGTGAATGCGATAATTCAGGGAAAATTTCAGAGGTAATGGGCATACACTGAACACTAACTGCATACCACATGCAGCAGTAGCTTTACTGAAAGTCCTGAACATATGACAACACATGTCCTTCTTGCCTTGAATTTTCATGAGAACAGTAATCTCTTCAGAGACATCTTTTCCCTTCTAGAGTTACCAAAAATTGCAGGGAAATACATGCATATACACCTCAAAATCAGGCTGAACAAAGTTCCTGGCAAGAAAAGAAGACACATCTTTGACAGCTTTGAAACAGTTTTTAGTAAGCATAGAGCTGACGGAATAAAAAGAGGAAAGAATACGGTAACTGATGGGGAATGAATAGGAAGTGGGCATCTGGAAGGAGCAAGGAAGAGTGTTTTGGGGCCAGGGGTGGTCAGAGCATTATTGCTGCTGTGACAAGGAAGGAGACAGAAGTGAGCAACCTTGTGACCTCACAAGGATATCCTGTCCATTCTGACTTTAAGGACAACCTTACTTTTTGATACAGATACTTTCAGCATCTACCTAATGGAAGGTTTTTGCATTAAATAGAGAGAGAATTCTGCCACAGCTATTTCAGGAAAAGTTACCAAATGATCGTACTAAAAAGTCAAAGAGTCATGGAAATTAATTTTTAAAATATCAAAAACCACACTAGATCTCTGCATAAAAAGGAAAGTTTTTTTTTCCCCACTCAGTGCAGAGAAAGACTGGCCTGTGCACTGCAATAATAAGGAACAATTTTAAATATGCCCTTTGTAAGCCCAGTTTAGTTTCATGATCTCCCTATAACTTTTCTCATCTGATCTCACTTTTCATATGGCGATAGTTTTTGCTGAGATCCCACTAGCCTTTCATAAGTTCCGAGCTTAGACTGTAATTGTAGAATTGATAGTTTAAATGATTCACATCAGCTCCATCCATCAACTCAGCCACATTCAACATAAACTAGCCATATCACTTATATCAACAAAATACAATAAAACATAGATCTCAGATCATTAATGGTACAAGTCCAGATTTAGCGATTCTAATGTAAATGCTAAAAAAATGGGATTAAGCGTGTATGTAGAATTCAGGCAGAAAACACACTTCCCCCATGAAGTGAGTAGGAGCTTGGCTTTTGACTTTGACAAGGACAAGAGGTGTGCAGTGACAGTGAATAATGTCAGACCCCCAGAATCTTTATCGAGCATACAAAGGCATAGCTTAAGGTTGGAGCTGCAGTCTTTGTGTCAGTTTTATTTCTTGGCTTGCTGAAGTAGGAATGTTAGTGCCATTTGGGGTTTGTTTTTTTTTTTTTTTTTTTTAATTTATAGGGATAATTGCTTTTAGCAGCAGCAGCTCTAATTGTAGCAATTAATGGTGTCACTTTTTTTCCTCTTAAAAAAAAAATCCAGCTGAGAGTGTGGAAAGAAATTATGAAAGAAATGAGATTAAAGGTATTGAACACTTCCCATGATGACGTATTTCATTTATACTTTTACTAAACAAAGAGACAGCAGGATGATTTTCATTTTTGAGCTTACCATGCAGTTCTGAGAAAAAAAAAAGCATCAGCACATAAAGGAATCGTAGAGACCGCAGAAATTTCTGCCCAGCCTAGATCATCATCTATTCTCAACCTGAACAAAACCTCGCTGTTCCGTTTCGTAATTGCCTTTGTCCTGATGCACTCACTCTGTATCCAGAGGAAGGTGAGTGGTAACCAAAGCTTACAGACTACCAATAAATAAATAACTGAATGAACTCCTGGCATCTGTGCTACATCTTGCTTTCTGTCCCCTGCCTATTAGTAAAGTTTCCTTTACTGCCTGTTAGCACAGCTGATCGGTTCACTGACCTCCATACCGTCTATTCATTAGACGCAGCGCTTATGGAACTGGTGAAGAAAAAGAAACTCAGACAAGTCATTTGAACTTCCAGAGCATTTCCTGAAAATTTTCTAGGCCCAAGTTCTACGTGCAACCTCCCCAGATTTTGCAAGCTTAACTGCCCCAGCAACCACTTCATCCTCTTGGGACCCAGGTAATGACAGAAGAGCTCCGTAGCCCTCCTCGTGCCCCGTCCTTCCTCTGCATAGTGCAAACACAAATAACGCCCAGGGAGGCCAAGCTGGATAGGGATGCAGCACCTCTGCTACCTACCTGAAATGTTGCAGGCAGACAATAACCTATTTGAAGGAGGACATCATTCGTCAGAGACAGAGTGCAACGACACGGATATTAGTTTTTGGTATTGCTTTTGGTTTTTTTGTTTACCTCCACCGAGCAAAAGGGTATCCTAGTTTCCTCAAAGTCACAGCAGCTGCTTTGTCTCTCTTTTTCAAACCCATCTCAAAATCCTTTCAATCAGTTATAGGAGCGTTTTACACAGATTCCGGGCATACAACTGATATTAAGGCATGCCAGCTGCACCAGCCGAACTGAAAGAGGAATACATTTTTGAAGGAAAGATAAAGAGATGAGGCACTTGGGTGGCCTTTAGATGAACAGCTATGGTAATCCTACTACCGTTCTAGGACTCTATTTCAGATCCCATTAATATACTACAACCAAGCAGCTGCATATTCAGGTCACTTCTAAACCATGCCCCCAGCCATACAAGCTGCACCTCTCCAGCAGCTCAAGTATGGTTTCTTCTTTTCAGCCAGCATGCAGTACATTTAATAATCTATTATATATCCTCAGCTAGTACAATTTGATACACAGCATTCTTTTCATGAAACACTGATTTGCAGCTCAGCATCACTTCTTGGCACGTCACGTCACATCTTAACCCAACATAAGACAGCCACCGACTGCATGCCATCTGAGAAAAACACTGCTGTAAGTGCCAGAAATATGTAGCCAGAAATATGTAGCTTCTTGAGTTTGTGTCATGAACAGAAGGCCTCTCTGCAGTAGAATCTAAGTACTTTCACTGTTTTCCCAATCCTTCCTTTTACATTCCAGCAAGTAAGACAATCAAAGTGAATTTAATTCTGTAGAGTTGCTCAGGTACTCTGGTACTCTGCACTTTATAGGAGAAAGGAATGGAAGGGTGAAACAGAGAGGTGCCGCTGCTTTTTTGTAGGCTCTTAATATCTCCCTTGCAATAAGGAGGAGGGTCATTGATTACAGGCCAAATGGTTTTCTGGAGGAAAGACAAAAGGAGGAAGGAAAGAAGAAAGGAAATCAAAGCAGCGAGAAATAAGGAATCAGCCAATATTTAATAAAATAGTTGACCGGCAGAACATAGAAAATCTGTATATTAACAAAACAAGCACATCTGAAAAGGTCTGGAGAAGTTTGAATCACTTTGAATCTTTGTAATTTTTGAGTTTTGATCCCTCATTAGAGATTAATATCAACCTTTCAAACTAGAAGATTTGTAGAAGAATGTAGGTTAGATCCAATGAAAAACTAAAACATGGAAAAAATTCCCAGCAATTGAATTTTGGTTATGAAAGGCATACAGGATCAGGCTCTGTACTAGTTAGCTGAATTTGTTCTTAACCATCTGTTCCACATCTTGAATCAATATCAGAACCTTCTCTGAGGTGGTTTTGGAGTCTTAAATAATTCTACTTCAAGAAAACAGCCAGAACAACAAACAGGTGGGACTGGTCCTGATCAACGTGAGTGATGTCCAGAGGCATTAGTCTGGGTAGCACCAGCAGGAGCATCTGACAATGTCCCTTCTTCTCCAAGCACATATCAGATTAGGTTGTGTGAATGCCAGGGCTGCAAAGAGAAGAAGAATAGATTATTACTGCCTTCTGACATTACTGTAAATGTTCAAAGGGGGGAAACAGAGAATCACATTTTAATAGATTTTTTTTTCTGTAGAGGAATTATTATTGTTAGAGAGGAAATTCATCTAACTGATCAAATATCGTCTATTCTTTGCAGGTTTTCATTTTAGGCTCTTTTCAAAGGGAAACATTTTAAAGAGGATAACTTTCCTTAAAGTAGTGCTCAGGGGAGTGATCCCGCTGCACTAAAATGTCTGGCAGCTGAGTTCAGTTTCCTTTAAACAGCAATTTGTTATAGCAAATAGAGATTGACTGGCAAGATACCTAATACATTTATGCTATCAAAATACTGGTACAAGTTCAATTTTTCATTAATAATTCCATTCCACACATTTAACTTGTCAAAGGTCAGGCTTTCATTTCTGTGTACAACACCCCAGAGAGAGCTCTTCCAGCCCTAAAGTGATGCTACGGATACCCTGCAAAACGCCTCCGTTCAGCCCTGGCCACTGGATCCTCAGCTGAAATCATAAAAACATAGCCCAGAGCATACTTCAGTTATGAAATCTAAGAGTATAGCTGATTACATTGATAACAGTAGAGGTCAACCTCTAGTCCCCTTGTGGCAGTAACCCTAGGTTGTCTGCTCGATAGAGGAATGGAGCGGCTTAAGTGGGGACTACGTGGAAGTTGTCCATGACATGACATTAGCCTCACTCATGGGGTTATAGTCGGATATGCTCCTGACGTGCAAAACTTTATAAAGTTTCCTGGAGCTTTGAGCAGGGATGCCAAGATGGACAAATACAGGAGAGTTAGTTTCCATATTTCTACTGAAGGCTGTTCATCACTTGGTACTGCTCTTTAAGTTTTAGGTCAATGAATACTGCACATAATTAGCACTTTTTCCTTTTACATTTAATGAGAATGTGTAGCACCATGCCTCTCTTCTGCCTTATCTGAAGGATGGGTTTGCCTTTGCAAAGGCAGCAATTTTATATTGTATTCTTTTTTTCCTAATTGTTTCCCTGAGTCATCCTTTCCCTCTGGGGAGAACTAAGAACGATCCATGGCTTAATAGTCAGACCTGTGAATACCACAGTTCAGGTCTTAACTTCAGTGGGATTTTAGCTCCGTTGCAACCTGGGAGTCCTTGAACTGGTATTGGCCAGAAACTGAGAGGCTACAGCAGGAATGAGAGCATGCTGGACTTAGGGACTGAACTGGTGCGAGGCCACCAATAGCTAGGGGTGGTTTGTCTATGGGCTAATGCTCATTGTATGTAGAGGACCTTGTTTTTGATGCTTCTGAAAAGGTGTAACTGATACCTTATCACAGAGTGTGAATGCAGATGAAACAACATGTAAAGGCAACGCTTTCCTTGTCCTGCCAAGATGTGGCCCTGCAGTACCGGGCATTCCTCTTTGCAGGGAAATGGTGACTGCCTCTTGCGGAGCAGGGCATGCCACCAGAAGAGTTGCCTGTTCTCCCTGCTGGCACATCTGCCCCCAGGACCTCAGAGAATTTGACTGACATTTGCTCGTTGCTAGGAAGGCAACATATTGTAGGATTGATGTGAGATCCTAAGCAGTCTATCACTTTTTTTCTCTTTAAATCTGCAATTGCTTTTACGCCAGTTCCTCTTCTCTGCCTTTCTCTGCCAGAGATGGCAATATGATTATTTCAAGTATTCAAAACTACACAAGCTGTTCCCCTGGGAGTTGTTCCCCTTGGATTAGATAGGAAAGGCTTATGAGTTCAACTGCTGTTCAGGTTAGGGAACGTGAAGGTAAATCAGAGAGAAAAGCTTTGTACGCCCAGGATAATTCTTCGAGCTCCCTTCATAGGCTCAGCATTTTACAGGAGAACCCCAAATCGTCCTTCTCTCTGTCTAAGTAGAAGGTCTAAGGACACTTAGGAAAGTTTTGGATGCTTTGCATATCTTTCGGTTGGCTTCAGCTTTAACATTAGGCTGCTTTACCTCACTGTAGCTGCGCAGCTGTAAACAATGTAGGCAAAAAATATTAATTAATACTTCCTAGGCATCTGGGCCAACAATTTTGTTGTGATAAGAATCTCTTCCAGTCATTTCACTGCTCTCTCTTCCTTATGCTTACATATTAAATGAAACCATGACTGTAAAAGTAACTGATTTATCTAGAAATCCTGTATGGGATCTCTGGCCAGAGCAGCTGCAAAAGCCCTTCAAATTTACAGACCTCAAACTGGAAGCAATTTCAACAGAGCTGGCTAGCCTGACAGAATCATATTATCAGCAATAGGTACAAACAGCCTATGATCTGTATCCAGAAAACAACTTTTTTTTGCGAACTGAATCTGCTAAGATGCTGCATTCAAAAATACAGAAATCTTTTCATTCAGTATTTGTTACTCTCCCTCATGGGACTAGCCCACTTAAATAATGTCAACCTTTCAGCACATGGAAGCACTACAGGGGGTTGAACTCCTACTTAAACGTTCAAGAAATATATCTAGAAAGTAGCTGGCAATACCACTTTGCAAAGATCTGGCAGATACTTGAACCATCACATTTCCGGTACAATTTTTTTTTATGCTGAAGATTTAAAACTAAGGGATATTGGAGGACTTTGTTGTTTTACATCAGGATGTGTTTCACTTAAGTTTGCCATATATCTGGATCTTCTACACTGGGAAGAGAAGCACGCTTTAAAATATAAAAAGTGCAGTCTTAAAAAAAAAGAAATCACACAAAACCACACCCTCTTTTGCAGAATATAAAGGCAACGCAGCATCCAAACTAAGCTACTTCTGATCCTTTAAACCTAATGATATCATATAAAGGTTCTCCTGGAATTCTGGATTATCCAATGCTGTTGCCCCAAAATTCACAGAGGTCACGTCAGAGCTACCAAGCTCCTAACAAATGCCGCCTTCTCACCAGTCCATTTGCTCAGGCAGCAAGTGCTGGCTGCGATGCAGTGCTTAGTGGAAGTAAAATCTGGAGACCACCTTGCTTTATGCCACTGAGCATCATTCTGTGACTTGGGACATCACAGGAGAGAGCAGCTTTTGCCTCTTGTTTATAAACTCAAACCCAGGTCACACTGACAGTGACAATATTTTCTTACCTAGGGATGTGGATTTCACCGTGTTCCACCTCAGAAAAAGTGATGCCATGCCCATGTTAAACCCCGTCTCCACCGAAACGCAGCAGTTTCGCCTGTGACTGTGGTGATGGCGGGATCTCACCGCTGGTAGCTCCACATCTACGCCTGCTGGTGTCGCAGAAGAGGAAAGATCAGGGTATAAATAGGTAAGAAAACCAAGTGAATTCTGGCAGTGGTTGTTGGAGACCAGGTTTGAGTAGACAGAGCAGCTCACGTTTGCTATGGAGAGCTCCTGGATACATCTATGGTAGGTTTGACCTGTAGCTATACAGAGAATATCCATGACCGGCAGTTTGTAACCAGCAATGAGCACTAATTTCACATGGTAGTATTAGAAATAATAAGAAATCAAACTAGAGGAGATGCTTTTGAAACAGAGAAATCATCAGGGCAGAGATAAACAAATCACCAATGAAAGGGTTTTCTTTAATGATTGATTTTATCTGCTCACTTCAATAAAAGGAAGAATAGTAAAAGCTAGAAATGAGGCACAAAAGATGTAATTTTTGTAGCAGCTTTGTAGATGATAAGCAGGGTATTTTAACAGAAAAACATGAATGTCCCAGACTTTCCTTTCTTAACAAATTGGCAGGGCTAGCGAATGGGCATACCCTATTTTGTGATAAGTGTACTCAGTTCTTCGTATATCACAGCTGTAATTATGCAAAGCTCTAGAAACTATTTCAGACATACAGGATGAGGTCTCTGAGCAAACTCTACTATTATTTTTCTCTTGCTGTGTTTATTTCAAATGCCACACGTGGCAATAGTTTCTTTAAGGAAAGGTATTGAAAGGTTGCATTCAAAGAGGCTAGCGCTTGCCAGCATGCCAACAGACTCATCCTCACCAAAATGCCTTTAAAAAATCTTTGTTGCTGTCGAAATATTCAGATGATTTTTCTTTTAGCACAAAAGGTGCTAAATGAATAGGATGAATAGGTGACATCTTCCTCATCTGAACCAGCATGAATGGAGCAGATTAGCATTTGCCTAGCAACAGCATAATGTTTATTACTCGCACATGTAGTTAAAATAGAAATGTTTTGCCTGTAATGATTTTTATAGGAGATTTTAACGTCTCAAGTTGGCCTTCCACAACTATAAAGCACTCAAAGCCATGTCTGCGGATTTTACAAATGTTATTTATAAAGCAAGGCACCATTTTAATGAAAGGAAGGTACGCAATTTTGGAGAATCAAAATTAACTACAAATGACTAATTTAATAGTAAGGACAGATTTGGTTTGTGATGATATTTTCCTTTAAGATTCTGATGATGTTTCTTAATTATAAAACTTAGCCGGCAGCTGAGAGGTATCACCTTTCACATCACTTTGACTGGGTGGAGTTTTACATCTGACCTTATATTGGTATAAAGAATTCAAGCAGTGGGAACACACAGTTTTAAACTCATTGTCATCGTAATGCTGTCATATTATTTTTAAGTGGCACATTTGTTTCCGGGGGCTTTTATTTGCTGTATTTAATCATTTATTTTTCAAAAAGGTATCTTTAAAATAGTTTGTTTATAACATAGAACGCCCTACTATTGTGAAACAAGATTGGCTCACTGATCAACAGCACATGAGGGCTACGCAGAAAAAGCACAGCAAGCATCACTTCAGGTCCAGCTCTCCTGTAAAATGAGAGCACTCATTGGCAAACACTCTCTCCTTTGTTCCCATTTCCATTCGTCTTCATTTTAATTTTCTTTTATGGTGCAAGAAAATGTGTACTCACAGAAAACAGCCAGATGACCAATCTGTGCCACATTTTCAAGAGCAATATTTCAGTAATAAGGCAACGCATTTCTGGGCAAATATAACAAGGCTGCAGCGTGACTGAAAGGCAGGGGGAGCATAAGCCAAATGGCTCAGACATGCGCTACCTAGAAAGTCTTATGAAAATGACCTTCTACGTAGAAGAAGTGCAGCAGTCAGATTTGGCTGTGACCATTGGAGACCTCATAGCCGTAGGTATAACGTCACCCACAAATCCCAATCAGCCAATCCCAAAGCTGCACGTATATCACGCGCTCTCTAACTATTTCACACTTTACTGCATTTCCCTGCATACAGAGCAATTTACTGTTAACCAATTTAAAGGAGTAAAAGTGCACAAGAGAAAAGACAGCAAACCTCATTTTCTTAAAAGACTCTTCTAGAGTTTCATAAGGAGGGGAAGGACATGCTTGTGGCACCTTTCCTTTGGGTTTCCAGCTAGTGCTGGTGCCGCGGAAAACAAACCGGGGTGTTTGGAACATCCCCCACCTCATCTCTAGTCGGCGAGAGTTTGTGTAATAAAACATACCACAAATACATACTCTTAAACTTAGCAGTTTCAGCATCACAAGCACCGACCTTCACCATGTGACCCAGGGCAATTACAGTTAGGAATCTTCCTTTTCTAACTTGTATACCTTCAGGGAAATTAGGAGCTGCTCTTTGACAAGTAAGAGTTTTGGTTTTGTCCTGATTGAAATGTTATGTGGAAGTTATTTTATAGCACAAGTACAAACAGGCTCCTTAGAGCCTTAGGGCTTATAATCGTTTCCAATTGATGCAACTGATGGGATGTATGAAAACAAGGGTCACACACTTCCCCCTCAGTGCAGAAGCATGAACATACATACCCCATTAGTAAAACGAGTTCAGTGAGGATAAAGAAATGTGTTTTCATCTGTTGTTTCTCCAGTCATACTCAACATACTGTGAATCAACAGTAAAAATGCAATTAGTGTCAACTCACACAAATATGTCTAAATAAGAGGGGGGTTTTTTCGGCCTTTGTGAATTATGTCCATTTTCATACATCTGATTTCAGAGAAGTGAAGATACTGAAATACAGCAAGGCAGCATGATGTCATAACATTTCCTGCCCAGAAATTGTAAGTCTCTCAAGAGTAAATCTGTTCCTGTGAGATTTCCAGACCAATTTCCCAAGCAAAGAGCTTTGATAAGAATCTGAACATCCCGGCACTTCATCTGAGCTAGTAATCCTTTTGAGGTCTGCCCTTCACTAATCTTTATACGTAATTCTGCTCTGCAGGAGAACAGTTTAAAGATCTCGGTAACTGAAAACACTTACCAAATCAAGGAAGGACAAGGGTTTGCTAAATTACGGGAGTTTTCTGAGGAATGACCTGACACTGAAGATCACAGTTACGAAAGGTGGAAATATGGAGGCAGGATGGAGTGCTGCAAACATTACTCCCTCCACAGGATCTACTGAGTGGCATGCAATTATTTATCATAATTGAACAACAGGAGATTTATTTCACATTGTTTCATAATGCATTACATTTATCACACTTTCCTAATGTGGTAACAGTGAAAATAACATACATGGCTCCCATCTGCATAATATATGTCAGAAGTCTCTGTTAGTACTCACAGTTTAAGCCCACTTTGCAGCAGGCTTTTGCTGGTTTGCTCACAACTTATTCCAACAGTTGCATCATACTTCTCTTTTTATGAGCAGACAGAAGGATGATTTACTTCCCCTTTCCTCTCTCACAGAGCCATTCCCTTTAGAGAGAGAGAGAGAAAAAAAACATAAAGACTGCTGAAGGCTCAGAAAAGTGCTGAGCTACCCCCATATCTATTTGCCTACATTTTCTTGCTTGAACAAAAGTCAGTGCCGCGCATGGGTCAGCCCAAAAGTCCTCCTTGTTATAGTTTCGCTCCAGGAAATCAAGCATTCTTGGAGTGTAATATCACGAACAGAGTGAAAGCTAAGCCACGAATGCTACTCCAGTCTTACGAAGAAATATGCTGGCAAGTACTTGGAGGGCTAATTGTCTTCACGCTGTTGTTCTTAAAATGAAAAGGGACTGAGGATTCGGTAGCAAGGAAAGCAACTTTAGAAGTACTTGTTTCTGCCTTCCTTTGTCCCATTTCAAACTGCACGTTTTGTCTGTCATGTGGAGATACTTCACCCTCCAGCATCTGCTGAAAGCCAAACACATTGTTCCATGGCAAAACACATGCACAGGCTTCTTCACAGCACTCCTGTCAAAATACAAGGGAACAGGCATATATCAACCTAACTGGCAAATGACATGTTTTTGACACGTTTCCTCATGTTCTTATTAGCAGGAAATTTACCTATTCAAAGTTGCTAATATAATATAGTTTGATTCCTAAAATGGAAAGCGCTAACTTTAGATTTGTCAGACTGTAAGGATTTGTCAGCGATATTCTGAGTCATAAGGGACAATTATTTCTCCATGGGCTATTTATTCCCTAGTTCCTCTTACGAGCTGCTCTGAGCTCTCCTCTCAAGGAGACCACTCAGGTACCATACTGGAAATACTACATGGCTGAACCAGTATGGTAATTCCTTTTCACTTTACGGGCAAAACAGGATCCAGCATTTTCATTTAGGACTAGCTTGTGAACCCACAAACACAAAGAAGTTCAGAATTAGTTACAAAGTGGGCACACAGAAAAAGTACTTTGTAAACAGGGCTGCGGTCATTCTCTCCCTGAGTGCCTCCTTTGTAACTATGCCAAACCCTACCAGCCACTTTCACCCAACAGAAATGGTGAAGCTGTAACCCCGTTTCTTCTCGGGAGTCACTTCTAAACCCAGAGGCTGTCAAATTGAAGGGGAATACATGAACACTAAAAATGCTAGCACTAATTACTATGGCAACTCTGAAAATGCTGATGTTAAAATTAGATGCTTTGCTTTACATTTGCCTTTTCTTCTGGAGAAAAAAAACCCCCAACATTTCCAATATCTTACTTATAATGAAAACATTTAAACACATTTACATTCTTTTCATAGCAATTCTTTAAATCCAAATAGGAATCCTCCACACAAGCTGATTCAGATCTGAAATCCATGAAAGATTATAAACATAAAGTGAAAATATTCTACAGAAATATTTGCAGGTAGAGTTGAGCAATGCAGTGTGGAAAGTAGCCCGAATAACTATTTTCCACTCATGCTCATCTCACTAGCTATTGAAATACTTTATTTTCAAAATAGCAAATGGCAACTCTCTATGTTAAGAACTAAAACCTTGTAAAATGTCATCCACTGAATCAGCTAGAGGTGCTGTACACAATGGTGCATTTAAAAGGCAGAGAACATATTCTTTGATGGTCTAGAATTAAAAATTAATTTTAAGAAAGATTTATTTGGAGAGCAGGGACATAACAATTAAAAATAACTGGAAGAACACAAAGTGAGATTCCCACCTTGATATCAAGACTTCATGTTTCCTAGGTTTAAAACTTTGAGTTATTCTACTTTCTAAGAGGGGAAGTAAAAATAATATTACTAGAAAACCTTACAGGTTTTCATTGCTAGGCACTTTTGGATAGCCTTTGCTACTGCTTTAATCAGGTGTCAAAAGGAAGGTGGATAAAGCATCAAGGCAGGCAGGGCAGAGTAGAGAGCACGTGGGCTGCTGCCAGATGTAGCTGCTGTGTTTGCAGAAGCAGCCAAGCAGCTAGTGGAAAGGGCAACCCTGTACTCAGCGACTGCTTTCCATCACACACGTCACTGTCTGCCTCCCCTGCCCTGACCCTCTTGGACGGGCCCTGTAGCTCCCCTCCACCCACTCACGCAAATCCGTCACTGGGAAGTACAGGTGGGTGCGAAAACAGGGCACGCGCAAATCTTACTCTTGCTCAGAGCTGGGACAAGGCTTGAGCATCCTCCCAGACCTGGGAGATGCTGTGAGCTGAGCCAGAATCAAACCTAAAATAAATATCAAACTCCACTTAAGTAGAAATCAGCACTGCTTCTCATGGGCTAGGTACTAGATTCAGGCCTTAACACTAAGTATATCTTTAGCTTGCAGACATGCTCTTCCCATGTTTGCGTCTCTCTTAGCAGGGCCAAGACATCAATTTCTTGTCCCTCTTGCAAGGGATAGCCAACAGGGAAGTTTTGACAAAGAACTGGACATGAGTATCAAAAAGAAAAACTCCCTCATTTTTATGTAAGTAGATATTGCTCAGCAAACAATTAGTATCAGTGCTAAAAGGGTACAGGATTTTATGCCTCTGTTCTCTTAAAATTAACTAGCAATCAAAGTGATTCTGAGTGCAGTAGTCCATCAATTTCCATATTCAAAACCCATCAAAGAGTTTCTGGTTGCAGTGACGCAGGTCTACAGAATAGCCATGATACACTAAACTGTTATCTGTATGATTTTTTTCTCTTTACAATGCCTGGAAAACGTGTGGGAGATGAGACAAAGACAGGCTTGACAGAGTAGGGAGCTGCCCCCCTTCCCCCTCTCACTTTGTCACAGTTGTCAGCTCATCTCAGATTATCTCAGAAATGATTTCACTCTGCCTTTCTGCATTAGCTTGTCATTAGTTTTACACTTTGTTCCTTCATCAATGCCTCTTAATTACTGTAATTTTCTTCCACAGTCTTTGATAAACTCATGCAGTGTCCCTTTTTCATGTTTTCATCCTATTGAATGGAAGGCGACGGCTCCAGTACTTGTAAATGGTGTTAATGCAGGATTAAAATACCCCACTGCACGCAAACGGTTGGATACTCATATCATGACTCCCACTTTAATGAAGCTGTTGTTACAGAAGATAGGGCTTTGATGCAGGCTGAAGAAAGGCCAACCTCCAGCACTTGTGCGAGGGAAAGGAAGAGATCCATGCAGCGATTTCATTACATTTTATCTGGACCTGGTTGTGGGCTTCATGCCAGGTCCCTGGCTGGTTCTCTGCTGCCTGCGTCCAGGTATGCATCAGATGTCCCTGCCTGCTTCTTATTGGCACTGTTTCTCGCTTTTCCATGCAAGAGACATCAAAGACAAAAGTGTGCAAAGTTTTTATATGAGGAAATTAATTGCCTTGTGCTCTGAGCCTGGTAGAGGGGCATTTAAAGTGGGAGATCTATACAGCAGCAGTAAGCCTCTGTTAAGCAGACACAGAGAACAGTTTTCTGGGACATACACATTTAGCCTTTGAATGCTCTAGCTATAAGCTTCCAAATCCAGAACCATTCAATTAAACTTTGAGTTGCAAGGGGATTTAGCTGCAGCACTCATTGACTTTGATGGGAATTGCGTGGCCAGAATCCACGCGTTGCTTTGCAAATGACTGCGTAGCTGTTCAGTCAATTTTGCTCTTTAGGATTTCCAGTAGCTGAAGTATTTATACCCAATGCAAGGCAATTGGAAGTTACTACAAAATGATCGACATTACTGTAATATTCATTCCCCTATTTCCATGGTTAAAGTGTTTCTAAACCTTGGGAGACATGTTATGACCCTCATGTTATGGAACATTTTCTCTGCAAAACTGCCCTAATTAGATCCTGCATCAGTACATATTAAAGGGGACTTATCACAGAGAAGTGTAAGTACAATAAAAGGCAAAATCACATACAGCTTTTTTTGTTACTGCGGTGTGCAGAAGTCCACAACAGGACTCAGCATCAGCATTGCACATGGTATAGACAGACTAAAAAGTGCAATGGGCCCTAGAGGCCAACTAGCCATACTTCAAATGAGAGGGGAGGGGAGCAAAATGAGGCTGTACTAGTCAGCAATGGCAAGCAGAAACCACCCCAAACAGCTGCAGAAGTTGCTTGATTTAAAAATATAAGAACAGAATTTAGCAATACCTGGAGATGGGCTTGGTATGTTGATGGTGAGAGGGAGGTGGTGAGTACAGTGGTGATGCACTGTGCTGAGCTCTGAAAGCACAGGAAAGTAGCATACGTTTTAAGGAATAGAAAAGGCAGCTGGTTGGCATGCTACTGCGTTCCTAACTTTCTGTGAGTTATAATCTCTTGATAAAAGTTAAGGGAACTGTATTAAACCAAATGGAGCATGTGTAGTTAAGCAGTTGAAGGTTACTCCATCCAGACAGGTACCCTCCGCAAACCATTACTGTTAATTGAAACTGATAATGCTGAAACTCGGGAGGGTTTCTATGGGGACAGTGGTGATGGTGATGATGATGTTTAATGGCATCCTATTTCCATGGAAGGCATCCTGATCTCATAGGTTTTAGCAGGCTGTCAAATTACATTGCTTTGATTAAACTTTGAGCTGCGAACCGATTGTTCCTATGATCAAAAATATACTAGTTGGCAAAGCTAGTCACGTTTGATTCCTTCGGCTTTTGATCAAGATCAACTCTTGTGGCTGTAGGAGCTTTCCACCAGCTTCTGCCAGCCTGGGCCTCTGAGCCTTTTCAACTCCAACACCACAGATGTGTACTAGACTTTCTCACACAGTTCCCCAGCTTCAGGGTCATTTGTTATCTTTCCCTGTAAACAAGTTAATAACCTAGGGTAAGCAGTAAACTTCTGCAGGTCTTCTTTTTCTTATCTACATAATTGCAACATGCAGGGGCTCTGGGCATGGCCCAAGACCCCATGGAGGTAGGGGTGCCCACTGTGTGCACCCCATCATTATGCTTCCCCAGTCACTGGGAATTTTCTCTCAAAATTCGCCTCCAGCATCTTTCCTGCTCTCCTTCTTGTATTCTTGCACCCACTGACATGCAAGCCTGAAACTAGACCACACCCTCGCTGTGACACTTGGCAATACCAAAGCAATCCTTTTCTTCTCCAGATAAAGAAAAAGGCTTACAATGTCTCTACAGCAGGTATTTCTGTCACCCAGCACTTCCTGGAGATGTCCTGACTTTCTTGCCAGGCTGGGAACCATTGGCTGCCCTAGCTGTCCAAGGAATATCAACAGCATATGTAGTAGCTGTCCGTTAGCTAATCCCACTTGACCCAACCAATCCTGGCATAAATTAAAGCAACTATGGGGTTGCTGCAGCATGTATTCACCTGCCTATTGGGCTCTTGCAGCCAGTGAGACAGGCTGAAGCACAACAATCCTTTCCCAATGTCTTCACAGCATTTTGCTAACTCTATCCTATTCAAGAAAACCACAAGATAGGCCATAACAACTTCTCATGGCCCAGCTGTGGGCTGTCAGCAGCTACCATTCTTGTTCCCTCACTCTACAGATCCTACTGTAGAGCAGGATCAATCCTACTTTCGTCTTCTCAAAACTTTTAAGCTGTGGCTTGTAGTCCCACTAATGAAGCTTACCTGAGCAGTTAGTTCCTGGTCCTTCTCTCCCAATAGCCGCAAGAAACCTGCTCTCTCCAAACCTGGCACAGTCTCACCACCTGAAAATCCCTCTTTTCTCTGGACTATGGAGGAAAATGCAGTTTCCTGCTTGTTCCAGTCAAGCACCCTGTCTCCCCTCTTCCTGAACCTGCGTGCAGTCTTTTGTAATGTCAGTAATCACCTCCCTTGCCAGGGCTGAAGCTTTGTAAGGAGTGAGGGAGCTCAAAAGAGAACTGCGCCTAAAGTCTGTCTTAAAAGATTAGTTCAGCTTTAAGTATACTTTTGTCCAATAATCTTAAGCCTTCATATTGGTCATTCTTGCTTTCTGCTAGATGACCTTTGTCGCAGCACTTTCCCAAAAGCTGTTCTTCCTCGTGCCGCAACAACAGAGATTCTGCAGAGCTTCTGAGCCAGTTTAGGAGTTTCAAATGATGTATGGTGAGGCTGTAATCTGCTAACTAATGTCATCCAAACGACATTCATCCTTCATTCTATTCCTCTTCCCCACAGAGTTACATTTTAATAAAAAACTTCCTGCAGAAAAATCTTTAAAATCTGACATCAAAGCCTTCTCATCTGTGAATGGGCCATAAAAGACTAACAGAAATTCCTTCTGTCTTACTCTCAAAAGTGAGGGCAGATGAAGAGGCGACTGTGATTCACTCTTACGGCTGAATGAAAGTGGCACAGGTTTCAAAAATTCCTCTCTAGTAGTTAAGTTATAAAATACTGGATACATTGTATCACAAAAAATATGGCTTATATAGAATATGGCCGGCCGCAAACTGCATTATCAGTCTGACTTATGAATCCTTTCTGGTCGCAAAAAAACACTTTCTCAGTTAGCCTAATAGCTCACTGCTGTACCAAAATAGGGTAAACATATCCTGATCTGAAGCCCTGCAGTTCAATTTCTCAGGAGAGCTTTTGGAAAAGGCAATCAGTTCAGCTGGCTCGCGCCTCCCCACATCCCACCAATGCCCTTAACTTTCTGAAGGTGGGTGAGAAAGAACAGGAAAAAAAATGGTTCCCATTAAGTTTTGCTGGATAACAAGATGGCAGCAAAATACCAAACACTCACAAATTAATGTTTAAAAACATTTTTAAAAAAAGAAATAAAAAAGCAGTTTGCAAGAGGAAGAAAAGTAGAACATCTAAACATGTTTTGTAAACAGCACTGAAAGAGTTGCTTCCTAAGCAAAATTTTATTTCTTTGGAAAATAGATAACAGGTCAAGATCCTGAGTGCTCTCCAAATGGGATCTTAGCGTGTGGCTGCACTGACACGATCTGCAGTGGGACCTTCAAGCCATTCTCATCCCATCCATTTTTATTCTAGTTTGTAATCAAACTCAAGGCTACCGTCATATCATTCAAGCCCTTAGGCCAAGTAGAGGAAAGTGAGTGCTGCAGTTGCTGGTGTGGCATATCAGGCAGGAACCCTAATATCTTGACACTTCTCTTTTAGCACTGACTTACTCTCAAATACAGCTGGGAAGTTAGCTTCCAGCTCTATGTGGCCTGATTCATGTCAGAATTAGATATGTAAAGTAACAAAGGTGTTCTTCTCAATAGAGTATACTTCCAGAAAAAAAAAAACAAAACCCTCTAATTCCAGTGGCTTGTAAAATATACCATCTGTATTGCTGACGTTAATCTGCAAATTCTGAAATTACTACAGTAATCTGAAATGTACAGCTTGCCATTGCAGGATCAATTGTTTTCTTAGTTATAGGAAACAGTAGGGCACTTCTGTACTGAGTTCTAACAGATGCTTCAGTCTTAGGTATTCTTAATAGCTTCACAAAACTGTCATTTCTTCCTCCTCCTAACTGTTAAAATACCATCAGCAATAATCTAATTGGCTACAAGCTGCTCTCCAGAGCTCTTACCATCATTGTTCTTTCAGTGAATTTGTTCTGACAGGCTTATGATGAGTCCATTTTGGTATATATTTGTTGTCATTGCTGATGACCTGCATGGTCATGGCTGCATTTAGCAAGCCTAAGTGACCCAGAGCAGTGAAAAAAAGAAAGACATTCTATTGAAGGAGCCATTCACTCATTTTTCTAGGAGGAAATATCACTGCCTAAAAAAAAAAACCAAAAGCATTGACAAAACATAGATTCTCCTATTTCTATAATTAGGAAAAAAATCCTAAGAGATAGTAATACATACAGAACATTTCCCTTCAGTGTCAGTGACGTTCCCCACAGCGCATTTTCTTTTGTAATCAAGACATTTGCCCTTTGATGCTTTAAGAATAGGTTTGCAGGAACCAAAAGCAAGTGAAACTTTTGTCCATAAACAGCCAAGATTCACCGTTTATTAGTAATGGATCTCAATCAAAGGTTCTCAACCCCCAAGTATGTGATGGCTTAGTTTATCAACACAGTATTGTTGCACATCACAGATCTCCAGGCCATGCAGGTAGTCAAGTTTATCAACCTTTATGGACTCAGTTCAGTTCTCAGTAGATAACTGCCTTCTTAACAGAGGTAGCGCTGTTGTCTTGATTAGTAACATGAACAAAAAACTTCCCTGAGGTACTCCATATCCTCTCTGACTGCTCTCCCCTGGCTCTTCCCCCTCAAGAATCATTGGGTAGCACTGGGTATGCTACTTACTACTGCAGGACAAGGTAGGCCCTGGACAGAAGCTTGTACTGACTATTTTTCACCTACATATTCACTCTACAGATGTTTTTCAAATAACAATCCAATAGAGTTTTTAGCAGATGAATTGGATCTGAAAATACGTTCAGGTTACCAACCCAAAGCGAAATCAGTAGTTCCCACTGGAAGGCTGCCTGAGTGCCACCGAGTTTGAAAAAACATGGCGCTTCTGACAGCCAAATTCTGACAAAAGAAAAAATATTGTTGGCAGTTTTCCCAGTCAGTTCTTCTCATATATAATTCTACTGCATTTTTTTAAGAATATAAAATTGTTTCAAGATAATTCAGTAAAGAAATAATAAACATTGTGATAACGCTCCATAAATTGTAACTTACGGCAGGATCATAGTCCTGGACTTGAGGAGAAGAGAGTTTGGCTGCTCAGGGACCTGCTTGGAAGAATCCCATGGCAGACGGTCCTGGGGAGAAGAGAGGTCCAGGAGAGCTGGTTACTTTTCAAGGATCACCTCCAACAAGCTCAAAAATGGTCCATCCCCATCAGCAGGAAGTCAAGTAAGAGTGGCAGGAGGCCTGCATGGATGACCAAGCAGCTCCTGACAAAACTCAGGCATAAAAGGCAGCCTACAGGAGGCAGAAGCAGGGACAGGTGACCCGGGAGGAACACGGAGACACTGTCCAAGCATGCAGGGATGGCGTTAGGAAAGCCAAAGCGCACCTGGAATTGACCCTGGTGAGAGACGTGAAGGGCAACAAGAAGGGCTTTTACACGATAGCCTGCTGTGGTGAAATGATTGTCTCAGTGGACGAGGAGAGAGCAGCAGACATTGTTTATCTTCACTTTAGCAAGCCTTTGGCACTGACCCACATCACATCCTCAAGACAAACTGAAGAAGTACAGGCTAGAAAAGTAGACAGTAAGATAGCCTGAAAATTGGCCGAACTCCTGGGCTCAAAGGGTTGTGATCAGCAGCACAAAGTCCAGCTGGAGGCCAGTAGCGGTATACCTCAGGGGTCGATACTGGGGCCAATACTGTTTAACATCTTCATTAAGATAATGGGACTGAGAGCACCCTCAGCAAATTTGCAGATGATACAAAATTGGAAGGAATGGTTAAGACACCCAGTGGTTGTGCTGCTGTTCGCAGGGACTCGACAGGCTGGAGAAATGGGCTGACACAAACCTCAATGAGTTCAGGAAAATCTGTTTAAACATAAGAAAAATCTTTTTTTACGGTGAGGGTAGTCCAACACTGGTACAGGTTACCAGAGAGACTGTGAAGTCTCCATCCTCGGAGATATTAAGCATCCAACTGGACATGGCCCTGAGTAACCTGCTCTTGCTGATCCTGCTGGAGCAGGGCTTTGGACTAGATGATCTCCAGAGGTGCCTTCCAGCCCCAGCTATTCCGTGACTGTGTGTGATCCTGTGATATATGAGCAGTACACCAGCCTCAGGGTGCCCAGTAAGGTGCTTATTCGTCTTTAGGGAGCCCGACAACTTTGTGAAAGGGAGCGTGACCTGCAGAGGCCTTGCTGACCCCACCATTCTGGGAGCCCACATACAGCAAGGTTTGGGGCAGAGCAGGATGAGTGCATTTCTCCTCCCATTTCTCTTCCAAAGCCCTTTACTGACATTTAAACCTATTTCGTAACTAACGTGAACAAATAACCCTTAGCAGTTAAGTCTAATAAAGCAACACAGTTTTCATGAGCGCTTGCAGAAAAAAAAGGTACTATAAAAATGTGACTGCACACAAAGTCCTATATATGTCTTAGGAGCTAAGCACTTCTCTTTTCTTCATCATTTTCTCCCTCCATTTTAGGGGGCTCGCTCCTATGTGTCACTGAATCTTTTAACATCTGCTGGAATCTGTAGGAGTCTTGCATGCTTCAGTCCTAATTTTGGAGAGACATTTTAAAACCTGGAAAGGTTTTGTGTTCCTCTTTCTGGCAAGAAACTCAAGCTGTCAGGAGAAGAGACTAAAGGGAAGCAGTAATAAAATTCTGGATACTTTAAAGTGAAGTGACAGGCAAATGCAAGTGGCTTCCAGTGGAGCTGGGAATTCATTCAACAAAGTGCTGTAGTTCAGCAAATTTACACAGCAGTGACATCATTACAGTGACTAACTTAATTATACTTGCATAAATAACCTACCGAAGTGTTGAAAAATCACTTTATCTGCAATATCTAATATTCGTTTAAATGCTCACAATAAGAGTTGTGCCCAAAACTTGATTCCTTCCCACGACGATACTAAAAAGTCCCCTGTCCTACATAAATTTTTCAACACAGCTCAGTACCTAAGCACACCAGAAGCTGGAAATGTAAAGGTGGAATGAGAACGGAAGGCAGGACAAGCTTCCTCTGAGTGCCAGCTCTTTGTCTAATCTTTTTCATTACAGGATACAATAATGTCGAACCAAAAGGAAGAATTGGGTTCAGAAGATGTAGAGCAACATCGGCATCGCCATTTCTCTACCACTAAGCATCAGCTGTATTAAAGAGAGTATTAAAGAGAGTTCTCTCGTCTTGTTTACTGTATTCAGAAAAAAAAAAGGACCTAGCAATATCAAAACAGTGTGCTACCTCCCAAGAAAGGTGGAGGTAAATCAATACAAAAACAAGTGTAGATATTTTAGGGTCTGATAAAAAACAAACAAAAGTGGGAATGCTTTAATATTAGCTTGTCATTTACTTCTTAACCCATCCCAGGTAAAAAACTGGGGTGCAGTGCTGCAGAAATGTTTCCCATAACTGTTTTCTGAACTCAGACAGCACTGCAAAGTGTACTATGCCCAAGGCTTAACTGTTTTATCTACCCTAGGCCACGCTTTTCTATTTCAGTTACTTTTATATTTATTAAATCTTTCCAAGTTGGATTTTCTTATTTTCTTCCTGAAGCTTCTTTCCTTCTATTTCTTGTGCTATTTTTCTCCATCTATTTTCATGCCAGTTTTTCTGTTTTCTGCACTCTTCCTTCTATTCTCCTTTCTTTGTGCCCTCTTATTCTCTCGTTCATCACTGACTCTTCCCCCTACATATCAGAGCTAGTAAATTTTCTTACCCACAGCCCTGAATTGCTACTTCACAATGACAAAAATCCATTTTCTTGGCTCCTTATACTATTGCCCATGCACTTTCCTTCCCGTCGCCCACCTGCATCTGTTTCGCTGGCAGATAAAGCATTTATGCTCCCCTTCCCTAGGGCTTGCTGTATGGGCTGCTTTCCTACTGGTGCTAGATCCAAATCTGGGAAGACCTACCAGCTCCTTTCACAAGCTTGTGATGTCTCCTCTTTTCCTCTCTGAATACAGTTCTGTCATGCTGAGCAAAGCAACATGCCACACAAAAAGGAAGCAAAAGGAAAAAGGACTCTTCTTGCGTTCCCCTTTCTTTGCCCATCCCCATTTTTCTCTTGGAGTGGGCTCTCTTCTGCTGGTGTGCTGGGCCAAATCGTGATCGCTTTTCGGCTCCTTCCTACCTGAGGGCCAGATCCAGGGGTTTACTGTTGTATGCTTCCCTTAAGCAACAGTGGTTAAGGTAAAACCAATGACTGCGATACAATTGCACAAACTACAGAAATCCTCTGGTACAAGTAGCTTTGGAGTAGAAAACCCTGCATTCCTCATTCACTTTTGCCGGAGACATCTTCTTATAACTTTTCTTATCAAGACATCTATAGTCTCCAGATATCCTCCACTCCCAGGACACGCTGGTTGCACAGCTCATTGCTGCACTGCCAGTGCTCCATTTGGTCATTATTGCTTAAAGAAATTTGCTCACTTTTGTCAACAGAAAATATTCAGAGTCATAATGCACATTTATTCTGGATTTCTCACCAAGTAAAATCATTGCATCAACGCACTGAATAAAAAAAATATAGCTGAACCTACTTTATTTCAGCCATATAGCTACGCTTGCTAGGTTACACCAGAGGTACACCACTGCCCAGAAGTCTCTGCTTAAAGAAATCCTTTTTCTCATTTAAAGCAGTGACGTGCCAGCTAACAGTGCACAGTATGAAAGCCACAATGGAAAGACTAGAGCATCCTAGGCACAAATAGAACAAACTGTCAAAGATCTCACGCCTAGTTAAATAACAATAAAGCAGTGATGTGCTTAAAAAGAGAACAGGAAGGTGAGTTTTGGTGCTCAGAACAAACCAGGTGTAAAAGATCTATAGTTTAGGTACTGCTTCAGATGGTTTCAGCACTTGTAACTGCACATATGAGTGGAATGCAAAGTAAGGTGAAAAGCTCTCAGGAAAAAAGGAAAGCAAAGTTCTACTTTAAAGTCAGTCATGTGTCCTAGTCTCTTTTTAAAATAACACAAAAACATACATCTCTGGATTTACACCATTCTTATCCCTCCAGTCTGTCATTCAGTCAACAATTTTTACTCATTCGCTTTTCACATGTAGGGACTGTGCAATCCCTTCAACAATCCCCAAATATACAGCACCTCCTCCACTGCTGCTGGTCCTACCCTCCAAACCCTACCAGTCCTCCCTCGCCTCGTATTCCTCAGCCACTTCCTCCCCACTGTCTCCTCCAGGACTTCCAAAGAGCTGTAGGCTACGTTTTCTCTCCTAACTTCTAGCTGCACGTTTATCCTTCATCGTTTGATGAAGGGTAGTGCTTTTTCTTTATATGCACAAGGCTTCCATTTTTATTCACTGTCCTCTCCACTCTTAAGCTACTCGTGACTACTGTAATACTGCTGTTCTCACTTCCCCCTACCAAACTGCTCCTTCTCCATACCTCACTCCACTTACTGTCAACTGCTGAGGCTTCTAACAAGCTTTAAAGGTGAGGCTCAGGCTGGGGTGAAAGTCAGTAAGCTTGCCCGGGGTGTTTAGTGCCAAAATGCGCTCTATATGAGGAAGCAGTAGGTGGTCCTGGACATTGGTGGGGCAGAGAAAGGAGGGCGCTGCAATGAGAATTTGCACTGAAATAACTACTGCAAATTAATGGACTCATGGACTTTTTCCAGATCTCTCCTAAGCTACCGAGAACACATTCAGAGTCATGCAATAACTTAGTTTTCTAAGTCAAGTATGTAAAATTGCCAAGTGCTGAGGCACTTGACCAGCCAAAGACCCACATAAATACTGAATAACTCCACACACTCATCAAGTAACTGCAAATAGGTGCCCTAAACTTAAAAATACTAGTCAAATCCACAAAGGCATACTTGCATACAAGAAATTACTTCTCTCTACTCTGTTTGGCAAGCATTACTGTTCCACAAATCCCTTCCCCAGACCCATTTCTTTCTGCCAACTTTCTGTTACTTTCCTCTCAGACTTGTGCTTCACAGTGTTAAGAATGCTATAACTGAATGCAACAAAAAAGTGCTCTGTGTCGGTAAGCTCGTACCAAACCTAGTTGGCCATTGCACGATAATTATTGCACTCCTCACTTTTTTTCTGAAACTGGTGGTAGCCATCAATACCCTGGGGGTAGCTTGCTGTACCTACCTGGATGCTACGCCCATAGCTTCGCATAGACTTAAAATAGCTGCTCCACAGGGCTGTTTTGTGGAGAACGTTACCCCACTGCAGGCCTCCTATGCACAGCAGAGGCCCTCCTCTGGGGAACTTCTTCCCACCAGCACTGCAGGAGAAACAAAATCCAGCAGGCTACAGTATATATAGTACATCCTTTGAGCTCTACCTATGTGGTTAACCTTTCCACCAACGCTAAACAAACACAAACCCAGCGAGGATGCTTTAATTTATCTACAAAGTTCCTATAAACAGTAAACATTGCTGAATCATTAGGGATCTAGAAAATAATATGGCAGGATGTAGAAGTACAGCTCGTATCCTCTAGTTCATGTAAGCGCTGTCTTACATCCTCATGACCGTTATTTATTTTATTGAAATATTTATAGAACCAATAAATTCACTTCTGGAATTGTAGATAAGACATTTTAATGAAAAAAAAAAGGCGGGGGAGGTAAAGAAAAATCTTGGGTTCTATTTGTTTTCCTAGACTTAAGGATTGGAAAGCCTTTGCATTTCCTTGGCTTGGTGAGATTCCAAGGTGAAGGAGACGAGAGGGAGGGATGAAGTAATAATATTCAGAATACTTTTAAATTACAGTGGCAGGCAAATGGAAACAGTTTGAAGTAAGAATGGAAACTCATTCAGCAAAATACCCAAGTTCAACAGTTTTATATGGCAGTGACATCATAAAACCATTACACTGGTTCAAAAATTTTCAACTACCGTAGCAACATATATTGCAAATGGGAAGACCCAAAGAAAAGAAAAAGGGACGGGAAGGAGAAGGTGAGTCATGAAAAGCCAGCTCATTAATCAAGTGACTAGATGCTGACAGAAGAGAATAGAAAGAAAATCATTCTAAGAAAGAGCAGATTAAAAAAGGATTGATTTAACTTTTTATGTTACTTACGGACGTAAAACCTCCAGTGACATTCTGCTGCAGTAAATAGCTTGATTTTTGCCATACATGTCCTTGTACTAAAATTTAAGACCATAATCACCACTGCTACCCTAACATTGTGGCTGATTTTTGTATGCATCCATTATAGCCTTTTTTCTCTCATCTGATTCTCTTTTAAAAATAGAGCAGAAACCGAAAGCATTCCTCCAAGCAGCCACTCACCAATTCTCAGTCCACGTTTTTTCCCAATACTTTCAACTGATTTCAAGTCACAGGAAAATAAAAGACATTGACTGCAAATGCTTTTTTAGCTATGATATCTTAAAGATAGCCTTGCTCTTAGGTGTTAAATCCTCTGTGTGACAAACTATGTGTTAACTAATCACTAGAATTGTCTTTTAAGTAAGGGAAAGACATTTAAATGACCTATTTACTCTATTTAAAGTAAGTGGTTGTTAACTCTTTGGAAGTCTTCACATTTCCTCGGGATCTGTAGTACACGCCTCTGAGCCATTTGAGCATCATTATAATTTGTCTAAGAGCCGAGCAGCACTCTTAACCATGTACCCGTCCAAGGGCTCGCAAAACCTTCTCGTCTTGGGTGAGTGCAGGAGGCGCTTCTCTCGCTGTACTGCTTTTTGGTAATAACCTTAGGCCCCCTTTTCTCCAGGTCTCCCACGCTGCAGTAGGACTCCAAGGATGTGGTCTAACCCCACTAGCTGGACCAAGGGCCAGGACTGCAGTTTCTGCCCTTCCTCTCCTCTGCAACATCCCTTAAGGAGGAAATGGGAAACATAAGCATATAAATGCGGAACGACTCCCATTTCCACCACGGGACAGGGAGACAGAGTATTTGCGTGAGAGACTCTGCCGCCCCAACCCAGCAAAACCTCCGTTCAAGATTCTCCTCCCAAGCCCTGGTTACCCTTTTGCTTCCCAAAAGCAGCTGCTCTCCGCAAGCACCCTCTTCCTTTGCCCTGCCTTGGGCTGCCCACGTGCCCAAGCTCCCACGAGATGTGGCTGGGGACAAACCCTTCGCCTCCCCCGGGCACTTTTCCTTTCCCCACACTGAGGACAAATATTCCAATGCAGCGTTTACTCAGCAACTCTTGAAAAGTCCAACCTGATGCCTTTCCTTCATCTGGAAGAGACAAGTGCCATATTAAATTAAGTAGTGAATGGGAAAACATGTCAGAATGGGGGAAAAAATAGGAGAAAGACTTTTTTTTATTTTTTTAAGAAAGGCAGTGTCTGAAAAGCCAAAGTGCGAGCAGTTCACATCCCACTTCCCAGCAATCAAACTGGAGAGTCTATTTTCAGGCTTAGGTTTTGGAAAAATTAGTCATTGTCTTGTATTGTGAAGCCATTAACTACGCATATACAAAGGGATATAATACACACTAGAAATTTCATTTTACAGTCAAGATTATGATTAAGACCGGACAAAAGCAAACAGTCGATTAGCACAGACATTCCCATCTTAGTCTATACATCCATAAAATTAACACTTTTGTGCTTCTTTTTTTTTAATATCATCTCCTCAGAAGGCATATTATTCCTTAAATGAACTAACACGAGTTCTCAAGTTATCTCAGGACAGTTATTTCAAAAGACAATGCAATATTTTATAATGAACACTTATAATCAGGCTTTTAACAAAGTAATTCATCATATAAACAAATGAATCAGTCAGACACTAAATAAATATTTGCAATGGTAAATACTAGCATTTTGTTTATATCACTTAGGACCTGATCCTGCAAGCCCTCTGTATACAGCTTCATCCCCGCTGAACGACTGGTCTCATTTCTTCTATTCTACTATTTTAATTTGAGCTGAACAAATACTTTCTGTCCATTAAGTGAAGTCAGTGAAATTAGCACTGGAATATATCCAAGCAGACAATGACTTCCTTAAATATGTTTGTAAATCATTATTTTTATTCATGTTTATGGAATCATCACAAACACTTGTCAGTGGCCATTCAGTTTCTGGTATTTGCTATCTGAGTTGCCTCAGTTAGTTGAGATTGATCAGATAAATCATATGTTCCTTGTTCTTGGCTCCAGCACTGAACAAAGCATGAGCTTTTCTGGCAGAAATACTCATGCAAATTTAAAGAGAGGTTTCCAAGAATCCTTTCATACGTAATACCGCATTTTACTTTCCCCAAACATGTGAGTTAACAGTCCTGGGCTAGGAAGGCAAGAGCCCCCAGGAAAATAACAGAGGAGGGCAGATAGCCATTAACTATGCCTGTTAGGCCCATTATCCATCCTCCTCTACCACAACTACCCCCTTCTCCAAGGCAATGGGAATAGCCTTTTTTGAAGCACACCAGAGGTGTCAGAAGAGCCACCAGTGCCACAAGATATTATGACCTTTTAATGAGATCATCTGCCTCAGCTCGTGCCTGCTGCCCATATTAATCTCTGCACATGACTGCTCTCAGCAATATAAGCATGTGCTACTTATGAGGGGTGTTTAAATCGTCATGCCTCCATCTCCGTGCAATTACAGTGTGCCAGGACACAAGAGGCACCACAAAGCAGCTATGGCCAGCACTTTAACTCTGAGCTTACCTGCTCCCTGTTTCAGTGATGGTTTTTTCCTAGCATGCTAAATCCAAAACTGAGAGCCACAGATAAGCGATCTTAACTGACCTATGCATCCTCATGGTGCCTTAGGAAATGCATCAAGGTACCTTCACAAAAATACGTGTGTCAGTGAAGGCCACTCACTTGGTTGTTCTTGGAAAGTAAACACAAAAGGAGCCAGTCACAGCCACAAACTGTATTTAGGCATACTGAAACTTAAATTCCGAAACTGCTTAATTTATTTGCCCAGCTCAATTTGAAATATAGTTTGAAATCAAAGGTACTGAAGGTCTTAGATGTACCCACTACATCAGTTTAAGTTTGGCTGAATTCTGATGGTTTCTTGGATGCCTTGGAGCTCTCGCCACAGTATAACATGAAATGTTCCAAGCGTGTGGCAAAAACGATTGTAAGAAAACTCCACCTGAACTGAAAAGAGGAACATCTTTTGAAATGATTTTATATATATATATATATATATATACATGAATATATATATATATGTATGTATAGGGATATATACACACACTCACACATACATATGTATATATCCCTATATAAAAATCTCTCTAAAATACAAAAATGATATTATTTCTTATGTTGGTATCATTTTAAATACTTTACTCCATAAACCCATAACATGACAACTTCAGGCTGTCCAGAGAGATAAATCTTAACACAGTCCTACAATCTCCGCTAATATAAATATAATGGCAAGGAACTTTGACCAGCAATAGTAAATTTTCAAACTTAAATAATTATTTTACAGTTATTTTAAATTTTAACAACAAATAGTTTCTGCGTACCAATAATCATGGACAACGTAAAAAAAGATGCAGCTTTAACTTTTAACACTCTTTATCAAGTGTAGCATTATGAAAGGAATGTAAAAGAAAACTATATATTAGACTCATTCTAAAAAGAGAAAGAGCAACTTATACTAAGTGTCTGAAAAAAAGAATACTGTATGCCTGCACTTTGTTATAAATAACCATGTTATGTCATAGTTTCTTCTTGCCAGCAAATGAAGGACATATGTTCACTTTAGAAGCTTTGTGAACTAGAGTTTTTGATTAAATCCTGTTGCTTGTGAAAAAAAAGTTCATTCACACTTAGAGTGAACAACAATAAGGAGCTTGTTATTATAATAAGACATTTAAGGACCTTGGTAGCCAGTACCAGTTGCATTTGCAAGTGACTCCTCAGTTTTTCTTTTTTTTAAAAAATAAAGGTACAATCATAGTTATTCATTTACTTTAAAAATTCTAAAGATGAAGAAAAGTAGTGTTTATATATTTAAGTCCTCATATAAATTATAAAACTCAAGTTTATGTTACAGAGTTCCTTCCGCAGAGGAAGCATAAAGCACTTTTGTGGTACCTTCACCAGTAAATATTTGTATCGCATCAAGTCTGAGAAACACAACAAAGATGATATTGCATCCTACAGCCCCAAGAGAATATTCTTCCAATGCAGTCTCTCATGAGGGATGTGCTCCATGGGATCACGACTGCCACGACTTAACTGAATTTCAAATAAAAGAAACATGAAAGATGTCACCTAACCAGTTCAGTAGGAATAAGAAATATCAGTGAACAGCAGACTCATCCTGTTTGAGGTCAACAGTCTTTGGAAGACACTGAGGAGGGAGTTTAAAAATATGACAGCAAAATAAAATAGTAATAATAATAATGAGGTAAACTCCCCTACAAAGGCAAAATGGGCTGGGATGTCAGGAGAGAGTTCGATTGTACCTGACACCCAAATGCTTCTCTAGCCAAAGTTCAGCGAGCTGCATGGTAGAGGCAAATGTACTTGCTTTGGACCCTAAGCACATTTTATATTGTTTTGGATCTAAATTGGGGTCACACTGAACTGGATGAAAAATATGTACAACTCCTACTTCTTGACTTCTAAAAGCCTTCAAACCAGACGTTATCACTTTCGTAAAGAGGTCTACGTCCTCAAGTCCCCAGCCTTGAATTGAGGTATCAAATCCACCAGCAGTCAACAGATCACTTTTGTAAATACAAGTAATTCCAAATCCATACTCTCTCCAAAATCCAGTCCTTTTTGTGAAAACAAAACTACTGTCAGCTGGAGGGTTGCCTCCATATACTACTTTTGGATCATATTGGCTAAAGATGATGGGGTAGTAAACCTGTTCTCCCTGAATAGTGTTATCTCTACATCGCTGGAGAAAGTCTGGTGTGAATATCAGATCAACGTCACAGAACAGCAGCAAAGTGTCATTGTCAAACTGAGATGAGGCCATTTCAAGACCTAAACCTCTAGAAAATTCTCCTGCCATAGGAATCAGGGTCATATCTGCCTTGGGATACTTGTTGCTATATTCTTTCATCAGCTCTATGTGTTTGCTGGAATCTTGGCTAGACTCCGAACTGAAGAGAATTACTGCCAGCTTCACATTCTGCCTAGGAATCAGGCAAGTCTTCTCAAAGTTATCCATAAATCTTGAGAAAATATCGTATCGTCCTATCAGAGGGACAAGAATATGTATTTTCTTGTCACTGTGTCCTGCAATCTCTTTGGTGCCTTGGAATGATGAAAAAATCTTTAAAGAATTTGAAAGAAAAGAGAAAGATTGAGTGTCCGTGTTAGTATCCTCCACGAGGCTTCTTACATCAAGCTCCTCCGCTTCTCTGAAGAAAGGTTTGCTGAACAACTGCTGAAGGTAAGCGTGACGTCTGACTGGAACCGTAACTTTTCTTCCTTTGTGCCTCTTGTACAAAAGCAGTAAATCCAGGATGTACTCCACTCCGTGCATAGGGTCCACCCTGCGGTAACCGTACTGTATTTCCTTGAAATCAATGAGCCTTCCTCTAGATTTAGAGTTCTCGTTTATCATTTCCATGACTTGCATTACTGTGTCATCCAGCGCGGCCCGCAGGACGCTGCTCAGGCTCTGCCGGGGTGGCTGGTTCTCCACCATCGAGTAGAGAAGTTTTCCCGTTAGAAACTCCCATTCAATGACTTCAGCCCTTTTGCGTGGCTGGAAACGATTGAAAGATGGCATCGCTCCCAGTTGCTGGTCTTCCTTACTGATTTCACTGTTACTGAGCTTGCTCATCAGGGCACTTTCCCTGTGGAGCTGGATGGTCCGATAGCGCAGCTCTGAAATTTTGCGGCTCAATATGTAATTGTGCAGTCTGTATTGGTAGGCTGGTCTTTTATTTGGATGAAGTGTTATGGCCGTATGAATTTTGCTGTTGTGAAGATCTTGAATGTAACCCTTCCGGTTGTGTTCATAATTTTCATGAAACAATTGCTGCATCTAGAAAGAGAGGGAGGAAAAAAGACTCTTAGTGAAGGTGCTTCTACCCACAGAAGGACCCATGCTAGTACTGCTGATAATTACCAATTCTGAGAGATCATAGATTCTTTTTGGCCAGGAATTACTTACAACGTTGTTTCTCTCAGTTTCAGTTCTGCCCACAGCGAGCAAATACTGTCATCTAAATAAATACAAGGGCAGACACCTTGATTATCTTTACTTTATCCACCTACAAAACTAAACCAAACACTTTGTGAATAACTAGAGATACTTATGAGTTCCTGGATGCAGGCTGGACGCTGCTATGCACGAAACGCTAAGTCTCCAACTACATCTAAACCCTTATTAGTACAGATCCTTACTGAAAGCTTAGCAGCATTACAGATGATTTCTTAAGAGGGACGTGGATTTATGTCTGCAGAGAGCAAAGCCACTCGTATTTCCTATAGCAATATGCAAATGGATTGTGCTTCTTAATGTTGATTAAGCAAATGGATGTCATTTCAACAAAACTGTTGTGTTGTTTTTTGGGGTTTTTCTTTTGCTGTTCCACGGAGAAAAAGAATTAAGTGACTGAAATATAATCATTGGAATATATGTGTTGACAGTGATACATGTATAACAGCACAACAAATAAACTATATGTCGTGCTAGTATAGTTTACCCTGAGTAATTTCCAATTTATTTCTACATTCTACTTCTGTCAAATTACTAACTGCAATATCTTCTAAACAGTGAAGCAATACAGTGTATGGCTAAAACACAAGACCAGGATTTAGAGTACTTGGCCTGCATATCTTTCTGTGCTAACAGCTTTACTAAGAGCAAATCATGATACCTTCTGTGACTCAGTTTCCTCCCCAAAAGCAACACTAGCTCATTACTCATTTACTGCAGTGAATACTTATTCTGAAACAGGGAGCAATATGGAGGAGTAAAATATTAACTTCATAAATACACTGAAGACGCACAGGCCTTTGCTAAGTTAACACCTACTAACTCCACAGCAACAGAATCATGCTCCCATAAGTGACAGATAAAGGAGAAGAGGCCACTCTTTTTCATCTGCAAACAGATGGGTCTGTAATTAATACATAAGGAAAACGTGCTAATTAGGTAGAAGATGTTGCTCAAGGAGGTGTTGTAAGCTCAAGCTACATTCAGATTTTGGGACTAGTATCAAAGTTTGTCTTTTACACACTGAGCAGATCAAGAGAGGTGACATCAGATGACATAGTATCTCAGACTCAAAATGGTTAGCCCATCTTACTGCAATTCCTTCTGGAACAGAGGTTTTGCTACTAGAGGTAATATTAAACCTAGGATAATAAATGTAAAATAACTCCCAGCAAAGTTAAGATCCATGACAACAATTATTTAAAAGCCCATTAGCATATACAGGAAAAATACATTTGCCCTATTTAGAAAAACAAAGTTTTAATACATAATTTCTAGAATCTCCCCTCCACTCAGTCCCTGAATGATTCTGCTTGAACACATGCAGCTATTATCATTAGTCACTTCATTTTTTTCAGGCTACAACCTCAATACGGAGAAAAGAACCAGACTATCTCAGAAAAGCGCCTGAAGTTATGTTAAATTTGCCTTTAGTATACCAAATATCTCAGACCAAGAGCATCAATTAAAAATATATATACACACGGTTGCAAAAAGACTCAAATACTGTGCATTCACAGAAGGTCTTCTGTCTGCCTCTGCTCTTGTCACTTGAGATGAGATGAAAGGGGGACCTGAGGACCTGGGCAATTTCCTCGCTCTCACAGACAACAGGCACCAACAATACTGAGTCAGGGCTTATCAGCACTGCTGACAAAATTGAAATTTGGCTTCCTTGTGGACAAGACATGGACGCTGCCAGGATGGGGCAGGTGGGAGAATCACGGACTGAATCCCGGAGAAATGAGCCTGTCACTGGGAAAGGTTTGGGTGAAGAAACCTGCTCTTAGGAGGAACCATTCCCCCTTCTACCCCTAAGATTCATATTTTCAATCATGAGAAAACCTTGGCTGATCAGCTGAGATTCCCACCTCTCCAATTACATGCTAAACTCCTGTTCTTTCCCCTTTTATTGAAAGCTGTCTACTGTGAACTAGGCAAAGTGGCTGTGTTTTCATATTCTCCTTTTGGTCATAAACCCCTAAAGCCCAAATTTCTGTTTTCTTAGGACAGCAAAAATAGTAGTACTTTATTTAACATAAAAACATGGAGAAAGTTATGTTATTTTCTGGAAGAAGTTGAATGCATGATTTTCAGGTGCAGAATTTCACGTTAAGATTCACGCATAAGTGAGAACTTACCCTACAGATTTCTCAAAGAAAATATGTCACTTTGAAAATAAAGGTAGGAAGGGAGGGCATCTCTGTTAAGGAATGGTATGAAATTCGCATACTTCTTGCACAATCCCTGACACTCCACTCTTTCCAAAATTCTCTGATCATAAAGAATCACTTGATTTCCTCCTTTTCATACCGCAAAATAGTATTTGAGTAAAAGCCAAATTCACCTGCATATTCACAATATGTTTCTTTTAAAGTATACAGCTTAGTTTACGCTCCACTTTTTTAATAGATGACAAAGTGTCACTGTAAAACTGAAAGCTGTCCTTCTGTTGTGCTCATTTTTTCCACCACCCTTGACTTATTACAAGCTCAACTTCACAGCAGATTCATTAGCAGCATTCATCTGATAGGAATATTCTATTAACATAAATAGTGCATTTCTATTACATTTCCATTTCAGATGCCTTGGTTTATTAGATATGCACCAGTGAAATCATAGTGAGAGGATGTACTCCATTATACTAATGATTTAGCTTTTGATAATCAACAACAGATTAACAGCAGCAACGAAAATAATTTTGAATCAGCTTGGTAATATAATATTATCACATCTATACAAAACAGTATTAATCTGTTTTCAGTGCTGTTACTGAACATTTTCAATACTTCTCAACGTTGGGAAAAGCTTCTAACATATATGATACTGAAACTGTAAACTCTTATTTTTGAAAATCAGAACAACTTTCTTATTGTTTTTTTCTGCATTGCGTAGTACAATGTGTTCATGGTACTTGACTGGATTCCTAAGTGCTATTATAATATAGAGAACAAATAAAAGAGAAGGAGATGAATTTCTGCTTGAAGTATTAAGCTAAATACTAACAGAATACTCAAATGTCAGATGAATTCTTTCCCCATTTGAAAGCAATGATACAGCAAAACACAAACTTGTTTGAAAGAGCTGATTTCGATTAATTGAGCTCAAACAAATTTCAATTTTGCTAGAAACATCCCATTTGAAATCTCTTCATAATAAACCTTTTAGATTTGAAACTGAAATCCATATTACAACTATCAAAATGTTTTGAATTTTAATTTTTTATTTTGGTGCAAATAGAATTTTTTTTCAGTATTGTAGGATAGGAAATGTCTTTTCACAACTCAAACTAGTAACATCTAGATGAAAGCAGTTCTAAGCGATCCTAACTCTCCTTTACTATTTAAAAACAAGGTGGTCATGCCCAAGAAGCAAAGGAAAAAATTACCAGTGTTCCTGGAGAAGGAGAAGATTTAGGCAGTAGCAAGATTTTCTGAATCTAAATTAAAATTACTCAGGATGGTAAAAGTGAAAGCTGCCTGCAAAAATTCTCATAATTTTGAGTGGCTAGGTAAGGAAATGGTAGATGAAATTCTGTAGATAAATGTGAAGCACAAGTGAAGAAGACCATCCTAATTATCTCTGAGCAACGATGGACTGTATGCTGGCTGCTAGCGCTCTGGAAAGAGAACTTGGTCCTATAGTAGACAATTTATGCACATGTCACCTTGATCTTCACGAAAGAAAACAGGCCATAAGGAATCACCTGGAGAAGTCTACAGGGAATCGGAAACGTCATTATACCATTGCACAAATCCACAGTTCACCTAAATCTCGAACGCCTTGTTGATACCCTGATTTCCTATCTGAAATTGAGAACAAAGGACTACAAAGGTAGTCCTACCAAGGCAAGGAGATGATTGGGGTGGACTGCAAGGTGATTAAGCAAAGAGACCAGGACTTTTCAGTGTGGAAGGGAGTTATTAGAAGAGGGCCAAGTGAGAGATCTATAAAATCCATAGCATCTCAGAGAAGGTGGATAGGTAGATATGTTTCTTTTAACATTAACTATTGA
Organism: Struthio camelus; assembly: GCF_040807025.1. NCBI lineage: Eukaryota > Metazoa > Chordata > Aves > Struthioniformes > Struthionidae > Struthio > Struthio camelus. The sequence goes on from NC_090982.1 coordinate 37,398,258, forward strand.
ACACAAAATGCTGCTATCAATATTCAAAAACATAAAAGGAAATACGTAGTTAAACTACGTATGCTCCTTGGCATAGCAAACTGTGGGTGTTAGAACTTTACATGGGTTCAAAGAGCAAGTGGACAGTTTAATGGAAGACTTTCATCATTGCTATTTATTAAATAGCAAGGTCCAATCTCTCCCGAACATTGCTGCGCTGCAGAGTGCTGGAGCCTGCACTGAGGAAAATCGCCATAAGCCTTTACTGTTCTTATAGCCCTCCCTAGGTTTTTCTATTGGCTACTGCAGAGAGGATACTTGGTCAAATGAGCTGTTGGTCTGGCACGATACAGCTACTTTACAGTCACCGTTAAAGTTATCTTTAATTCAATAAAGGGAAGCACATGTTATTTTTTGGTACTGCATGACTCTGATTTTTCTGAAGAGTTTGCTGCATTCTGAGCAATTCTTACAGTACAACTAACACAACAGTTGGCAAGGATTTCTGCTTGCCTCTGCTCATGCTAGCTGAAACTAGAAGTTTGTGAGAAACGTGGATAATCTAATCATGCTCTAAGGAACTCTGAACCGCGAGCAGGAGAACAAAAAATGAGAAGAGCTGAATTAGAATAAAGGCAATACTTTATTACCGTGGCAGAGAAATACAATAGTTAATATGTAAGCACAATGTAATTTGCATTGCAAAGCTCTGAACTCCTTGTAATCTCTGTGATTTACTGATGTAATAACAAATGAAAGTTCTTATTACACATACACAAAAGCCCAAACCAACCCACTTTTATTATTGCAAGACTATCACGTATTACAAGAGTAAATGCAAATGTTGCTTTTTAAATTAACACATTTTTTTTCTTTGAGCATTGTTTAAAAACAATTTCTCCCATTTAACGTGGAAGACACGAAACTTAATCTTCCAGGCACTCTCGCTCTTTTCCAAATCTATTAACACTACTAAAATGTCCACCATGTTATCTATTCTTAACCTGGCTTTTAATAAATTTAGAAATGAGATGAGTGAGAACTATTCCTTGGCTTTCCGCACCCTGCTCAAGGATTTTAAAGTTTGGGTCTCCTCCTCAAGATGAGGATATATTCAGTATTTCCAGTGACTTCAAGGGGAATTTAATCCGTATGAAGATCATACGTAAAACCATAAATCCACTAAGTCCAGGACAGAACTCTCTGTCTAACAGCAACAAACTTAGCACCTTAATTGAAGGACAAGGAGAAAAACAATTCAGGTAACTATAAGCACATTAGGATGTTCTCCATAATGTACAGTATGATAAAATGCAACAGTGAGCTTTCCAGTGAGTGATCATGAAACTCTGGACAAGAAAATAGATTTCAGCAAGTCATTTGGTACGGTGCTCTGAGAAAAACTGTTTTGTTAAGCTGCAGAAGATGAGGATTAGGATGGGAATTACAAAATATATATAAACAAGGTAAAAGAGAGGCAACATCTAGTTATGTTGAAACGGGGAACTAACAGTTTGGAGGGAAGCTATTTCAGAAGCTTTTGAGGAAAATATGCAGTACACTTGGTGACGCTGGCACAAAATGTGGGACACAGTTAGCTCATGACACAAAGCTAGTGGTATTATCAAGAGAGATGAGGGTAAGACACCCCATGAGAAGAGCCAGAGGACGTAGAGAAGCAGCACTGCAGAAATTCAACATCCCAAATTCTGCACCTGTGATTTGAAGACGTAGGTGCCTGAAAGTCTGTAGAAAGTTGGTGTCTTGAACTGGAACGGGGAAGGAGAAGGTAAGTTTATAAGCAGACTCTCAGGTGAAACCAGCAGGTCACAAGACACCAGCATGATGATGCCTCCACCAAAAAGGAAAATGAGAGCCTATGTGACTCCAGTCACGGTATTTCGGAAAGCGACAGCAGACAACTTCACACGTTTCTGCATCTGCATCTTTACTGCACGCATGTGACCCTATCGGTGCAGATGAGTGCCAAGGACTGGAAGCTAGCCTATGAGAAGATGTTAATATTACTTAGCTCGTTTAACCCAGCAAAATGAAAGAAAAGAATCATACTGCCTGTAAAGACATTGAAGCAAGTCTGTAAGAGAAAGAGAGCACAAACGGACCATAGGTACACCCGGGTAGGAAATCGGTTTCTCTTCGGTAGGTCCAAAGAGAAAGGTTTTGGATCTGATTTCCAGTACAAGTAACGGACACAATTTAGAGTTTGATCAGGTTATGAAAAAGATAGACTGCTTGTGAGTGGGGCGAGCAATGAGTTGAGAGATCCTTCCAGCTTTTCCAGTGATGCAGAGTGTTTGGCTTTTAGTGAGTAAGAGTTAATCATACACTAACTGGCAGCAGCCAAGCTTCCTACAAAACAGCCATTCCACTGAGAGCACCTAGCATTATCTTTCTATTCACAGCCCTCAGGCAACACTGCTTCCTTATGCTTTCACTTGGTCTAATACACAACCTAAAAGAATTTTATATCCATAAAAGTCAATGATTACTAATGTAATAGCTTCACTATTTCATAAGTAGCCTGTTTGTTTGTAGTTTACAATGCATCTGCGTTGCAATGTTATGAAACGCTTTTGCCACAAAAACAGAACGAGGCTTCACGTTTTACTATTCAAAGTATGGTAAGGGATAAAACCTGCTGATATTTTTATACTATGCCCATTGCTTTAATATATGATGTACCCAGAAATAACATAGGGAGAATCGGAGTGCAATTATAATCTAGGAGCGCTTGTAAAATGCCATTTATACAAGAGCTATATCTTATTGAAAGGCACATCTGCTAATTCTTAGAGAAATAAGTTTAAGCCCACATGGCTGCAGAAAGTGCTGAATGCTATTCTGTTTCACACATCATTAACAGACACATTAAATAACTTAAGACAAGAGAATCTACAATCCTGCCACTGACATCTTTTCCCGGATGAACAAAACTTGATGTATTGATTCCGGCTCTAGTATGTAGGGGTTGGTAAGTGGAAAAATTTTAACTGCAGGTCAGCATTTCAATTAATTGTTTCTTCATTGGGACTGTTCACTCATCAGAAAGGGATCTAACTTCTTATTTGGAGATTAGCTAGATGTGATATGTAGTGTGCAGAATAAAAATGAGTTAAAAATTCTTGTGTAGACCTCTGTAAGGGCAGAACTGTGCATTAATTAATTACTTACAACTCTTTTGTTTGCCCTCATCTTAATCAGATTAATAAATGACAGTTAATAATAAACCCTTCTGGACCATTTTCCCCCAATCTTCTTTCTCACGCTAGTCATGTCCTTGGGCTGAAATCAGCTCAGCACTCTTTAACAAGTGGTATCAAGAGAAACTCTGATGAAAGAGTGCTGCTCTATTAAGATTAGTAGGTTTTTTCTTTTTTGGTCATCATCTCTCTTTTTGGGCATAGTTTTAAAACTGAAAGAAAAAAAAAAATTCCAAGCCCCAATGTTTTGCCGTAGCGTCGGAGAGATAATAGGAGAAGAGACCTTATCGTCGTTAAGGTCATGCTGCTCTTACATATGACTCTAGCTAATCGTTTGTTATAGGGGTAACTCACTGAAACCACAATATAACAAAATTCAGCAAAACTGTAAAGGGAAAAAACACACTGGAAAAGGAATGGCAAACACATAAGACATCTGTAATTTAGCCTATAAAAAGACGAATTGAATTGTCAATCTGAAAACACTGCCATAAAAGTGCAGCGGCGTACATGCACGACATCAAAGGAAAATGTTTAAAACGACCCTGAGGGAGCTCAGGAGAGGAGCGTGTGTCCGCATTTTCACTTTGCTACTCCTTTGCCTCTTTACTGAAGGGGACTTAACCACGGTGGCATTGGCTGTTGTCACAGGGGCCACAGCCCCAATATCCTTTGGGACATCTCGGCACGTGCGTTTCCCCAGGAAACAGCTCCGTGGTTAAAGCCTTTACAAGCGCTAACACCGTTCCCCGAGAGCCCTGGGTCAGATGAAGCGGGAAATCGCCTGGGAGTCTTGCCTGAAATAGAGATTCCAGTGTGATTCCTTCGGGCAAGACGGATGCCCGGTATTTGATAGCTGGCACCCTGCTTGAAGACTTAGGAGATTGCTGCCTTGGTTTCCAAATAATCTGTTTCACCTCTGGGAGAAGGCAGAGTTGAGGGCTCCTCTCTACCTGTCAGCCAGCTCTCAACAAAATTCAGATGTGGAACGACGGTGCCAAAGGTGCTGACTTCGATTAACTGTCTTTTTCTTGTCTAAGCTTTCTGACAGGTAACATTTATTCTCAAACAGTTCTTTGGTAGGGAGTTTCTCTAAAAACAAACCGTTCTTCCAATAGCTTCATATATAGCTCACCAAACTTGCAGCTGTATAACATCTTACAGCAATATCTGTACACAAAGAATTACGCTTTCCAAATTGTTTATATCAGAATTATATTTTCAGACTGTAAAGGCTACAACGGGTCTCCGATCAGCAAGTCGTACTGTTCGATGCCCTCATGCTGAGCTCTGAAGTTATTTGCTATGATTAAGGTGAAGAAAATCAATTTTCTCTCCAAATGCTAAGACCTGAATTTCAGTAATTTCTCTTTTAGGTATACAGTATGGGACAGGTAGGTATTTGATTAATAAGCAGTATTTCATTAAGTCTCATTCACCATTTCAGATACAATAAAAATGCACTCCTTCAGTACCCTTTTCAGTATCCAAAACCCTTAAAATATTTTACGATTAAAATAGCATGCTTAATTTCATTATGACGGTCTATTAATTACCATTAATCTGAATTGAGTACACGCCACAAAAAGCATTCTTAACTGTGTTAAGTACTTGTATTACTATTTACAGAATTCATATTGCATTTCAAAAAATGAGCACTGCAAAAAAATCTTCCTCATAATTACTTACAAGAAGAGAGAAATTCACTTTCAGTATAGGTCACTAAAATTTCAAACGTTCACATACAAAACTTCATCACGCCATTTAAAAACACAGTTTTATCTACGAAACACATATTTTTAATAGGCAGTTAAGAAAAATGCTTAACCCTTAATTTTAAGCAGCAGAACAAGAGAAAAGCTACTTTGCTAACATCATCTCCTTCAGGGTAGAACCCCTCTGGAAGTATTTTACGACTGTCATCGAATCATAAAAATAAAAATTTCTTTTCCTCTAAGTAAAATGAATAATTAACGATTTAATGTGATTATGGAATTATTTATTGAAGTAAGTGAATGTTACCATTAACTGTACTGCATAATACATACAGTCTAAAGTGTCTGAGTATTTTTAGTTCTTGATCTTTAACTGACCCTTCCTCACTCTGCTACTAGAAAAAAAAAAAATCAGAATCTATTTAGATTATCTAGTCTCTATCTACCTTCCTTTACAGGCCTTTTTTCCCTAAGCCTAGACTCATCTGATCCCTTGTGTCCTTATTCCGCCAACCCACAAGGCTCAGCAAACCACTCTAACTTAGCATGCTAATAAACCAAGGACATAACTAGTCGTCATGTAAGACTACTTCTCTGCATTAAGTAAATGCTCCTAATGCCTTTTCAACACTTGACGCCTGATGCCTTTCCATGGAAGGCAGTGCAAAGCAACAAACTCCGTTTGCACAACTGTTGCAAGGAACGTGGGATGGGCTCTCCAGATGTGCCTTCTAGCACTGTGCAAACAGGAGATTTTGGCCTTACACAAAGGCAAGAATATTAAAATCAGTTAAATCATTAGTCCTCAACACTTTTTCATCAGAAAAAAAGGAAAAAAAAAAGTCATCTTTAAAGGTCAGACATTTGGTCTCAAATATCAAACTGTATCCTTTGGATTACAGAAGGAAATGAAATGGTGATTTGGGGACTGATTATCTCCTGTGAGTCATCTCAGTGTTTTTTTGTGAAATGAGCTAAGCACATTTGTTTAATGATAAACTTTACCAAAACATGGAGCTGTACATCTGTGTATCTGATCAAAGATCTGAACACTGTAATTATTCTTGTAAGTGCATTAATAGCACAAAAGCTGATATAACATTTACAAATTACATACAAGCTGGAAACTTGATATTTTTGTGCTATATGGATACTATTACATTTGCACTAACAAAATACCCCACTTTCCAGGATTACCCAGGAAGGAATTTTCACTTAACTATTTCTCTTTTGTTTCAGGTGGGTGATTCCATTATTTTCACATGTTTTCCCAAAGCAGGTTAGATTTCTCAAGGCTTCTGATTTTTTGATCCTATATTTTATTATGTAGACTTAGGGAACATTCGGCGGCTTGTGACATTTAGTGTGGACCCTTCTGCGTCAAGCAACTAGGATGGGGCCCGTATCGCTGCCTACAATCTACAGGGACGGCACAGTGTCCTTTCCAGTCTTACGTTCCTAACGGCACTCATACTTTTTTATCTTCAGCTCATTCCAACAGCCCCCCCCCCCAAAAAAAAACTGGACTTCCAAAGAAGTCCTCCAGATCTGGACAGGTAACATGATCAGCACTTTTTAACATGAAAGTAGTAAGCACACAAAGAACACTGAAGCTCTCCACAATGCCAGTTTGTTCTACGATCATATTAAGGGGCATGTGACTTTTTTTTGTGGATACCTGGCTACAGCCATTCCTATAAAAAGGGGCCGGAGGCACACGGCGGTTGGCTGTGCTTCAGCCCACAGCTTCACCCGTACTGTACAACCTGACACAAGCATGAAGACCCAGCGCGTGGGCTCTGTTTTTGGCACATCAACGGATGTGGGAGCATCGCTCCCTCCTGTCACTTAATGAAAAAGAGCAGCGAGATTTTCTGATGTGCCTCAATTTTACAGTATAATAAAAACAAGTCAATCTTCCTACAGGCTCTATGCTACAAATAGTCTCTGTGAGTAATCTGAATACAGTGGGAGAGAACAAAATTTATATAGCTGGAGAAAGCAGTCCACCCTGCCGAGTAACAACACTGGCCGTATACAGTCTGAGGACCATGTCACATGAAAAATCCTTCTGCAGTGTTATTTTACAAGGCCCAATCCTCCAGCTGAATTACTGGGAGAAGAGTATCTCTGCATACTGCAAGGGCTTCACACAAAGGCTCCCCACTATTTATGAGAATAAATGCTCATAAATCTCTTACGCTCCACAGGAGAACATATCTAACTGTGCACCCTGCATGCCTGTACCTTACCCAAATTGCTCTGTGGCACGGACACTGCACGTCTTACGTTGCTCTGCAACCAAGCTCACAAGTCCTTCCTTGACTGACTCCAGTCATAAGTCTCCTCACTTTTGAAGCAACTAATTCAGTAACTCAAACGTCGTGGAAAACAGTGAGAAGTCATTTTCGTTTCTGACTCATCTGAGGAGAGTATAAAAATCAAGCTTCAGGACTACAAACCCCGAGATCGATGTTTGGAGGTAAAATGCTTCATGTTGGATATACTTCTGTGCCTCACTAGTTGGTCATATTGCTGGCCAAATGAAATGTACTAAAGAGAAGCAATTATTTGCATTTAACATTCACAATATATTTATCACTATAGTGTATAAAAAGGAAATGCTCTGAGGTACTACATATCAGCATAGTCAATTATGAAATAAGTATAAGTGTTACTGCTTGAGGCTAAAATTCAATGAAAGCCAAACAAAAATTTTTTTAAAGCTTTTTTTAACTGTTCTTTTTTCCTTGAGTTCTACCTAATTTTCTGCATAGTCAGTTTTGATACTGATTTTGATAAGACTATCACAGCAAAAACAAACCACCCTATCCACCCCCAAACCCACAGCTATTTGAGAAGAGCACTTCTTCTCCCATAAATGTTCTAAAAAATGAGGAGAAACGTCTGTATTATAACAACAGGATTTATCCATACAAGTCACATATCAATAAACTTCTCCTTTTAAGCACAGCGCTATAGTTACATATCAGCACTTAATATTGCACTTAAACTGTCTTTGCATAGCAACAGGCATTCTACCACACCATTCTGTCACCCCCAAAACTCTTATCTTCCACAAAAAAAAGAACTTTGGGAATTTGCTTGGAAATATTGTTAATCCAGAGCAGCCTGATTCAACTTTGATCTTCAACTTTAAACCTGATTCTGCTCTGAAAGCAGCAGGTTGGACGAGATGATCTCTAAGGTCTCTTTCAACTGAAATTATTCTATGACTCTATGATGCTATATTAATAAATAAACATTCTGAGACTATAAAAGGAATAATTTGAACAGGAACACGTTGCAGAAATTTCTACTGCCCTATCAGTATTAGGGTTATCTGTACCTAGCATCCTCCAAAAGTCTTTCACAAAAATTACGCTTTGGGAGCTTGGAAACATTGACAATCCAGGGTACTTTTAGCTTGTTAGCAGAGGAGCTATGTTATACAGCATAGATGCAAAGGCAAAAAAAATGGCATGTTTCCAAATTTTTTGAATAACTCAACTGGAAAGAGATGCTACCTCCTCTATTCCATTTATCCCTTCATCCCTTTATCTTACTCATATTTATTTTTTTCCCCTGCTATTTCTTTCCTTAGGAGTCTCCTTCTCTTCTGCTGACTTCTGGAAAGTAATCAGACACAACAGAACTAATCATTCTCCTTTGCTTAATTGCCATACTTTAAATGCCATTTAGTTAGATACCTGCATCTTTTTTTCCTTCTTTTTTTTTTAATATTCAGTAAATCTAAAAGTAAATAACAGTTTATATAGGCCTGCAATTATGTAATAGGTGCCCTATGAGAAGAGTAACATAACATTGCTGAACAGGAAATACAAAGTCTTACAGCAGACTTCAACAAACTCATCAGTCTTCTACATGGTTAGGTAAAATGAAACCGACAGCAATGTAATCAGTTGAACTTAATCATGCAACTTAAAAATCCTGGTTGATATTATAAGATGACACAGCTGATACTATGAAAAATGCTGTATCATGAAGAATATGATACTTCTCTTTTGCTAACAAGACTATATATATACGTACATCTACCAGATAAATGGCAAAGGAGGATACTCAACTTCAGCATATTTATTTCTTGGTCAAAGCAGAGCTGCTAAAGTACTGCCTGAATGAGAAAATCAGTTTGATAAAGTTCTTTGAAAGGGCTATGTGGAAGAGAATGGAAATTTCCAAAACAAGAGAACTAGTGAGAAAGAGATGTTTTAAAAAGACAAAACAAAAAGACAAAAGGGAACGTCAGGAAAGAAATTCTACATAGGAAGAGGATGGGATGCAAGCCTGTTACGGGGAGGGGTGAGCACCAGTTGATTCACGGCACCAAATGACAGCAAGGAAGGTGAGATATGCTGGAAAGGATTTATCATGCAGAAACCATATCTTGCCCAGGACAGAGGAATGCTGTACGCTGAGGAGATTGCTGTCTGCTAATAAAATGCTCCTGAACAGAAAAGAGAATAAGGCAGGGAATTACATATAGGCCTTTTTTCTGTCTGAAGCGATCTATTCTTTATGCAACAAGCGGATACCAATGGCAAGCTCCTACTGCCACTGCAAAGTAAGCATTGCTTGCACTCATTTCACTCCACTGGAGCTTTACCTGGGATATTCACACAACTGAAATTACGGGATTGAGCTGCCAGGGAGACATAAGCACTAGATTCACGAAGAAGGTAACTTTTCAAATATTGAAGGATCGCCAGGCAGATGAGCACCCAAAGGGTCTGGAGCAGCGTTGGGTGATGCTGAGGATCTGGACACTGAAGCACCCAGCCCCAGTGAGCTGGAATCAGCAAGTGTCTCAATAAGGACTTCACTCAGATCTCCGACTGCTATAAAAGACAACGTATAAGAGAACGCGGCATTTGCCTTTGCTGTTCCTTGTATGACTATTGCTAGAGTTTCTCCTCAGCTACATGCAAATCGGAAAATAAAAGAAGCATAAAGTGTTTTCATAGCTGATATTATTCATAACTCATAACAGCAAATCAGATTAGTAATGAAAAATAACTCGAGCACTGAAATGAGAAAAATTGTTTTAAAAATAATTCACATCCTCAGGAGAAAAATGAGACTGCCTGGGAAAAAACCTGTAACGCTATCTGTGTTTCGATACAATCCATAATTATAACGCATCTGAAATTTCATTGCTCTTGAGGCAGTCACACAGTTTGTTTGCTTCTTTACCGTTCACCAACTTTTTGCTATCTTAAAAAGTTATCATTTTACTGCAAAATACACTTCAGAAAATTGCTGTTTTACCCTTTAAAGAAGCTTTTGAAGGCTCTAATTACTGGAAGAAAATGCAGTAAATGGTTGCATAACCAATTAAGTGCAAATTTATACTCCAGCACTGACTAGCAGATAACGCTGAAATGATACATGAAGTAGAGCAACCATAACTTCCACTAAGCCATACCATGGAGCCTGAGTTTAAGAACTTCATCAACCAAACAAATCAACTGCCTAAAATACCTACTTGTTTTTATTAATGCCTAAAACACCTACAACAAAAACAGCAGAGCAAAAACCTTTGGTCTCAAATGTCTCTGTTTAACCACGGTAGCAATATTGCACATCCTGTTAGTTTAAATATTTCAGTTCCCCGCTCCATTAGCCACGCTTGGATAGATTTTTCAGAGGAAATAAAGGCAGGACAAGGATTATAGAGAGACATACATAACTGAAGGACTTAAAAGCTTAGCATAGCTGTGATACTTGGTTATCTGTTTAAAAATAGAGATTACGATTTCAACTTGTCACACCCATTTTAAATCATGTTCAGACAGGGAGCATCAGACAAAAAGTCACTGGAATCTTTCCCGTAGCGCTCGTCTAAGGACATAGGCAGGAACGGGAGCTAGAGGTAACTCATTTTCTGAAACTAACTAGTAGAAGAGGATGATCTAAACCTGCTTTTAGGGGAACAAAACAGTAAGAGACCTACCAAGCTGCCTGGAAGCCTTTTGGTCATTTTAGCTAACCCATTTCCTTTCCTCAGGCACTGCAAATGGTGTTTGGCTTTCTGTCTTCTGGTAATAAATGTAAAACATTGACAAAATCGGAGGTATCAAAAGGGACGTAGGCTGGCAGAAGTGGGCAAACGAAAAAGAGAAGTAGGTCAGGGCCAGTGTGTGGGTATCTAAACGTTACCAGGAATAACGTGTTGATAATAAAAAAAAGCAGATATTCTCATAAAAATCAGCAGTTGTAGGAGAGCATCAGCTTTCTGTTTACCTCTTAATGCTCTGCATGTATTTGATATTCTTTGAAGTCAGTGTGTTTATTTAAACTGCCCCGAAACGTGACCTTTTGCACAGGTCGTGGGGTGGAGTAGGTGTTCAGCCACGGACACGCTGGGTCACAGGAGTCCTGAAAGGCTGCATCCAAAAAACCCCCCAAATGTTTAATGCTGGTAAAACCTACAGCCCCCTTCTGCATACATTTGCCAGGATAGGAAAGCACAGCGGCGCTCCCACTTTGTGCGATTTTGGGATCTCCCGCCTTGACGGCCAAATGACAGAGCACACAAGTGCTGCAGTGCGTTCAAGCACCAGGCCATGACTTAACTCACGTATATGTATCTATATGCACGTGGCTTGCTAGATTTAGCGCTGCGACCAAGGGCCGCCCATAGCAGGAAATGCTGTCACCTCGTCATCTTGACCTCTCTTATATTTGATTTAAAAAGCAGCCAGGAACTGTACTGTTACAATGAGGCACCGAGCAACGCCCCATTCAGGGGGTGCCAAATCCTTCAGCTCGCATTGAGCCGAGAGGGAGAAAACTTTCGTTCTTCCACCCATCTTTATGGACCTCTCACCCCTAGTGTCCACCAAACAGCCTCCCGAGCTGAGCCGGCCGTTGGCCATGCTACAGGTTCACAGGCTGCTCCCAGACCTTTCATCTTTTCAGATTTGCCTTTGGAAGAAAGGTGAACAGTGCAACATCCCTTTCCCCATCGGGATGCGGGGAATCGAGATCCGCTTCCTAGCCAGATTTTTCTAACTACAACATAGGAACACTAACTTTAAAAAGGAAACATACAGTCACACAGCTACAACAACACACGAATAATTTACAAATAATAGATGAGGGAAATCAGATGGGTCTATTTATTAGGACGATGAAACAGAAAGTCAGCAGGCATAAAAGCGAGAAAAGGAAACAGGCTTTGTGCGATAAAGCACCTGAGGGAGCCAAAGCGTCTTAACGTTACCAAAGCGCAGAACTTAGCATGACTGTTAAGAGGATTAAACGTACAGATAGCAGGAACATCCAAGCAGACATCAGAAGGGACAAGAGTGGCGAGAACCCTTGCTGCTCCAGGGCAAAAGCAATTAGGTAGCTCAGTAATGGCCCGTCGCAAGGTCTCAGCACGAGCTCTCGGCAGACAAAGATCAAGCCTACTCCATGTCATATTAATAACCTTGCTCAGAGAAATGTATTTAGTAAAAATGAGAATTTGTACACTCCTGCAGACAGTATGATTTAAACTTGCGTTGAGTGGCTGATAGAAGTTGCTTCCGAGATCTTATCATCAGCAAATTAAAGACTGAGCTGGAGAAATCAGAAACATCCAAAAAGTCAGAGCTCTCCCAAAGAAACAACACAACAAAACCAGTATGTTCAGATTTTTGGTAACGCTCATCCAGTGCCTTGCCAAAAAGGCTGTTCCGCAGTCTGCATACTGGTAGCCTGCCCAATAGGCCAGATTTAATCTCCCTTTGATTTAATTTTCCTGCACTTGTACTGCATCCAGCCATTACTCAGCCTAGGAACTGAACAGCACAATCTCCTTGTCAACTTAGTTTTCCTTTCTTGAGTTGTCAGTTATTAAAAAAAGGATGTTCGAAATAAGTCTTTAGTCCTTATGGTGTAATCAAGGGGATTAAGTAGAGCTTCCTTCCAGCTGATTTTATTAACATTAAAGTTTATGATAAATTACGAACCACCCTTGAGCTAAACATCCAATTAAAATACCATAAGCATGGCAGGATGTCTGTTAGAATGTTTTTCTTAGAAGAAATCCTAATTATATTGCCATTATACTTTTCCACAGGCATAGCAGTGTTTTCTGACTGGATGGGATGAAAATATAGCATTAATTAACACAAATGCATTCTTGTAACTTTACTGACAATTAGTCTTACCCTAAAAATAAACAAAAGCCAAGCCTACTGAGTTGTATGCTTCATGAGGACTGGAGAAGTCGCATTGAACTGCGACTCTTCATCTTACCAGCACTGTAAAATAACCTTAAGAAGATACTTCACTGCTGGATTTCTGAGTTAGGAAGTGCTGCTGACTGGTAAAAGAAAAAGTCTTCCAGCTATACCGTGGTAATTTAAAATCCATTTTATACTGCCTCAGATGTCTTTTTGGCTGAAAACGTTATTGTTTTTAATAGACATTTGAAGATTTCTGTTATGAAAAAGGCGGTATTACCCTCCTAATGGCAATTTCTACTTCAAGTCATAGAATTCCAATACATTTTTTTCAAAAAGGTAAAATACCTGAGCATTCATTGGTTCTTCAGTAATAAACTCCAGCAGCTTTCTTACAAATCACAAAAGCACGTCTAGCTTAGTGATTAACTCCTTAAGGAACTCAGTGTCCACATACACTGTATCTTGTACAGCATTAAATTACCTCATTCAGTTTTATACCAAATCTGTCATAACATGATCAAATAGATGGAAAACAGTTCAACAAATGCTTACTCAAAAGATCATGGGGAAAAACGAGATGGCAAATGGCCATGATCTACACATTTGAAGTAATACTCAAGAGAACACCACCTAGTGAAGGCAATTCAGGAAAAATGAAACACTTCAGATTGTATTAAGGTAATATCTACAATTGACCTAAATCACTCAGAAATGAGTTGGACCTAGGTTTTTTTAAATTGATGGTTGGTTTGGTTTGTGTTTTGAAGGAAGGACTCGAGGGAGAAGGGAATAGGGAATGGGGGAGTAAAAATTAAAACGCAATGCATTAATTCATTCTAATTTTCTTCTGTCGCTCACTATAAAAGCGTCAAAGTACGTGAAGGAACGAGATCAGAACTATAGAGGCCTGAGGGTATTTCTGCTGGATAACTGTATTTTTTTTAAATAGTATGACTATTAAAAAAAAAAAACAACCATTCTGTTTAAAGAGCCAATAGTTCTGTTATTAATAATGGCCATACCATATAATCAGGAGGTAAAGGCTTTCTCACACTATTTCATTTCCTGATGAAAAAACATTAGCGAGCACTGTTTTAGACCCATCTACTGTGCCTATCTATATTTCTTTTCTCAGATATATGCCTAGTGGGAGCTGTTATTTCCATTACAACTGTGCCTATCAATTCCTATCAAAAGTAAAATCAAATGATGTTTGTTTAAAATAGATAGGAAGAGCGCGGATATGGCCCACGTGCACGAACCTTTGCAGCTCCCAGAAGCAGTTGAGCACAAAGGGTTTTTACGCTCAAGTTAGGCTGAGACAGAGCTTAGGAAAGTGGGTCGAAAAGTCACTGTATTTGGCTCAAAATCAGGCAGACTTTGCCTTCCCAGAAAAACTACAAGCTATAACATGCAAATGGTCAAACTCACATATGGAGTTTACAAGCCCTATCAAAAAGGAAAGAGTATATATTGGGACTTCTGTTTAACAACCTAAAAAAGCATCAAGTCCAGCCAAGAAAGACAGAATTGGTTGTTGTTCCTACCTCTGGAGTGAATACTGATCAATCGCTTGCTAAAAAAGTGTTCAGCTGTCTTCACTGTGAAATGAGTTTTGGTCCGTTCTCTTTACTGTCAGTTGGGTTTTCAAGTGCTTAAAACATCTACCAACATATTTTCCTGACACCTATCACCAACAAGAGTTTGTTTTTTTTTTCCCCTCCAAAAAGAGGTTTAAATAGAAGGCTATGGCACCATTTGGAATTGCAATGATTTCTTTCACCCAATAAGTGTGTTGTATTTAGTCAGCTTGTAAAAGGAAAAATAATTCTCTTAACAACTTAGATTTAAGCTTTTTCCTATTTAGTCTAGCTATGCCACAGCTGCTATACGTTAATGTATTTCAATCACTACCAATCTGAATTATAGTTACACTGGTGATCTAGAATAGCTTAACACCACTATAATAATGAACAAATCCATCTAGCCAAAAGTGAGTATTTTAAGCATCTTTCTGCATTTACATAATTAGGAAGCATGTAAGTTCCATCGTTTCATTTCTAAGTTTGTATAAAAGGGAAAAATCTATTTTCTTACCTTCCAGTTATACTGTTCCTCTCTTTCAGCT
Source organism: Struthio camelus (assembly GCF_040807025.1). Taxonomy (NCBI): domain Eukaryota; kingdom Metazoa; phylum Chordata; class Aves; order Struthioniformes; family Struthionidae; genus Struthio; species Struthio camelus. Next base: position 37,413,499 of record NC_090982.1, read on the forward strand.
CAGAAGACCTGCAAGCATATGAATTGGTCCTCACTTATCTTTCCAAGATAGGTGTGTACAAAGGAATTCCTTACTATCCCTTGATTTTAAAATGCCCACGTTACAACTTCGCCGCTTGAAATTTTGTTTTTGCATTTTTAACACTTTCAAACATGAACTCAAGGTAGTAACTTACTACCTCTGTCTTTTTTAAGGCAAGTAGTAGAGAGTGACCTGAAACTGGTAATGTAACAGTGCAGTGCTGACCAGATCCACCAGCTGCAGGCAGAAGGAATACACATTTGAAGAATATTCTGGCCAGATCTGGGTCCCTCCTGTCCTGAAGCTCAAAATTCTGAGCTTCTCTAATAAATTAAACCCACTTAAAACCAGACATTAAAAAAATCTGCTTAGAAATAGAATTTACAGGAAATTGCTGCCTAAGGGGAAACAGTCAAAAACCCAAGCCCATGTCTGACTGCTCATCAATTTTTTCCCCCTTCTTTACAAGGACGTAGCATGGCAATATTAATAGACTAAATTCCTTAAAAGATGTAATAGACTAAATTCCTTAAAAGATATGTAAACTTCTTTATTAAAGCACAAATGCAGTTGATTTTAAGACAAATCTAAATATAAATTCAGAATGACTGAATTTTTACTCTTTTTTCCTCCTGCAGATCCTTCCCATGCAAGACTTGGAACACAAAGCAAAACTTAGACATAACCCATACACAGTAAAGAGCATCCACAGACTATTACACTTAATAGCTGCTTTAACATGCTGCAATTTCTGGTACTGAAGATCTATTTTCCATGCAGTCTCAACTATTGATTTGATACAAATGGCTTAGATTAGAAGTAAGAGAGGGGGAAAAAAAGCAAGCCCACTTAAAATCTGAAATTACCCCAAGGCATCGCTTCCTATTAAACACTATTCCTGGTGATCCTGAGTAACAGCTTTAAAGTGTCTCCAAATGCACATGAAAATAGGCACATCACTCTATGGTGCTGCCTTCACAGAGTCCAAATAATTCCCAGGAATTATTATTCCCAAGTCAATATTTCCCAGGAAGTTGCCACACAGTGACTTTTTAAAGTCACTTTAAGTGACTTCTGTTAACGTAAGAGAGCCACAAAGCTCCTGGCTTCGTTGGTCTCAAGGCTATAAAATGAGAACCAGCTGGAAAAGTAGCAGTAAGACATCAGTTGGCATCTGGAAAACCCTTTGGTTTTACAAATATTGACTTAGTGGGCATCAAAAAAAAGGGGACTACTTTTCCCCAGTAATTTCAGGGAAAGAGTGGAACAGCAATTTTCATTTCGAATAAAAGAGTATCTTTTCTTGGAAACTAGTCGCAGCAGGCAAAATGAGGAAGTCAGGATCCACAATGATACCCATTTTCTACAAATAGGCGAGAACACATGCTAAAGGAGGATTCCTGTTCTAAAATACAAACCAAACTGATTCCATAACTGATTCCTTTCTTAAGATTTTTTTTTCAAAGACATCAAAAATTCAGTTCTGATCATTTCTATTACTTGTCTCCCATCTGCTTAAATTGCTCTTTTTCCCATGCTATATCACATTCCATTTCTTAACAGGCTACTAACACTACTAGTATAATTGATGCAGTAGACTGAGTCACTGCCAGATAGCTTTATTCTTAATTCTTATATAGATAAGCACAGAAGAGCCAGAAGTCATATACCAAATTGTTAACATAATGCCGTCATTAGTCCTGGAAAACATGTTTCAATTACTTATTGCATACTATGCAGGGAACATACCTGCTAGTCAGTTCTACTACCCACTTGTAAACAAAATGTATGTATTTATTGTTTTTCTTTCCCCAAATAAACACTGCACAGTTGTTGGTGTTTTTTTTTTTTTTTTTTTTTTAAATAAAGGCTATGAAACGGATCAGTAAAATGCATGAGTGATTTTCCAGTTTAGGATCTGTGAAAATGAGTCAGGAGTTCATGGGTTCAGACACTGTGAGGCACCGTAAAGGCTGCTCACCGCAATCAAACAGCTTTTCAGAACACTTGTTTTTAAATCTCATGATACCAATACTATTTTCCTAAAGTGGGAGCCACATGACAATTACCGTAAGCATATCAATACCAAAGGTCAAAACCCTCTCTATTACCTACATGTTTACCTTCCAGAGATGGATTATAAATCTAGTAAGTTCAACATCCCCAAGTGAACAAACAAAACTGCAAAGAATAAAGAGCTGTGTGGATATAGTATTTGGAAGCAAAAGTAGCTAAAACATGCATCTCCCTGAAACACTAAATAAATTACAAAACAAATCTACAGCAAGTAGAATTTTAAGTTTGCAAAATTAAGATTCAGATGTTAGGAAACACAAGGTCCTTCGTAAAAATAGTAAGTGATTGTATTTTAAATATTACAACATAACGCACTTCCCATATTGTCTAAGCAGTAAGAACACCCATTGCATAGCATCCCATTGGAACAAATTACTTCATCACCTTTCCAGCCCTGCCAACACTTCCTCCCACCACCGCCTGCCTGCAGTTTTTCTTAGATGATCTACAGTGATTTAATATAATTGACTTAACTGCTCAATAATTGTTCTCACGTCACATCTCACTGGAAATTGCTGCTCTTTTGCTGACCTGAAGAGGGCTTATAGGTCCAAATCCTATTTTTTCCATTATTTCAGGCGGCTCTAATACAAAATATTATGTCTCCGAACACACCTTTCCTCTCATTAAAATGCAAAGGCATTGGTGGAAGGAAGGAATTAAGCCTGACTTTCCCCAGTTTCTGAGGGTAGGAACTTTCAATGCCCTTATTCTTTGCAGAATTTTAGATACAATTTTCCCCAACCCCTCCCAAATTTAAAACAACTGACTGCTATCCTTCCCATATGACTTAAATTATTGCCCTGCTCCAGTTCTGAGAAATTTCAAGATTTCATGAGAAATTTCAAGATTTCAAGGTCAAAGGCTGGGAGGCAACATAGTTCAAAGTATAAAGGCTCAAGCCTGGCCCAGAAATACCCACATCTGGCCATTTTGACTCCTGGCTGGCAGAAAAGCAGCTTGGCCTTCTAGACCCTCAGCAGAAGCTTCATCCTTTCAAAGGATGAAGAACGATTAGTAAAAATTTCCAGACTGCTTTCAGGTCCTGCTGACTGGAAAGAGCTGTAGAAACGAGAACTCTTGTTTGCAGCTGGAAAACGTGCATGTTCCAAAACTTACGGATCCTTCCATCTCTGTCCCCATATTGGTCACCACAGAAAACCATAATCTCTGTAGAGGTAAATTTTCACAGTGATGCTAAGTACCCATGTTGACCTTGGCCACCACCCTACTAACTTTCAACTACCCAGCCCAAAGCATGATTGCTTTGGGAAAATTTATCAATAAGAAGACATGTTTTGTTTCTTTAACACAGATCTGCAATAGCTTCCCTAGCCTTGTTCTTCAAAGGACAGTAATATTTTTCATCAAATTTAAACAAAGTCGTTTTTGACACAGAAAATTTCAGAGTAAATTGTTTCAACGTGGGAAACTTAGAAGCAAGGAAAATGAACCCCTCTCCTAGGGAGAGTTACACAGCACTTCACTAACAGCAGCACCAGGCTATAGGAAATGATAGGTTAAGCTTTGCAGAAGAATTATGGGCTCCTTGGACTTCTTACATAGCATGAAACTTTTCTTCTTACTAAAGCAAAAGAGAAATAAATGAGTTTGATCAAAAGTCCAGTCAAGTCTACACAATATATTTTGATTTACTCAAAGTTTCCTATCACACCTACTACTATAGCATCTGTATTTGATGAAAAAGTTCAACTCTTCAAGGTCCCTGTTAGATTTGCAGCTGCTTGAGTATTACCTTTCATTGTGTAAAGATTTACTCTGAAGACTTCACTTAAGATTTAAAATATTGGAATTTGTTATTCTTTCTTCTTCCTTTTATTTATATTTATCTCTCTCATTTTACATTATTTTATTTCCTATCTTCTTTCAACTATAGTCACAGCAGGGTTTTTTCCCCCTTAAGAGAAATAAGTTAATATAAGGCAATACGCCCTAGCATCAGTGCATCATTTATTTCCCTCTGTTAGACAAGTTATTAATCCTGCAGGAAATCTGGGCTTTATGTTTGCACAAGAGTAGCCAATGCTTTTTCTGTTTGTAGTGGGTAAAATCATTTCAAGTTTCATATATGTAACTGTTCCTGCACATTTCTATTTGCAGAAGAAACACCTTGTTCTTATCGAAGGCTCTTCAGTATTCTTGCCACACACAAAAAATTATTTTCTCTGGACATTACACTGCAGATAATGGCTGACTGTAAAATTTAGGTCTCCTCACATTTTGCCAGATATTTTTTGAGAGGAGTCATTTTTGATACTCAGCAGCCTAGCTAATATAGAGAGATCTTTTTTCATAACCAGCCCAAGATGCACTGGGTACTTCAGAACTGTGAGCATAAGATATTATATTATATAGGCACTAAGCACGTAATTGAAGCTTGGGAATGAGCACACAGCTTTGAACTAAACTGGAAATGCAGACGAAAATCCCATTTGTTCATACTAGTTTTTCCTCAGTAAATCTACGGATTTTCTCCAGAAGGCACGACCATGCAGACCATGCCTGTCTCTACTACCCTGTGGTAGAATGTGAGATGGAGACAGAAGCCTGCACTAATAAAAGCCTCGAAGCAGGATCGTGGCATCATTTTAGACAAACCTTTGACAGTAGCAGTCCAACTTACACTTGCCTGCTCAGCAAAATGTGTATTGTATTTATAGACTTCTACTTGTATGAATGAACTCTTTGCTGATCAAAGCAAAAATACCATCACTGACACTAGCAAAGTGCTTTGCACAGATGTTCAAGGGCTACGAAAAAAATTACAAGTCAAGCTGATTTTATACTTGGTTATATTTTCTTTTAAAACAGATGGGTTTCTTTTTATGGCTTGTAAAGACAATTTTTTATATATATTTTAATTATCTCTATTCCATCTGTGCTGTTTAATTTCTGATTTATTTCCTTTTTTAGTAGGATATCCATCTACATATATTTAATTACTGTCTACAGCGAGGAATGCAAATAACTTCATTTTCCTCATCAAAACGATGATGTGTCTTTTAAAGACAGCACAGACAGGAACATGTCCTCACAAATAACTAAACTAAACAAGTTGCCGAGAGTAACACAGAACTGTAACTGCAGTTCCCTTTACCAGTCCCTGTATCTTATCAGCTAATTGTGAAAAATGGTTTTGTTGGTGAGACAAAACAATACAGATAGACAGACAGATAGTAGTACAATGCCTGATTTCCACCTCATTTTGCATAAGGCTTGCGCAGAACTGCATTACCATTGACTCTGCAACTCCACACAGTCTACTTCAGGGCCTCTGAAAAAGCCTATCACTTTTTAATGTAAACACTAAAATATAAATAGGTTAATTTCCCATTTGAACTTTGGATGGACCCATTCTGCTTTTGATGCAATTCTGCATGTATGGAGAAAATTAGCACCATTCCGCCTCCGAGAAGGTGAATTCTTTTAAGCAATAAAACATAACGTGGGTCAGGTTATGAACATTTTCAAGATGTTATATCCAGCCTTTCCAAATGGAACAGGTATTTAAGCAGTCATAAGGAAACATAATAACATAATAAAGAAGCACTAGGATTGATTCTGTTCACAGCTCGCAATTGAGAGGTTATGTATGTGAATGTATAAAATTTAGGAAACGGTACTGTTAACTTCTTAGAACTGACCACCTGAATTAGTAAAACTAACACAGTTGCTTTAACCGATACTATAGTTTTTTGTTTTTTTTTTTTTTTTTAAATCTTGGCTGTTTTGCACATCTAAGATGTTTCTGAACAAATGGAGTGTACAATAGAATAACCATTTATTGCTACAGCTCATAAATTATTTTCCTTTCTAGGAGTAATTGCTGAGAAATAACCATTTTACTAGACGCAAAAAAAAAAAATATACAAAGCCTGCAGAAATGCAATAATATTTTCACAGGCTAATTTGTTTATCAGTCCAAATTTTAAGTCTTTTAAGAATGCACGTTACTTTCCAATATGCTGATATAAATGGGATCAAATTGTACCTGAATAGGCATCTTTTGCATTCCACCTAGCAATAATCAACACTGACATAATAATAATGATGAGAGAAAACAAAAAGGATATGCTACCACTTCTTCTCAAATAGCAGCTGTATTTAATTTATGTGAGCGCTACTGTGAAATATAAAGACTTTCTAACCATCTTAAGAGAGCTGAAGTGTTCTCTTAGAAAGAGAAATGCCCCAGATGATCTTGCCCCTGGAACAGAGAGATTGCACACGCCAAAGGGCATCAGCAACCAAGAACACAGGCTTTATGCTAACCATGCTATTATCTCTTTTCTTGTAACCAGCACTGAAGAAGAATTTGAAAACTATACTTTTGTTCTTCTTGTGCTTGATCGTAATTGTAGCTTAACATCACACATTCACACCAGATGTCACAAAGCATAAAGAACTCTTTCAAAAATAAATCATGTACCAACCCAACTTATCTCATTTGGGACTGATAAGTCACAGTTAGGGCTTTATTGGAGCAGTTAGCCCAAGCTGTTATACTTCAATTTCTCTGCTAACTTTAGCCCAAGTGAAAGCACTCATCCTAGGAACTGATGCTGAAGCCAGTGTGATTGATGATGACCTCATGAACTTCAGCAGCTCCAGCCCCAGCAGCTCCCGAAACACTGCTCGGTCGTCCCTTCCATGACATGAGCTCAAATCACCACTAACCACTCCAATCACCTCAGATTGAGGATTTTTGTACAGAAAAAGGGTAAAAGGGAAAAGCGATTAGAGTCACAGGGCCACGTTCGTGCAGGATGCGCCGGAGCAAACGCGCCTTGCCGGCCCCGAGCCAGCTCCGTTGGGAGCTACCTCCTGTGCTTCTGTCCACAGGCCGGTCAGTCTGCAACTCAAATAATCCAGCGCGATTCATTTGAGGGACGACTGCGCGCAGAGCTCAGAGAGCTGCGGAGATGACCTCCATGCCAGCTGCATCAGCTATCGCACACAACTATAAATTGCACAAAAGGAGTCTCCTCCTGGTAAACAGAAGCACCATCTACCACAGGGATCCCCGTTAAAACCAAGTTTTGAAAGACAGCTGACCAAGTAACTACCCCAGCCAAATGGAAAGTTAGTATTTTTACTTGCACATTAACACTTGCAGGTAACTTCTTTGGTAATTGCTGACAGAGTAATGGAAGTGACAAAATTCACTTGCTACAAAGTGCAAATGCTTCCTCTGATATTTCTGGTAGAGATGGTTCTCACATGCAGCTGGTCTACCACAATGTTCACAGACTTTACAAATGACTTTTAAACATTTCTTCCTTTTTCTTGCAGAAGAGGTCAAGGGTACCATAGTCCTTGTTACATAGGGAATAATATTACTATAACTAAACTCATCATAATTATGTTCTTTTGTTTTTTTTAAACTATCCTTTAATTCAGAAATAAAGTGACTTACTTAAACAGATTCCTTTTCTGTAAGATTGATTAGAACCCTGAACACTGAAATCAAAACAAGAGAAAAAAGAAAAGCTTTAAATAACCCAAGACAAAGTCTAATCCTGTGCAGAAAACTAATACCTATTACAACATTCAATAAGATAAGACAGGATTCAATAAAAACAGACCAAAAAAAAAATAATTTCAGAAGGAAAAATGAAGAAGAACCGTTCCAATTTAAGAATATACTCCTAATCTCAGCATTTCTTAAATCTCAATATAATAAACTGAAACAGTTTAGCTGATCACCCTGTTCTCAAACCCCAGGATTTTAAGGAAGTCAGATCCAAACACACACGATGGTACTATGGCCATTCCTACAGAGCTCCAAGTAAACCCTCAGTATGTCTCTCCACAGAGATCATGACAATTTGATACAGTGATGCTGGGAATCCAAGACCAAGGTCTGAAAACAGTCATCTCAGACAGCGATAGGGCACAACTACTCCAGGCTTTGTTGACAACATTTCAGTTGCCAGTCAAAAAGAACTACTGCTTCTCTACCACATCCTGCTAGACCAAACGTCCAACAACTTTTTCTCCCCCCAAAACAGCAAGAAATGTGCACTATGTAGCCCCCACAGAGAATAACCTAAGACTTACCTGAATTTTCTTTCAGCTAAATTTGGGGCTACATTTTGAAACAACATAGACTCAGTTAATACAGTATTATCAACAAATGGATTAAGTTTACACTAGCTGCCAATTTGGCCTGCCAATGTCCAGTGGCCTGTGGCTAATCTGACAGCTTCACAAACTATTAAATAAATTGATGCATTTTCTTCTGTTTTCTCTCTATATCCTTCAAGACAGAACCTCAAATGATATCCTAAATCTTTTGCAATTACTGCAGCTTTATTCAAGGTGAAACTTTGAAGAGAGAAAATCAGGAACAGGTTGGAGCAGACAAGTACGCGTAAGCCAACGAAACGAAACCCGGAACGGGAACAGGGGGAGTCAACTGCAACAAGATCCCCCCGCCTCCCGGGCTGGTATTTTGTGCCAGGGAGTAAAATTCTTCCCGTAACCAGAAAGCGTTCCAGGCAGAGAGAATACAAGATGAACCGGATGAGCTATGATCAAGATAAAACTTTAACAACCCATCTGGAAATACTAGTATGTTATGAATCACATGTCATAGGTCATTCTCTCTCTTTGATCATTACGTCCTCCTCTCACCTTAGCTTGGGATGGCTACTGTGACCTTTCTAACTGGAAACATTCATACCAACAAGATATATTCACCTTTTAAACAGCAGTGAAGAGCTGCTCCTTTCAGCTACCAACAAAAAAAAAGCCCCTAAAAAGAAAATTACAATTTAAGAAGTTATTAAAATCCAAGAGGAGGCATCGCCCTTGCATTTTGAAAATGTGTGCAATAACGTTACTTTGGGTTAATATATGGACTCTGATAATATCAAATCATAAAACAAGAGCTGGTAAGCTGCTGGAAGGGTACTTCCACGTACTTCAGAGACGGTATTGTAACACATGGCTTAACCCAGGATCCCATGCTTGCATGTTTACAAATCTCTCTCTATATTAAAACCTATGCTTACCGAATTCTTCGAGGAGCACCTCAAAAATAAACGCTCCAGGAAACCTAGCATTACCCATTTCTTTTACTAGGCAGTCGAATAGAGGACCTTAGGAAACGAAGCAGTTTTGCACAGGCACGTCTATTCTGCATTTTAAAGGGGATAGGCTTAAAACTATTTTTATTCTCAGCACAGATCATGTTACTTTTCACAAAAGCATCGGATCAAAAAAAAGTCAGCCTTTGAAGTCAGACATCTTTAGATATCTTTAGATATTACGGTTAAGATAGTGTTGTGTTTCAGTGAGTTCTCTTGTTATAAGCATGGCCCTCACACATGCCATTGATAAACATGCTACACGTATTACGAAGAAACTTTTTTGCAATACTTCTGTTGTTGCTCCTCCCAGTACCATCTGCCAAATCTGATCAAAATATGATTTTGTCATCGTCTTTGTCCTTCTCCTACACTTTTTCCCCCATCTTGCGTTTCAGGTTTCTCACATACAAAATATTTTAAGAAATCAACAGTTTTCTGCAAACTGAATTTTCTTTTCAGCTAAAAAGCCTGTTGAGAACTAATAGCACTATAAAAATATAGCAACCATTATTATTATTGTTACTGTTAACTGAAATGCAAGCATCTGGTAGACCGTATTCACAACACAGTTGTTCTTTGACACTCATTTAATTTGTACTATCAAATAGCAGTAGGAATTAACAACAGCAATAATAAAGCAGGAGTTAACCACAACAATACCAAAAGCACTTGTTCTCAACGTGGGTCTATACCTGCGCATCTGTAGAGCAGCAATAAAATTTTAAGGTGCATCTCCAACCACTTCAAATGTCAACGTTACAGCCTAAACTACCTGCAAGCACAAAGTGATATGACTTTTTTTGCAAGACCGTTTTCCTTGTGTACCATAGTCTTTTGCTACATAGATACTACACACCACAAAACACATTTCTGCATTAGAGCAAAGAAGAAACAAATCTGCTTTTACATTTATTTTCCAGTTGTTTCCAGTGTTAATAACAAATGGTATGATGACACTTACTGGACAAGAATTCATGTGTTAAGACTGAAAAACTGATGCAGTGAGTATGTTAAAAATTAACACCTAGTTAAACTATCTGTATTAGAGTTCAAACTGCCTTCAGTAAAGGCTTATTTAGGGAGAAACTGCTAGTTTCTGCGTATGACCCTGGACGTATGTGTTCTCATATTTCTAGAATAGTAAGGAACAGTACCTCACCCTTAATTCCAATATTCAGATATAGCTAGCAGAGTTATTAAACTTAACAATCACCTGATTCTTCAACCTTGAACTGCAAAATACCATGGTTTAATAAATGGCGTGGCAGGAAGGAAAGACATCCTGTTTTAAAAACCTAACCAGACACAGTTCACACCCCCCCCTCTCAAAATGATCTTCTAATCTTCTGATTTTTCAGCCCACGGGATGCAAACACTGGGAAAGAAAATAAAGATGTCACTAGAAAACACTCGTGAATAAGTGAACTGCGTATCACCGTTCCCTACTTTGACATGCCAAACATATACAGAAAAGGAATAGCTTCAAGCGGTATGCAAGGGAGAAAAACCTTCAAACTTTCCAGAAAGAAGTTCTTCAACTTCAACTTTCTTTGCTGACTTTCTAGCACAAGACATCTGCTTACGGTTTGCTCTCTCAGCAGCTATTCTCCAGCATATCTGATTTGTGTGCCAAACTTGCTTAAGAAATACTAAATTGAAGTTTCCATTAGGGAACACCTTGCAGCTGCGGAGTGCTTGCCAAAATATAACCCCTTGCTGCTATGTTAACACATTTTATCATACTCCCTGCTGGGCCCCCGTTTCTTTTCAGAAAGAAAGAGGCTTGGTCATGGCTTTCATTTGCTCTAATAATAAAAATTTAAAAAAAAGGCAGCAGACCTGATGGCAAAACCCTTCCGGTTCCACACAAATATACTACTGCAAGATCTAGCGGTACAGATCACGTAACAGGTGCACAGTGTATTGTCTTTTTTTTTTTAATGACAAAAATAGCCTCTTTCCTTTGTTGTTCTGAAAACTAGAAATATTCACCCCAGCTATGGACTGATATAACATTTGAAAAAAGTCTTCTTTCCCTTCATTGTACCTCAAATAGTCCTTAAATAAGAAGAGTAAGTGTAGATAAATAAAAATGAAAAGAATGACAAGCCTGTGATTAAGCCATAGGAGTCTGAAGAGCCATTCCCAGTTCCTTAGGCCACCACAAATCTACTGGTGTCACTTGAAACAAGTCACTTTGAGTGATGATAAAAATCCTAAAGCACATAGGCAACAAGGTACTAAACAGAGATTTGGGCACCTTGAACCCAAAGTCTCACTACACTTAAAGGATGTACAGGTGCATGTTGCTAAGGCAGCACAAGGAGGTTCCCAAGTCAGCCTGGCCATGCTGGAATGGAGCAGCGCTGGCTCCAAAGAGGCGTTCAAAAAGGTGGTTAAATAATCCACCAACAACAATTTGCCAGGTTTTGGAAACCGTTTTATATCTCCATTTTCTGTCTTTCCTGTTCTTCTCTTCCCCACTGCGCAGAGCTCTTTTTCTCTCTGTTCTCTCCCCTCTCTTCTTGGGAAGCGAGAGGAAAGGGGCAGTCAAGGAGACAAGATCAGAACTCAGCTCATTTCAAGTAAATTTTCCCCACCAACACCAAAACCTTCTAAAGAACGCTAAGAGCAGTCTTTCTCATTAAAAAAAAAACCTCTACACCTAATAAATAAATAAATAAATAAAGACGACTGTCAAAAATGCAACCCTTACTAAAAGCTTTATATTTCAAATGCTTTAGTGGTTTCCCTCCTTTCCGTATATTAATAAAGTGTTTAAAAGATTTAAGTAGCAAATATTTGACACATATACGGCTCTGTAATTGAAATCCCAAAGCCTGCGTAACTGCTTAGTATTTTTCAGCGAGAGGATCATTTTAATCCAATTGACTTTCTGGACTCATCTAGTCCAATAAAATTAACGTACTTAAGAGTAAACAGATACTTGCAGGGAAGTTTTTTTTAAGATGAGACTTGTTTGAAAGCACAGCAAATCTGTCAGTTATCACCCCAAATTAATGAGTTTTTGTTTTTTTTTAATGCGGTGGAAAGCTGTATAAGCCAATGGTTTGAAGTGCTCCAAACATTTGGACATTCTTTCACCATACATTTGCAGTTGCCAAATTCACAAGTTCTCTGCAGGTCCGTTTGTCAGACAATATCCAACAAAACAACATTTCTTCTAGAACAAGGGATTTGAGATGTTATGCAGCCCACCCTCCTAGGTAGTTTTCCTTTAGTATGTAATTGTGAGGCCAGTTCTAACTATCTCCTTGACTACTGCATAAACGGTGATCGCTGCTGGTGGCTTCCAAAGTGCCACAAGAACAAGGACTCACCGCAGGGCTTCAACTCAGATGCCCCAGGTATTTTACGTGCGGCCACAGGCCACCTAGAGGGAAAGACAGGAGAATATATACCACAGTCAATTACTGAAGTGCAGAATGCTTTCAGTTTAAACTGGAAGTCAGATCCAGACACCATTTTTCTGAAGCTTGTTAAGATGGTCTAACAGTTAATTGCCTTAATTGCTAAAAATTGTGCCTTGACTCCCAACCAAATTTGTCTTGTTAAACTTCCGCTTGCTTTTGTAGCTTGCAAAGCCTTTGGGACTGAAAAATATTCAGTAAATCAAAGCGTCTTACCCATGCAAAATTACAGTATGAAAAGGGATTAGAAATGCCTGAGGAACGTAATAGAAAGGAGGTGGTTTTGTGCAATTCCTCAAATCTCTGGTGTGACTTAAACACATGTCTTTTAGCAAAATTATTTATACCTACTCAAGAATAACCCAAGATTAATGAACGCTCTAAGTGTGGGAAGAAGAGTCAGCGTAGATTTAAAAAAAAAAAAAAAAAAAAAAGTAGAAGTAAGAATTTCCAAGTATACCAAAACTCTTCACCTTTCCATTTCACTGTTCACGTGCCACTCTGCATGTGGCTCATGTATTTCTATTCCTTTGTCTCTTGTGCATAAACAAATCACAGTATTTACAAGAGATACGTTATTATACATTATTTTATCATTCATTTCTCCCTTCGGTATGTGTTTTATTACTACGAAGAGCTGTAATTTAAAAATCAGATAATCAGCTTGTCTTTAATGATCTGGGAACAAACTAACGCAGCTTCAGAGAGGGGTCAGCACCAATAAAAGCTGCAAAGGGATTACTGAGAAGCACTGTGATTCATTTTTCATTTTCTCAAAGACCAAATTTTATTGATTCATTCAGCCTTTTGGTCTTTGGTGTTTCAGCATTTTCTGAAACAACGTGAGGAAACAAAACTCCATGCTTCTCAAACAAGGAAAAAAAAGATAAATGTTGACAACTGTTCCTGGGTCTAATGAAATCTTTAATCAGACCCCACTTATTGCTAAACATCAAAGACGTACAGAAAATCCTGCCTCAGTCTTCCAATCTAGGCTAACCAATGGGGTCCAAGTGCAAGAAGACTACAGCCAAATTCTACCATCGGCTCATCAAAACAGCACTAGTTGACCGCGTTTCCATAGGCAATGCCCAAAAGAGGGTACCTGCAAGCAGCACAACGTGGAGAAAGGTTGCACTGTCGACAAGAAGGGCACAAGCGCTGTTCCATATAGGAATGTGAAAAGCATAGAAAAAACAGAAGCATCTGGAAGAGAAACTGAAGAACAGCTACATGTCTGCTATTTCCAGGTGAGCAGAGGATCTGGGCTGAAGAGAAGGGAGAAAAAAATACAAGAGAATAACTGCAACGGGTGAATCTAGAAATGTGCTTCAAGGCAAAGACAAGAATTCACTCCCACAAAATGAAGCAAGCAGTACAACTGCAAAATCTCTACGTTTTGCTAGATAAAATGACAAGGTGCTTCATCTTCACAATACTGCGAGTCCCGATATCTGTTTCTTTTTTAATTTCACTTTGTGTTCCACATATGACAAGCGAAATGCCTTATTTTTAGATATCCTCAGTGCACAAACAGTATAGAAATTCTCAACGTAAGAGCAATATAATCCCTGTATAAGCAAGTATGCTCCAGCTTAATATCCAAAGGATAAGACATCCTGTGAAAATTACTACAAAGCAGTACAGGCACTAACAAACACTAACAAAGGGCATTGCGAGGCCAATAGTGGAGGAAATAAAACAATTGGAAAGTTTTAGCTAACAAGATTTTTTTTTTTTAATCGTTAGTCTCTTTGGGAATTTCTAGCTATTATAAGAAATGAAGGATGACCAAATTTGGCAATTAATCTAATAAACTGTAATAAGCTTTAGCACTAGTAATTAAAAAGTAAATTCCTTTTGTTTCTCAATTAATATTGACTTAGAACTAATATTTCATTTCACCAGTCCATAAAACTTAGTTACTTTTCACATATGGCACCATTAGTATTGAGATTTCCACTATAATTTACAGCTCATGGGAAAAGATCTCAAAAATTTGATCCGCCAACATCTGTAGGCCTAACATCAGATAGGGGTTTCATTCCAGAAATAAAATAATAATTTTGCCCTTTATTGTCTCAATTCCACAGAGAAAAAGTTAAAAATTTGTGTTACTGTTTTGATAACAATTTTTTTCTGGATTTGGTCACAGTCATAGAAATAACAGGGAAAGTAAACCTTCTCTTGGGATTTTGTTTTTACAAAGATTCTGTGCATGCAGCGAGACAGTTCTGTTTTTTCTGCCTTTAACTGGAGACACTAGGATATACTGAATCTTTAGCAAATTACATGATTTCTTTAATCCTTTCAAACTGCAACTGAGTTATCCAGGTGTTAAGACAAAACACAGCTTTAGACATTATGAACAAAAACTGTTTCCTTTTCTGCATCGCGTGTTTGTTCCTTAACTCAACAGACAACAAATTACATGGCCTGTCTTCTTCCCTTTATTTTCCTTTACAGGTAAAACTACAGAAAAGATATAATTTTTTTAAGGCATAGAATGGAAAAAAAAAGATTTCTTTTTCGATTTTTTTTGTATATCATAGTCCACAAATGAAAGAATGCATAAAGTATTTACCATATTTTTAAAGAGTCTTTATTTTATATATTACGTGAAACTTTGCATAAAGAAGTCCTTACTATGGTTGGTGAAAAGAGAATACCTACAGGAACTCTAATTTTCCTAAAAGCCAATCACAGTGTTTTAAAGCTTACAGCTACTACTTAAAATAACAGCAAACGTAAGACTGCTTAAATAAAATGCACATCCACCTGTGACCGCTAATTTCCTTGCAAAATCGCTATCTGCCACGGACAAGCACAACCCAGAGATTCTCACTTAGGGACGTGTTTGAACTGATATGTTTCTTTATTCATGTGACGGGGAAACCACCGAAGAACTCCACAGATGAGATGAAGTCAGTACTCTGGACTTGGGGAGATGTGCTATATTTCTTCTATATAATTTCTTCTTAGCCTAGCACTATCTATTGCATAGCTTCTGAACTGTAGACCATTTGGACCGCAGCCTGGTAAAATGCCTTTCCACCAAAGAAGATGCTGTAACGCCTGAAACAATCTCATGAATGCAAACGTTCGTCTCACTTGGGAAAGCACTAACTCACTCAGATTTGGAACAAAATACATGCTTTAAAAAAAAAAAAAAAGGATTTATTTTTGTTCATTTTTAGGCGGAAAACATTATTATTGCTCAAGGACTAACTTTACCACCTACTGGGTGAATCCTTAGGCCTGATGCATGACTGCACTAGCTTTGAGCAGTTCCTGACCGCACCTGGAACAGGAAGGCTGAACTCTACTGCACCTATTCAATTATTTTTTACTGATTCAGCGTGTGAACAGTGAAGGAGCTTGTGCACTGGCAGCAGCTCTCCATAACCCTGGCGCAACACATTTGAAGGTGGTACTGGTGCGAAACGGGACTCACCGGTGCAACAGAAGATCTCGCCACTGTGCTGCCGTGGCTCGACTGGGCGATTGCAGCAGCGCACAGGACCCCAAGGACAGATCTCACCCTAGCTGTTCTGCTATACTTCACATTTGCCTGCTCTGTTCGGCCCTCATTCCCCAAGTTTCATCTCTCTCTGTACCGTATTTGCTTTATTCTGGTCAAACAACTGTTACCTTCTGCTTCGTGTGCCAATCTGGCCATTTTTCCCCTTGGTGTTGACAGTTTTCAACCTTTGCTTCATCTTAATTAGTTTAGGTTATTATTGTAGCCCGCCAGGTAGTGTCAGCAACACAGCTGAGTTGTTTAATATGCTTCTTCAGTTGTTAAAATTATTGCTCTGCTTATCTGTACCAGTAAAAATATTGACAGCGATCTTGTAGAACTTTTTATCACCACTCCCTGCAACTAATGCCAGGTTTTTCCAGCCCAGTTCTTGAAGTTGTTCTCCTTATAAAGTGACCAGCCTTCCCCTCACACCACCTTCCTCAGCTCCCCCAGCTCTTCTTATTCGCTCCACCTTAACGTCAGCATTGTCTTCACACTTTTTTTTTTTTTCCCTACAGCACTATGCATACTTTCATTCTCCCTCCTCTGCCATAGCTTCAGGAGCACTCTGTTTGCCATTTGTTTTGCTGCAGGAAGGCATCAGAAATGCAATTTAACTAGGTAACACATCCAAGAGTAACTCGGCAGCCACCAAGCCAACAAAGGTCATTCATTTTCACGGATTAATAGATGGACTAATAGACCAGAACATCCATTAGAGGACACACCCAAGCTTACATACAACAAGCCTTTACATACCTTTTAGGTAAGCCTAGCTCTGAATTCTATATGTTACGTTTGGCAAAGATACAGCTTTCCAAAGGGCACCTCCTGATTTGAGGGCAAAGGGAAGAGTCTGCCATTTGCCTTGACGGGTGTTCCAGGAATGAAACACGTTCTCTTCAAAAAAGACTGTAACCTTCTCAGTTTGAGTTAGTCTGTCTTTACCATTCAGCCCTTTGCTTTTGTTTTGCCTAAGTCTGGTAAGAAAGAGCCTCATTTAGTGCCAGTAATTTTTCACTAGATATGTTTGAAAGATCCAGTCATGTCTCCATCGCTTTTCCATAAGCCAAACCATAACTCTTATATACACCCAATGTAAAACACTTCTCTAACTCTTGACAGTTTTCTGGTCCTCTTCTGAGTTATTTTCACTTTTCAAAATGCAAACACTATACACCTTCAGGCAACATTCATGAGTTTTCTCTGCAGAAGCAAGAACACTGCCTTTCTTCCACTCACTTCTTCCCTGTTTCTAAAGATTTCACTAACTTTGGTGACCACACTGTAAGCTCAAGTTTGTCCGTTTTCCTGCTCTGACTCCTGAATCCTCTATAGAGTTGCTGCTTTCCAGGACAGAAAATCTCCAGCCACAGCATACAGGAATAGCTTGCATTCTTTGTTCCTGAAACAGTAACTCTTCACTTGCCCCTCTTAAACAAAAATATGTTGATCAAATTTACCACATAATACCGATCACACTGCTCTCTCTTAATCAGTCTTTCCGTCGTGCCTTTTGCCATCTGTGTCAACTCCAGTAGAAATCTCAGTTCCTAGAAAGATCTTGTGATGATCGCTCCCAACTGACAAATATTTTTGGAGATCTGACACATACTAAACTGAATCTTAATGCCTTTAGCAAGTACTTTATTCACAGTATTAATGCTATTAAGAAAAAGAATGCCACGGAGTATTAAATTAAACACTTAACAAAAATCATTAGTTCTACACAATTTACCTTTATTAAGCAAATCTGTATCTCATCAAGGAATGCAATTGGATCTGGCTGACAATTTTTATTTTCCATATAGCAGTTCTGATGACATTATGACTTATGCTCTTTGCTTTTAACTCTAAGGCATTCTCTTTTATAATTTCTAACATATAGTGGAAAGGTGCCATTAGACCCCAAGTCATTAATTTAGGTCCAGTACCAGTTTGCAGAAACAAGTTATGCAAAAAGTACATTCCGTGATGAAGGAGCCAAGAGGGTCATACAGCTGTCAATGTGGGGGCTTGCAGAAACCCTCTGAAACAGAGCAGAAAATAAATTGTGTTGAGGCCATTTCCTTTATGTTTCCAAGCTTTGAAATGAGTTTGATCTGAAAAGGCTGAAGGGCACATCATTCCCCAGTGCCACCCCACAACACGAGGACAAAGCAAGGCAACCTCTCTATGGACATGTGAGAGGAAACCACTGGTATCGTATGTGAAAGCTCTGTAGCACCTGCAAACCAGCTGTCCCAGTCTAGGACAGGCATGGCATGATCTACTGAAGTAAAATATGTCATGACGTTCCTAATGAAAACATAGTAATGTCTTACCACACCACTATTTCAATAGCATTCCTGATAACATCTAAAAAAAACCATCAAACAAAAACAAAAAAGTGAAAGTCCCGATAAAAAATTTTGATAAAAATTACTCTTTCCTTTATAGCCAAAGCTTCTCCTCCTCCCCATTCCCATTAAGCACAGAATCCACTTAGTTGGTTACAGAAAATGCTAAGCACATGAAGCTGGAGATGGTAATCTCTTAGTTTTTACTGAAAAAAACCTCACAAAATATTCAGGTCAAGCAGTTACACAGACAAGAGCAATTTCAGAGGAGCCACGGCCTCCGAGAAGGCAATATGCTTTTTTTTGGACTGCAGCGCTTAACTCCACAAAGTGAACAAAGATTCTTCTGTCTGAATATAACCCGCTGAGGCCAGCAGCCAAGAAAACAAATAGTCTAACTGCGCTTTTACAGTAAATTACGTAATTTCACAGTTATAGATCCTACTAGCAGATGACATCATATTTTTGATCTAATGCTGAAAACTCCTGGCTGAAATCTCCTATTGTGAGCATAGTGTCAACGCGTCTGTAGCTAAGGTACCTCCTTGAACGCTGCACTGCGTTTTACAGCCCATCGTGTAATGCACTGATTACTACAAAACTGCAAAATAATATAACAATATGAAAGCTCTGTTTTACCCTGAAAATGAAGTACTGGAGTCAGATATAAACTACCTAGAAACTAAAAAGAAACCCATCAAAAACACTGCATGGTGTGCTAGTATTCGCTGCACTGTAGGTAGGAGACAGAAGACTAAGTTTTTTGGTTTTTGGATTTTTTTTTTAAATAATCACACTATAATTAAAATGAAACAGGGATATATTCATAAGGTGCATGGAATACACTCACCAGATAAGATCTTAGCAGGAAAGTTTGACTTCTGTGATCACCTTTAGTTATAATATAAGCAGTCCCTCAGAGTTCACAAAGAGTGGTCACAAGAGCCCTTATACTCACGGTATACTGCACATGATATAAGCACCTCTGAATAACACAAACACTTATAAGTTACAGTAAAAAAGACAGTAAGTTCTAAAGATAGTAAGTTCTTAAGCTTGAGTACAACAGTTCACAAAAAAACAAAACAAACGCACTCACTAAAAATGTATTTTAGAAAGGGGTGAAAACACTGCTGTTTTGTTCAGCTTATCTCCATTTCTAAGAGAGTTTTCAAGATTGAAGGCAAATGTATCAGTCTTGACTTATCCTATTCAAAAACACAGAACCAAAGTATTCACGGCAACATCTGCCTCAGTCTACCACCAAACGTTCTCTCTGGCCACAGTCTGTAAGCAAATCTTCTTGGGTTTAAAAATTAAGATAACTGATCTCCACTGGATCTAACATCCAGCGGTGTCAGCATCCAGAAAAGACAGACGGCGTAATGTAGTTCTAACACAAATTTCAAAATATTTTACTTAATTTCAGAGAGCTTGACAACAAATAAATAACTACTGATTTTATTTCCAATGCATACTTTAGTGCACTGATTACTTGTCAGTCCCACTGAAAACAGTCGTTAGCTTGACTGTTTAGCCCAGATTTGTTTCAAGGGAATCTAGTCTTTACATAATCGGATGCTTTTCAGCACTGGTTAGATTTCAAGCCCTAAAAGACTTGATTATACCTTAACCTTTCACCTTGCCACATATCCCAAGTACACTAGAAGCATCCCACAATAATGACACAGGTAATGTTGCAGGGAAGTAGAAGAGGCTCCTGATTTTATGGTAGCATCATTAGGCACCACAGATTCAGCTCTCAGAGGGAAAAAAATACACATGACCCTCTTTCACGTTTCTTCTCTTTCCAGAAGCAAGAGAGTGCACATAGATTTACAATTCCATTTACAATTTCAATACTTTAAGAGTAGTATTCCAATATATTACATATAGTCTCACTGTAAGAGATATTAAATCAATTCTCTATATTTTTTTCCACTCAATCAAACCATGGATAATCAGGTGTGCTTTGCTGTCATATATACAATGCACATATGACCCCCATCACTTGGGAAAAAATGAGTTGTTTTACAAGTAGATGATCTGAGCAAGCAAAAGAACACGCACTTGGCTGCATAAATACAGAAGCCACAAAACATCTGTGGCGCACACAGCTCTCCTAGGTAACTCCTTATGCAACAGAGAAGCAGCAGCTTCTCCCAGATGTTTTCCATTTCTACACTCTCAGGTGTAACAAAGTCAGTTTGGGTGCAGGGAGTCAAAATTCTCATGGATTACTAGCGTGGCTTAAACAGCATATGACATCCTCCCACCCTACAAGTTAGCGATCTGTGACATTAAATATATCTGCCAAATACATGTCGTGGGATAGGACGTGCCTCGTAATGCTGCTGTAATCCTACTGCTATGCTGCTTTTTTCAAGCATCTGCTACTCTCGGCTCTCCTCCCTCAGAAGTTCATTCATGTTGGCAGGCAGCTCTGCACAAATGACCAGCAGCTGCTGTGTCGGTAGATCCTGGCACTAGATGACAATACACTGTAACAACACATGGAGATGCAAGTGCTACCTGTTTCAGGCTTCTCTCCACAGGCTTCTCATCCAAAAAAACAGTCAGCATATAAAAGTTTCAATTATTTAAATGAACTAAAATAACAAACGAGATAAAATGAAGTCATGCTCTTCCTTCCAGCACAGGCAAAGGCCTTGCAGCATCAAACAGCGGTCCAATTCTTTGGAATGCAGCACTCAGCAAATCAGGTTACACTTACTAACAACAATTAGTTTAAGTTATTAACAGCACTTAAAAAAAAAAATCTTTTAAGAAATAGGCTTGCAGAGTGCATTACAGATAGTAGCACCAGAAGAGAAAGATCAGTCTCTAAACAAGCCCTAATAAGATTATTAGCTATGCTGCTGGTGGAGAATATCCCGATAATATTCATCCCACTGCTAGTAATATGCCCACAAGTGTCAAAGAGATTTACCTGAAGAAAGCATGAAACCCTTTAAATGAACTAATAACTTACATGTTAAGGAAAAACAAGGGTTTATTTTTGCTTAGTTTTTACACACATCTTCATAAAGAGAAAAGGTTTTCCTTTCTTCTTCCCACATAAAAATTGCACAAGCTTTGGAGTGCACCATAAAAAAAAAAAAGGAAATGAAATTCCACTCAGTGTGCAGTCTTCTTTCTATGATAAACACACAGTGCGACAATATCGCTGTTTCTCTGTGTTAAGGTCAGTAGCTAGTCACTTATTTTCTACCTTGGAATCTTCCAAGTGAAAAATAAAACGTTCTTTGCACTCAGTGGGTAATATTTAAATTTGCACTGTTGTATCAAGTTGAATGCATCTCTCCTAGCTCCTAAGGAGCTGGGATTTTACACTACATATTTTACACTACATTTCAGAATCCATTTTCTGGGTCCACTGCTTGACAAGTAGCTTCCAGTTTTCCAAGGGCAACTGTTGGAGCAATGGTGTCCAAACCTTTCTTTGGCATGAACTGCTTCTACCTTCCGGGTGCAACATTTCATTTCATTACAGGACCTGCTCCATGACAGGACTAATTTTGTCTGGGCAGAGCTGCCAAGATACGTATAGCCAAGGACATTGCGCCAGCAAACTGAAAACAAGCTTGAATGCAGAACTGCAGATTATAGTAGCACAAAACTAGTTTTGAATATAGCCTAGGTTTAGTAAGCTAGGTAAGACAGCAACCAATAGCTAAGTCAATATTTGAGCGTATACTTAAACTTCTCCCAATGCTACAAAAACAAGAAGTACAGCTCCCTGAGTATCTGACCAGTACAATATTCTTAGTGGACAAATGATAACGCAATACTCATTTTAGGATGAAAGCATAAATTGAATCTAAATTAGCCAGAATGTAACTGATATATTCAGTCTGCATCTTCTTCAATGTGGCTTTTGAGTGATGAGCTGACCTTCTTGTCTTGAAAATATGCAAACCAGTAGAGTACTCTTCAAAGACGAAATTCAATGACACGAAGCAACAAATAAGAACTAACAGAACTTCCTTAATTCTTCTCAGAAAACACATTTTACACAGCTGAAGTTCAGCAGCACTTGTCTTTTATCACCTCTAAAACAGCGGAAAAGAAAACTCATCCAAGGGTCATTCGTATACAATGTTCTAGACCTCGTAAAACAACCGTTGCTCAATAGTAATCAAAAGAGAAGAAAAGCAACAAACAATCCCCGAAAATGCGTTCTGCTCTTTCCTTTCTAACATAAGACAGCTGTATGTAGTCTGGAGCTAACCTACTTAGAGTATGTGAAGATAATCAAGAAAAGCAGTCTAGGGGCAGGGAGGAGTAGACGGCTTCTTAGTTTTTAACAGAATTTTATTTTTTGGCGTGAGCATAATGCAGTAGGCAGTTAGGTCCAAAAATCAACTTTCATCTGTCTTCTAAAGAGGCTACGATGAGTGTAAATCAGGAAGCATTAGCACAGTCACTTGGGCCAGTGGCATCAGATTGCTGACAAGGTCTTTCCTGCGCCGGCTGAAAACTGAGAGGCATAAGAAAGGACACAAATGAGAAGAGCAGTACACGTCCACCCAAGAAGAGGAAAGGAGAACCAGAACAGGGTATGTAGACATGGCATCAGAAGGAGAAGAGAGATGCCAATACATAACAGGAGCTCTACATGTCATCGTTCTTCTTTTAGTCACTGCCAAAAAACAGCATCTGATTTTTTTCATACAGTGCAAAGGGAAGAAGAACAAAACAAGTAATATGGAGATCCAGGTACAATTGTCTGCTTCTTCCTTTAATACTGATAATACTGTTTTCAAACAATTCTTTCAAAAGCCTAAACAAGAAAGAGTAGCACATAGCTTCTATAGAAAACATCATCAGAAAACCTAGTTGAGAAATAAACCTTAAATTCAAACTTTCAGAGTATTCTTTTCCTTCATTTCTTGTTATGATTAAAAGAAATACTGATATTTCTACTTGCAGCCTTGATTCCTCCCAGCCAAAGAAGTGGTGCTGAGTCAACATATGACAAGGAATCACTTCACCAGTTCTCTTATGTAACTCAAAGCCAAAACATTAGAAAAGTGAAGACGAAAATACAGCAAATACAACTAATACATGTATAACCTAAGCAGTAACCCTTCCTTTCAGCATTAGTATAACCCCTACTGTGCTCAGTTTTGGGCACTGCGCTTAAAAAATAAGATAAAAGATAATGATGATAATTTTCGAGGCCTAGAAGACAAGATCAGTGAAAAGTGATTGAAAGAATTGGGGATGACTGAAAAGAAACACAATGTTTTGTGTGAAGAGATGTTGTCTCCATACTAGATTGGGCAAATATTAATAGCTAAACTACAGAGAGAGAGAGCAAGGGAGAAAAAAGCAGCACTGTTAATATTGAAATAGATTGCTTAAACAGGTTATGGAATGACTATCATAGGAAGTTTCTAAGAAAAGCCTAAGCCAAGATTTATCTGGAATGACACAGCTAATTGATCCTGCAAGCAGGAACGAGACAATGCTGTGAGGTCTGTACAAGCCTGATTTTTCTGAGTTTAATATTAAGGGCTTCCTCTATCAAGGCCAATAGCAGTGAATATAGGAGCTGATGGTCCCTCACAGAAGGACAAGTGACAACATCGGATGCTTGCTGGTTGTTTAAGACAAGGACAAAAGTCAAGATATGTTTTTAATTTGAGCAATTCATAGCCTAAGTTGCCTTTACTTTCACAGATACTCAGAAGTTGCAGACAGACAACACGTGATGTGCTGACCATCACATTTAGATGAAGTTAAAGGAGCTAAAAATACATTCTGGGACATATTTTGCATGCTGACATCTTATCTAGAATATCATCTTCAGTTTTGGACATCATCTTTTCATGAAGATGCAAACAACTTGCAGGGGTCAGGAGAAAGCACAAAAATAGAAAACCATATTGGCAACATGATCTAGCTGGAAAAAACTGAGTTGTGCTTACAAAGAGAAGAATGAGGGAAAATACAGTAGCAATGTTCCAATATTCAAAACATCACTACAAAGAAGATGGTGATGAATTTTTCCTCATGTCCCTAGGATCTCCAGGCAAAGGACATTAGGAATGAGATTTAATTAGCAGTTAAGATTATTTTGCTTCTACATTATACATTTCAGACAGTGAAACTCTGTGACACATCATTAAATGGCTATGCTAGAATATGCCTCCAGGAGGCATATTCAAGAACAGATTCGCCAAACTGATGTGAGGGATGGTCGAAGTAGACTTAAGCAGGCCCCAGTGCACTCAATCAGTTGATGTCAGACGACCATCAAAATAGCCCTGAAAAATCAGACCCACACACTAAATTCAGCAACCAAAGACTGACTTACCCAAATCAGGAGGAACAAATCAGAAGCCAAATATACTTCAGGTATGAATTTGTACCAGTAATGATCCTTTGTAAAAGGCCTGAAGATTCATGAGACGATAGTTCATAAACAGAAATGTCTACTTTTTATATAGTTGTGATCTAAACTTTAAAGTTCTCAATTTTAAGTAGTATCTGCAATCTAAAAAGCCTTCCAATAAGGCAATGAATGTTATAATATCTGAATGAGACTATGAGGATCTGGAAAGTTATCATACTCTTTCAGGAGAACTTCTAGTAACCTTGGAGCTTTCTAAACTGCTGAAAACCATTACACATTTCAGTAATAAAAATACGGTTCTAACTCAAAGGCTAAGTTTTGCTTGGCTCTAAAGCACAAAGACAGGTCAAAATATTCATGATGCAGAGGGAGTGCCATATGTACTCTTGAAATTATCAAAGCTTTTGTCAGTCAGAATAAAGCGTCTCTCCCTTAAACTTGTCCCCTTGAAGATCACTGCAAACCTCTTGCTCAGAAGCATGAAGGTTTATTATATATCTCTCATTGCTTTTTTGGTATAGTATGACTGTTTTGCAAAGAGGAGAAATCCAAGGTTTTCTTTTTAAAACACTCCCAAGGACAGATAACATGCAGGAACTCACTCGTAAGCAAAAGGCAAAAAACACTGCCTTGACTCATGAAAGACAGAAGAGCTCAAGCTCTTCAGGACACTGGCAGCAGTCACACGTTCCAACACATTCCTGTAAAACTTCAGAGGTCTGAACAGCACCGATTCAACACCATGGGCAAGTAACAGCCTTGGAGCGTTTGGGTGGGTCTGACATTGCCCAAGAGCTCAGACCTCTTTGCAGTTCATGTTCGGAGAGGTACTGTTAACTTCAACTTCCGTGGGGAAAAAACAAGTCCAATTGAACGCGCCTACCCGCAAATCCCACCCGTAAAGTTAGCACTATAGTCTCCTCATTTTGTTATTTTTTTGCACTGATAAGCAATGAATTTTTTCTCCAGTCTTGACTTCTGATACTCAATTTCAGAACTATATCGGAACTATTTCTCACCAAAAGACGTACAACACCCAAATCGTACTGTAAAGAGGCTTCATGAACATTGACCATTGACCATTGCTCAACCAATGATGAGCAACTACAAATGAGATCTTGGCGTTTTAGTAGAAACTCTAACGAAAATTTCTGTTCAGTACTAGGTGTGGTCAAACACAGGAAGCAATATTTTAGGAGCTAAAGGGAAAAGAATAGAGAAAACAGAGAATGCCACTATCTTGATTAGTGAGTCCTCTTCTAGTTTTTCTCCCTTTCACCATTTAGAAAAGGAGAGGAGGAGGGAAGAGAAATGGGTACACAGTAAGAGGTAGGAAGGGAAGAGATGGACAAGAAAAAAGTTAAGGAGGAATATAAATGAAGAGACCATAGCGGGGGAAAAAAATCACAGTAACTACTGACAGAGATGTTTTCCTACTAATAACTGAAATATAGCCTGGAAGAAGCTGAGCAAAAAGTCAAGGATATTATGGCATCTTTATTAAAACTCATGTAAGCAAAGCAAAACCTTCCATGATCTGGTGAAAAGTGAACTGCAAATACATGACCATGAACAAGAATCTAAGTTTTAAATATTGATTAAAAATAATACACTTAGGGGAAAAAATGCTTAGCGACATCGTTCTGATCTGCTGACTACAACATCTGCTGAAGATTTAGTCTTCTGGAGTTACCAAAGGACAGCTGTTTCACAATACTATGAAGTCTCACCTTATTTATCATACGTTGTATTTTGGTAAGCTTTTTGATCATGTATTATTCACTCTAGTTTATTAACATATAAAATCAAATAAGCACAATGCTTAAGTTTCTGCTTTCACACTAGCCTCTCTTACTAGCCCTCAGTTTGCTCCTCTTTGAAATAATTTTTCCTCACTCTCCCGTTTCTTTCTTACTGCAAACTGCGGTTTTCCCACTCTTACCTTTTTTACCTTTCCTCCAGCTCAGAATTGTGTTTGCTTCCCTAGTACTTTTTTTTTAAACCACAAACCCTCATTCCCTTCTCCCAATGCAAATAAGTGACATCAGCATGCGATTTGACATATCAAAGGCAACAAAGTAATCACTCTGAGGAGGCAAGAAATACAGTGTTGAAGTTGAAATATTAACTATCACCTTGTTCCCAATCGATCATGTGTCAGTTAATACATTAAATAACAAAGCCCCCTGCCCCATCCTTTACATATTACATTTTTATATGCAGTCCAGTCAATGCTAGCCATCATCACCCTGGACTAGCTTATTAAGTTTCAGTCATCTCAGTGAATGCAAGTTTGAAGAAAGTCTTTGGTGCGGCTAGAGGGTGAAATATGTAGCAGAGAGCAGTACCGCTATACTGACATTTAAAACACAGAGCTTTACTATTTGAGCTGCCTAAGAGAGGACCCGTTTCACAGCTCCCTCTTTCTTGGCTACTTTTATCTATACACGCACATTTCCACAGCCAATGTGACCTACAGTCCCACAGCCAGAACCTGGATTTAAACCTAACCAGTCTTTTTTTTTTTTTTTTTCTTTTCCATAAGGATGCTTGCTGCCAGAGAACACCTCCCCTTAGCTCACTGATCTGACCTGGGAGCCGGTTCAGGCTCTGCATTACACACGCTGCACCTTTTAAACAAGTAGAAGATGTTTTCTATGAAAGACGATATTAACAGTTTGGGTAAAGGCAGAATTTTAAAGTGCTAAAAACACCTACAGGAATTCAGCTAAGCTGAAGGAGGTTTATCCTAATAAATTGCTTACTAAGGTAAGCTACATGAAGCTGAGCTGGGCTGAAATTGAATTAAGCATTCAAAAAATAATTTCCATCAGTTTAACCAAATTGACTTAACCAAGCTAAAGCATTTTAACTATGAACACCAATTGGCCTTAGATTTCTCCTCCTCCCAGTGATTTCAGCACATTCTGCACGGAGACAAACACTGAACTTGGATAGCCTTTCGCCTCTACAGCATACAAATGCGAGTCACTGTTAGGGGAAAGGGCCACGTGCTCTGAAAACGTGCCCTACCTTGCCTCTCTGTGGGCCTAGGGAAAGCATCATGACACAGCTTTAATCAACATTGCCAGTAATGCCAGATTTGTCTAAAATGGAACGTTTTGGAAATCAGTGAAGTGGCATTTTGCCATCTTTGCACTTCGACTTCGTGGATCAATTTAACTAAAACCGTATAGAACCTGTTTATTTAAGTACAGCCCTTTATGAGAACGTTCTCCAATTATTTTCAGGAATCCATAATTCCTCTTAATCAGATAATTAAAAAAAAAAACTGTTATAAGGTCATCTACGTGACAGCATGACATAGGAGCCTCAATCAGCCCAGCAGACGTGGACCACCGGTACGGCAAACCCACCCGAGCAAGGCCCCTCTCGTAGCAAGCCCCCTCTCGTAGCAAGCCCTGTTCCAAAACGGGGGTGTCAGACCTGGGATCGATTAGATGGGTTCGCGTGAGACAGCCAGACAGTAACACGCCACCAGAGTCCAACTCCTTGTCATCCCTGATTGACCAGATACCAGGAGAAATTATAACTTATGCAGAGGGTACAACAGAAGTAGAAGAAGGAGGGACAGAAAAAAAAAAAAGGAACCCCGCAACAACAACAGAAAAACCACCCGGCACTGGAAGACATAGGATCTAAATCGCTTAAATGAAGAGCCTCACCTAGCCACCGTCTCTGCATTATCCTCCTGAGGCATCTTTCCCCACTTAGCCTAGAAAGAGTCCAAGGAGATCCACTAACTAAGCTGATATGCAGTTAGCTGCTATGAAGACCCCCAGGTATATGTAAACAAAAAATTTCCCTCTGGGCCTTTTCCTCTTAAAAGGCGCTACTCTTCTCTTATGAAACCTTGCCTCACTTTTGAGGGGACAGAAGCAACACAAGCTACTGTCTTAAGGACTCACCTGAAAGATCACACCGCTGCAAGCTGTAGTACACCGCTAATCACACTTGTTTACTTACTCTTAACACCCTTATGGTATCTACAAGTAACTCCAAGACAGACCTAAAAACAACAGACAAATATCTGGATACTAATAGGTAGCCTGCGAATAGTATTTGAAGGGAAACAATAACATCTAGACAGAAAATAAACTACCTCAAAGACTTTGAATGTTGACTGCACTTACACATTGACATAAGAAATTAGTAGGTACAGAAAGCTAATAATGGATATTAGGATCCTAAGAACGTGTGTGAGGATACTACAAACGACTCACAAGCAAATATCAATAACTGATTGCAACAAAATCTTACAATTTTAGCTGTACTCTGCTGTGCTACCAGCAAATTTTACTGATTAGTCAGTAAAGATATAAGGAGAGCAGGGGTACTGGTTTGGCAAGACAGCTTGGGAAGATGGTGCTGGCAAACCCGCGGCAAAAAGCAGCTGAGACAGCTGTCTGTGTGTCCTAAAAGCAGTTGCCTGGTTCAGCAGGAAACAGCAAATCAGACACACCGGTGAGTAAGATAACTTCCAGAACCAGAGGGACAAAACAACAACAACAATAATAATAAACACTTCAAGAAGATGCTGTTTTGCTGTCTCCACTTTGCATCCCTAATAAAACTTGCCAGAATTTTTAAGCCTGTGTAGATCTCAATATGAGATTCACAGCACAAAAAAATACATATTATATATATATAATATATATATATTTATATATATATAATATATATATTAAAAAAAGCTCCAGGCTTCTTTTAAAAATGAAATAGTTTATTATGCAGGCTATTTTTAAAGGAAAATGTGCTGTAAACCGACCTGACTCCACTATATTCCTTTAAATGAAAGAAGAAATGGACTATGCCCCATGGACTGTGACAACTTCAAGCTCCTAAAGCCACCCTACGCTCTTTCTAGCGAACATTTTCAGGCTTTTTATTTTTCTAGCAAACATTTTCAGGCTTAACACAAAGACCGACATGTAGCTTTACCACCTGGGGCAATGTAGCTACGGCTGGGACG
Organism: Struthio camelus; assembly: GCF_040807025.1. NCBI lineage: Eukaryota > Metazoa > Chordata > Aves > Struthioniformes > Struthionidae > Struthio > Struthio camelus. Next base: position 37,443,379 of record NC_090982.1, read on the forward strand.
ACCGCGCAGTCTTAGGCTCAGTTTGCAATCACTCGAGGATGAACTCTGAATGGGTTGTGTCGGACTTCACGCAGGGATGGAAGTCACAGATCACTCCCACTGCAGTCCCCAAGGAGCCCCAGCGGCTCTCATTGCTGCTAAGGGCTACGGGAGGTCCTTCCGCATAACATTTTAGGAGCGGTAGAGTTCAGACCAGGCAAGAGTCAGAGTTGGCTAAACTCTGGATTTGCCGTTTTGGCTACAGAAACCTGCTCCTAGTTTCCATTGGTGTCAAAAGGATTTTTACGGCCTACAACACAACTGTTTGCTCCTTAGGGAATCTTGTGCCCTAACGTGAGCTACTAGGGAAGATCGAGGAGATGGCTGTATTTGGTTTAGCATTCAAATTTCTCTATGCTGCCAGAAAGGTGCCAAAGACCACCTATATGCACAGTAAACACACACAAAAAAAATCCCTTCTGTAGCTTCATGACATGCTGAGGACTGCACTGCAGAGAGGCTTTGCCATGGCTTTAGGGAGAAAATAGGCAGATGGAGGCAACAACTTCTGTCCTCCTCTCTTGCTGTTAAACCGCTTCCCCCCCCCGCCGTTGGGTGCCTTGCAGTGAAGTGCTTCCAAAAATCTGGCATTTCATTTCAATACCTTCTTCATGTCTTCCTTCAGGAGGACAAATAGGTATTTTGCTTTTTTCATAAAAAGAAGTTCCATATAGTTCTTTGAAAGCTGCACCTTTCAGTTGATGTATTACCAGAATTAAACAGTTTGGTATTCGCAGGAATAATACAGAAAAAGGAAATAGAAACAGTGTAACCAATTTACCAAGAAATAAAAAAGGAAATTCTTCTGCTCAAAGAATACGAGGTCACCAGCCGTTCCGTGGACAACCATCTTCTATTTTACAGCAATATATTTTCTGAAATGCAGAAAATACTGTTTTGTGAATGAAGCTTCACAGGAAAATAAGTCTTAGACTAATGTTTAATGCCAGTATTTTAACTAGACACATTAGTTTCACTCTTTTCCCTCACATTTTGAGGCCGCACATCTGCTAAAGGATGCTTGTTCTTGCAGAGAACAACAGGGCTTACTCAAAAAAAAAAAAAAAAAAAGCATACAGTGCCCTACAAAATAAAGCAATCCCATTACTTGGAGAGCTGCACTCTTGCACCTTTGAGAGATATAAGGGGCGTCAGGGAGGGTGGTTGCACTTCGCCAGCCTGGTGCTGCTCAGCTTTGCACAGCAGTGCAGGAACGGGCACGGCGCTGTGCTGCCATCAGCACCACGAGGGCAAAGCCTGCCCCCCGTGCCCCTGCTACGGCAATATATAAAATCCAGCCTGGGGGCTTAGCAGGCAAGCTCACGCTATGGCACAGTTATGCTTCACTTCCTTCTCCTTTTTCAAGCCTCCAGTCGATGGGAAAGCCATGGCACATAGCTCTCCAGCTAAGAACTACTCAACACAAAGCTCTTTATTGGCCGTTTCCTTCAGGACAACATATTTATACTTACAGGCTTGTCGGATGTAAAAAGTGATATGCCATCATCAGGCCAGATATTTAAAATGCCTTGGGAAACGAGAAAGCATGTTCATGCTGGGCTGGCACAAATGTTCAGGCATCGTGATTAAACAACAAAAAAACCCCCCAAAAATCAATAAAATGAACTGGAATCAATTGAAAAAAAAGTATTGATAGCTTTCATGTTCCAAATATTTACTGTTAAAATCTACTTCTATGAAAAAGCCTATGAATTTGCACAGTACCTGCAGAAAAGTGTTTTTCACCCTGTTTAATGACTTGTAATTAGATTTTAAGGACAAAGTGAAAGAACACTCAGTATGGGGAGTGATAACATATTAAGTGGCTATGATTGGGAGATTCACTTTAAAAACACACCCTGATTGCAACTAAAATACTAGTACTGGCGCAAACAGCGTTTTACTATTAATCGTAGAAATGCAATCAAGGTTTGTGATCATGGATTTTTCCTAGGCTTAACGTAGGTCTTCCAAGCTTGTCTCACAGATCAAACTATCTATTTAAATCATGGAGACATCTATAACTCTTGCAGACATCAAAAAAAATCTAGGTTTATATAATTGCAGCTTGCTCATTATCGTAGGTTAGTGGTTCTGAATTAAAAAAAAAAAGAATTGCAAATTAAATTTTGTATGCCTTTTGAAGGTTCAAAGGAATTACTTTTAAAACTCTAAATGCAATGAAGATGACAATTCCGTCAAAGAGTAAAAAAGTAATACTCCATTCATATATATTTGCAACATAACAAGAATTATTTTTGGTAACACCTCAACTTTAATGTCTCCACGTACAGAATACATGCACCCAAGAGAATCCTTATCAGCTTGGTTTTCTTTGTGGGAACAGCAACTGGACACAACAGAATTCAATTTGAATGCAATTCAAATGATAATAATTTATTATCATAATTAATAATGTATTGACATAACATATTATTCATAGCTAATATAAAACATAATCCCTCCTATTTTGTTATTGAACTTGCCCATCTGAAATTCATCCCACTTTGTCCAGCTGAGACATCAAATTATTGACAACCATAAGCGAGGAGTTCTTCTAAGATGAGGTACTGAGAACAGCAAGTTTCTCACGTGCGTAGCTCACCGAAGAATAAAAACTGAACATCCACCTGAGACGTCAGAGATCCCTCAGGGAAACCCCAACCCCAGGGATATCCTTAATTAGGGGTCGCAACTAATCACGGTACAAGTTGGGAAGACAACCAGGCCTTGGTTCCCACGCAGAGAGAGCTAACTTGGTCTGGTGGAGGCTCCTACGCTTTGCAGTTGGTGGAGAACTCAGCAGAAAGTTTTCTACCTGGTACACATGCGAGTGTGTGCCCCCATGCATACACATATATTGCAACCAAAGAAAACACCACCAGGCAAAAGCAGATCACAGAGGCTAATCTTTACCAAGATAATATTGTACGTTGCTGTGTTGTGTGCAGCGGAGTTACGAGGTGCCTCACCAGGAAACAACTAATTTTTTTGTTTTCAAACTTATAACAACTATTTCCATCTTGTTAATATTATTTTGATAGGTTAATCACCTATGCTAGCCTTGTTTTGTATGACACTGTGCTCCTAAACCGCTGTCACCGCACGTCACTGTCAAGACAGATCAGAATGAATGACTTCAAGTTTTAACAAAGTTCTGCTGTGGAGGGACTCCACTATACCTACGGGTAAGAGCCACCTCCACTAAGTCGAAATGCATTTCCAGTGCTCTGTGAAGTTTCAATAAACACACATCATCGATTGTTTTTGAACAAGTTGATTGAAATAACCAAGTAACCACGTAAAGCTTGCAAAGAACCTCACTAAACAACCTCCCCACCAATTTTCTCCTGCCCAGGCCTCACATTCTCAAAATAATCCATAGACAGGCCCCAATTGTAGAAGGGTCATTTGGGTTGGTTCAGTTTGAAAGTGTTTACAGTTTAAAACTGTAATTTGCCACACAAATCTGTTGTGAAAGTACCTGAAGAGTTCATAACAGTATGTTAGGAAATGTGTAAGTAAATAGTGCTAAGCACTATCATCACCACACTCACTTCAAACTGCACTAGAAGGCCAACTGCGTAGCACAGATAAAGACTTCTGCAAGCTATCAAACGATGACAGCTCTACATGCAACTAATATGATTTAAAAGAAAAATAGTTTGCTGCCTTCAGAATATACGGTTTACACTGATTTTTCAGAAAGCCTTCTGCTGGAGAGCTTGACTATGTTGTTTACAGCTAAAAGAAGCAGGACAATATTGCAGTGTTCCATCTATTCCAGCAGTAAAATTCTCTCAAATAAAATCGAAAGGACAAGTGGTATAAATAGAAACTGGTTTCTATTTATTTTATAATAGATACGGACTTCCTGGAGAGACATGTTTACGCTGACAGACAGACAACATATTTGCCAGCAGCAGATGTTTGCATCAGCAAAGGTTTACATATAAGAAACTGTTTTTCATCATAATAAAACCCATTTAAAATCAGATATCTTTATTTTTTCAGTATTTGTTTAACTGTATTTTCATCCTGAGCTAGTTCGTGTTATATTCATTAGATTTGTCCTCATTTAATTGGACACTCTTCTTCTTTAATTGCAGGCCTTTCCCCTCTCTAGGCTATTCTCTTGGTATCAAGTTTCTTGTTTCAGATTACTGCTTGTTCCTCTCATCCTGTATTACTTGCACTCTATTTCTACCTCGATGGATTCTTTCTGTGACTTATTTTACCAGATTTTGCTTCATTATGATCAGTACCTAATAATCCATTTAATCTTCCATTTATTAATATTCATTCACCTTTTTTGACCTGCTGTACGCAGGCTCTATATTCTCCTCGCTTGGTAGCAGTAGAGATATAATTAGAACATGCATAGAAAAGAAAAGAAAAAGAAAATAGTGCTTAAATTATAGCGTATGACTGGATACAGCAACCCCCTCTCTAAAATCATAGGCCAGCTTTGCAAGGAACTGCAAGCAAGAAACTGCGGGAGAACATGGTTTTGTATCAGTGTCATCGCAAAGAAATTTTGAGTTGACCACACCACATCAGTTCCCATCACAGGTCTACAAATCTGCAAATACAGCTATTCTATGCAGCATTGTTTTTAGTTTCTCATAAAACACATACTTCTTGTTTCTGCATGAGCTCCATGCCTCTCATTGCATATTGGCCAAGTGTGTGTTTTGTTCAATAGACTGTTTTCAAGCATCTCTATAACTGTTGCAAACTCATTAAAAATCTGATAATGCCTTTTTGCAGAGAACGAGCAAAATAAACCTACATTCATAAACATAACTTGTATTAAGCCAAGCGCGTTGCTCAGAGCACCCAAATTAAATTCCATATTTCTGCCAGATTTGACATTTGGTATTCCTGCCACCAGAAAATATATTTTTTTAATCCCGTGCAACAGATTGTTGCCTTGTATAATTTTAAATAAACAAAGTTCTAAGATCCTATAGACTAATAATAGTTTTTGAAAGTTATGTTGAATTTATTTACAAGGAATCGTCTCTCACAAACTGTTTTCCACTCAGAAGGCAACCAGTCACATTAGGCTTCTTCAGAATTCAGGAATAATAACTTAACATCTCTTATTACCAAGGTGATTTTTATATGTAACATGGAAGTTTAAAAAAAAGATTCCTTAAGGATTATTCCGCTTGCCTATTATTTACCTTCATGAGGTTGTGCAAGCATTTTAGATGGAGAAACAAATTGTATATAAAAAACTCCATGTTTTGGAAACTCTATTTCACTGAGTGCTTTGCTTTTTACTGGCAGATGAGCTCATAAATAAACTGTCCAAAAATCATGCAGAATCTTTATTAAAAAAAAGCACTGCTTCGGATGCAGTAAAACTCAAAAGGCTGATTTACTTAAAATTAAGCACATACCTAAGTGCATCCCCAAAGCAGACTAAATTAGAATAGCAGCAATAATGACAAAATCCCAGATTTTGGGATTATTCTCCCAAATATTCTCTCCAACTTTTTAAGCAAAGACTGCAGCATGGATTGGCTGAACCAACACATTGCTGACTGTTCCAGAGGAGCAGGAAAAGCAAAATCAATTCAGAAGCAACTGAAAAGTTCTAACCTTTAGACTCGAGGTTGGTTGGGTTATTTGTTGGCTAGGTTGGGTTTCTTTTTAAGCTCTAAAAAGAACTAGCAGACACAAAGACCATACTTTATTCTATTAGCATTTTAAAATGCATAAAAGCTCCTATAACCAAGAAGTCTCATATCTTAGGAATAGGGTGAGTGAAAGATAAAGTCGCATGTAAACTTTGTTAAGTTGTTTTCGTGTTTAAACCTTTCTTATCAGTTCCCACGTAAAACAGCAATCCTTGACTTGCAAATCCCAAATGCATGGGTCCATCTATAAATTTAATATTTGTCTTCAATACTTGGCAAAGTATTGAAGAAAAGGGAAAAGGCAAAGAGGGAAAAGACAAAGTTTTCCCATGTTTTCTATGAGCAAGCACAAAAATCAGATTCTTACATGTTTTGACATCAGAAGAGTCAATTATCTCAACCTGGCAGAATTACAATTTAAATTGCGTATTATTCTAGTAGGAAATCACTAGGGAAAAAAAAACTAATAGTAAATATCCAAAAGGAGTTACATATAAGCTTGCGATGCAGAAATCTCTCATATGACATTAAATTGCTATAAGTATACTTATATGTCTACTTGTATGAAACACGTTTTTTCCGAGGTAACACTTAATTAAACATACTGGTATGTTGATAAATGACACACAGGGTTTCATTGAAAGATTATTTCTTCCTTAATGGATACCCAAGGGCCTTCCCTTCACCAAGGGTTTCGCCTTTAGTACGTGGAGTACCGTGGAAAACAGCCAGAACTATTATGACCGTGCAAAATGTACGAAACAATAAACTACTAGAAATGCTGAAACTACTAGAAATGCTGAAAAACACGAGGGAGGTGTAAGGACAGATTACAACTCCAGTATAGAAATCACTGTCTTTTTAAAACTAAGGTTCACGTTTACTTAAAAATTGAGCACAGTGGCTAGATAATTTCAGGCACTTATGTTAGAAGCCCCAATACCCGAGGTCCCCTCTCCAGTGAAGGGCAACAGAGTTTATTAACAATGGAGAGAATAAGCAAGTGCTAAGTACTGTAATAATTAAGCAAACCTTCCATGTGCTGTCAGCCTACATGTACAGATATCAGGTCTAACTATAAAAATCAATATTGTTCCTCTCACTGTTTCAAAAGCTGTATTTATTAGATAGCCATGGCACAATCTATTTTTTTCTGAGTGCAAAGTTCACTGGAACAGCCAAAAACCTCTTGAGAAGGTGTTCTTTGAAAAGCTTTTGGAAACCTTTTAAATTTATTTAAAACTGGAGAAGATATTTTAATCTACTTTAATAACTTAGCACGCTCTACTATATTAAGGCAAGTTTCCAAAGACAACTCCAGTAAAATTCAGTAAAATATAACAACTGCAAGATAACACTGCACTACAATTTAAAATGCTAAAGTGTCCGTAATGGCATAAACACGGCTTTAAACAAAACAAGCATTTCGAGCAATCAGCTGGTGAGGTAAGGCGTTACTTAGAGAGAAACTAAACATTCAGCTCTAATGGAAAACTCGGCGTTTCTGAATTTGCAACAACTGATTTTCAACACAAGAAAGGCTCAGTATAGAATTCTGACATAATTTTACTTCTGCTATCATGGCTTACTGTAAATCTCAATATCCATAGTCATAAAATTTAGTTCAATTTCTATACGGCAAGTTCACAGCTCTATTAGACTTCTTAAATTTTAATTCCACGTGGCAGCGGTGGATCGATATGCAAAAACATCAAAAAGTCTGTACTGCTAAGTTTCACATGCACTGCCTTTGACTATTGTATTTTAGTTACCATGAGAGCTTTTCAAATAAAGTTTTCATTTGATCAAAGTATTTTTCTCTGCTAAAAATGAAAAACAACTTGAACACCGTGGGACCACAGCAGGAGAGATTTAGCAGCATATCTGCAGGTGCAATTTTGGACTGCAGAACCAGAACGCATCGCTATCTGTGCAACCAAATTAACTGGATTTGCCTTCAACAAAACATGTAATGCTTGCTTATAATTTGAAATAAAAATGGTAACTGAACTGCATGATTATATGGATTTCAGTTTTCCAGTTATCCAGGTGAGGTTAACTGCAGTTTCTTGTCGATGGAAAGAATGCACCATTTTTTCTAATCCTCGTTTCATTTTTAAATCAGCCATGAAAAGGCAACACCTTGAAAACTGAAGAATCCTTATTCAGGGAGAAAAATCTACTTAAAGTCCTTTCTACAGTTTCAAGCATGTATTGAGGGTCACTTGTTCCTAACTGAACCTTTGAAAACGCATAGATGAAACACAGAAACACTCATCCGACGCCCTTCACAAAGTACTTCAGCGAGACAGAACTGCTGATATCTTTTTTTAATAGTGGTGAATTCAGTGAATATTTTTCTAAGGAGCAGAAAATCCTACGATTAAATCAGCTGTCATGAGAATGCCAGTTGGGCGTTTGATAACTGCAGGAGCACATTCACTGCTTGCAGCTATGACTCGCCCTCTGATGCAATTCTGCCAAGTGGTGACTGTCCCATCATTCAAAGTGATCAACATGTTTATTAATTCCCTGAAGACCTCTAGCATAATAAAATTAAAAGTGTCATCAGAAGAGTTGTGTTCGAATGTAAAACTTCACTGCTGTGATAGTAATTCAACCCCACTCAGGAGAGTCCATGTGACAATAAATCTTTGCCAGAAAGCAGACAAGTTCTGAGGCAACATTTTTTTAAATCAAATAGCTAAGTAACTATCTTAATCAAAAAGCTAGAGATATTTAATCTCTATTTCACCACTTTCTGCAAATAATTTTGGTTTGGATATATATGACAACGGCCAAATTGATCATTCAAAAAAGAAAAAAAAAACTTTGCTTGATTTATTTTTTGTAAAGTAAATATTTTGATAGTAATAAATAACAACAAATGTGGTATTTAGCTAAATTTTACAGACCAAAGTAATCCAGGTTTGCAGTTTGGTGTTTTCTTACAACACTACATTGCCTTCTGCAAACTAGCACCTTACTAAAAACACCATATGAGTAGCTTCTCTCCTCCTGAGCAAGTACTGTGATTTACTGGGGCTGATACAATTCATGAAGTGTTTGGTGTGGAAAATACTATTGCCATAGACTAGGTAAAATCCTTTTAAAAAACAAACCCAGATATGGTAGAAGTTCTTATTGTTATTAACAAAAATCAATTAAGATCTTAAAGCTCAAGTATTTCTATCATAAATTATGCAAAGACATTGTGCAGCCCCTTAATATATGAACTCTATTTTCTATTTTTTCCACTGAGAATCTGAGAAAACCGTTATTTATTCCTTCCGCGTTTGCTGGAGTTGGATTAGTGCTCCTGCACTTCCTAAACTCAGTTCTGTTCTTTCGTCTTTCATCAAAAGGACAGCTAATCCAAGCAACTGAAATATAAAGGTAGATTTAGAAAGCAACACATAATACCACTGCAAATTCACTGTACAGAGGGCAAAGAGAATTGGTTCCAAATCTGGCTCAGAAAAAGATCTGAAGCAACAGTAAATTATAGCAGTGAACACAGAGTAATTACGTCAGCTAAAAACTGGACCCCAGCTGATCTGACGTTACCAGCTAATCCTATTAGTACTTTTAAAATACAGTGCATTAGTTATCTCCTAGAGGACAAGTTGCCACATTATGAATAGCACTCCTACTGTTCAAGTTGGAAAGTTGCTCATATTATCCAAGACGGGGAAAGAAGCAAAAATTTCTGGCACATCTTGACTTCCAATAATTGAGCTCAAGTCCTTCGGGAAGAGGGAGTCAGCGCACTCAGAGCTCTGACTGCCTCATCACACGTATAGGCATAGGGAGCAGCGCAGGTCCAAATACAGCGCGAGAGCCCCCCTCAAACGCACACCCCTTGCTATCTGACAAGGGACCCAACTTCCCAAATAGCCTTCCAAAAGTTTTCCAAAGCTCAGCTAACCTCAATCTTTTGCATCCAGCTTTCTCTGCCTTCATCTAGCTATTCAGGCATTGATTCCAACAGCACTTTGGGCAATTAAATATAAAAAAAAAGTTTCTCCAACGACAAGATCCACAAAGATGAGAAATATAGTTTGGCTAACCTTAACGTGGAAAATAATTCACAGAAGGCACATACAGGAAGGTAGGGTTGCCTTACAAAAGGCAAGAAACTAGTAGGCTTACCATGGCATCACTCTGGTACTAGCAATACTAGAAACAAGCAATGAATAATAAAGGGAGACTGCTAATGAAAAATATAATGAGTAGGGATTATATGAATTCAAATAAGTTGGGAAATACAACATTAAATAAAGTACAGACAAAAGCTAGAATATCAAAAAATCTGTATGCTACATGAAGTCTATATATTACACGAAATTCTTCAAGAAGTCTTTAGGTAGCTATGTGAAGTCAACATAATCAAAGCAGACAGACATGATTAGCTTTGGAGACTCCCTTCTTCCTCTGTAGGAGAGAGAGTATGGATCTGTGCAGGATAGCACTATCCTTCTCAAAAGGTCTAAAAAATGTTGTAGAAACTAGGAAATAGTCTCCAGTCTGGAGACATTTAATTTAGCATGTTTGAAAATGGATTGCAAGCTTGAAAGTTTTATGGAAAGTTCACGCAGACCTTCCTCAAGGAGCAAATAGAATAAGTGATCAAGCACCGGATGAAACCTGAATTTTCAGCCCCAACTCTAGTAATTTCCTATTTCTAGTTGATACTGGCGTTTGAGACGGCCGTGAGAAAAAAGCAAGGCAAATATCAGAGGTAACAGAATAGGAACAGAGGTGTGAAGAGAGGCGATGAAAGAAAAGAAAACAGAAGGAAGACAGACTGCAAGCCAAGCCTACCTCTTTTCAACTGAAAAGTAGCCTGAGAAAGATACATAAGCCTGAAGAGACAATTAATGACAAATTACTGAGGTCTCCTACTCCTGAAGAATTCTCCTGGCAGGTTAGTCAGATATCGTAAGAAATTTAATTATTCTCTAGCTACAACACAAAGTTACTTTGGCTACAATTATGACTCCATTAATCCATTTATTAATTCAATTATTAATCCACATGAATTTCTAATTTTACCTAAAATAACATTCTTCTAGCTAATTTCACTCCCTAATTATAGAACTATCTTAAAATTTTAAGGCAATTCTATTACAGTCTTATCCGGCAAGACGCTCCACTTTATTCTCCATACATACATACTCATAATATACGTGATAGCATATACCCCAATAGTACTCAGCACCTCATAAGACAGTTCCCATCAGCAAGGTAACAGAATAGAATATATCACAACATTTCTATTAAAGTTATCTAGTTTTAGATCCTTGCATTTTGTAAAATGGAAACAGGGAACGACGCAAAAGAAAAGGCTATACTCTACAGAATAATCTACAGATTTTATTTTAACAGGGTTTAAATACAGTTAAACAAAAAGCTTAATGTTCACAAAATGGCAGCAAATAAGCAGATGAAGTAAGAATATATACGTTTTCATTAACATGATTTTTCATTTAACAGGAAATATTTTGTAAGAATGTTTACCATCAAAAGTACCTACAGTTTTGTCCCAAACAATAAAGTTTGGGCTCGCGATGAACTCTCTCTCTTTTCAAGTGAGGGTATTCGCAATGGAGTGAGAAGATATCAAGAACTACTTTATCTCAACAACAACAGAAAGAGCAGGTTTGTGTAATTCCTGGACTAATAATGCAATGTTTATTCAACCAATAAAGCATAGGTCTCTTCTTGGTCTCTGTGATCCAGCTCGAAATCGAAGGCGAGTAAGTACCCAGGATTTCCAAAGGGCAGTTTATTCAGAATACTTGCACTTGAATTTTCTCATGAGGTGAGAAGCATCACCTTATTTTTGCAGGACTTGGGCCATTACTGACACCAGAGACATCACTGACCGGCAGCCTGATTCGATTTATTACATTAGAACTAATTAGACGCTGCTTTTAACCTTGTTTGCATGTAAACTGCTAACTACTTGAGGATCTCAAACCGCCTTAGAAACATGAGCTTTGAGTCTAGCAACATAACTGGTAAGAAGCCAGCTTTTTTTTTCCCCTCATGTTATTTATATATATGAAATGCCAAAAAAAGGGATTTGCCCAGAAACACTTGGGTAGCTCCATACCACAGAGTCTGCTGCCTACGACACGCCGTATCTCTTCTGCCCACCTTGAGTATTTCCCCCTTGTAGAACAATTTGTTTAAAACACATCATTAGACTCGAGGCCATGTGAAGTATCCGCCTAGCATACGCGTGCGAGTGCACCACTTTAATCCAGCCATCAAAAAACAAAATGCAAGAAAACTATTTCTACATGGCAAAGGATGGAGAAAAGTGGCAGGTTTGATAAGAGTTATGGATCGGATCGCTACTTACATTACGCTCACGCTCACGACTGACATCTCGTATAAAAGATGGCTTTATAATACCTTGGGGGAAATCTGCAAATTTCACCTATGCCCTTTTATGAAAACGCGCACAGAGCTGCACATAAATGTCAGATTTGCAGGAATGACTCCTGAAACGCAGAACCTGAACACTTTTGTAAAGAGTCAAGTTGTACAGCTCTTCAGGAATACAGTAACTTTTTGCACACGCGCCCAAAGAGAGGCACCAGACGAGAGTCTCATCTTGCCCAAAGAAGTAGTCTTTAAAGAAGTCATTTCGGTAGTCTCTAAAGAAGTCATTTCAGAATTTCAGCCCATTGATACAAGTCACTCAAATCTCATGGCCAAATCGCCATGACGAGACCACGGAAGTGCAGTTCAATCCTCCACTCTTTTGAGCCTCTCCCTTAGCCATACTGTCTGCTCATTTTGCTCTTTTAATGAACTACCCTTATTTCTAAAAGCAGAGGACATGCAGAATAATTATCTATGAAAAGAAGCTGGAATCAGAGGAAGAGTGAGATAAGACGAAACAAATAATGCCTCAGTAATTAAAAGAAAAGCCAAACAATACAACTGGGAGAATAAACAGCAGAGGTCAAAGTCCAACACGGGCGATAAAGGATCCCCAAAGTCACTTCCTTGCTGCAGTTTGCCCTGCAAGCAAACCTCCAGCAAAGATTTCCCTCCCTCTCTTGGCTGGCTGAGGACATGTACGAAGGGCTTTAGCTTCCCAAATCTATCCTGTCCCCGCTTCATTCCTGCGGCCCACACGCGGTGGGTCTCCACCTTCCTTCCCCATCTGCCCCAGAGCCTCCAAGCCAAGCGCTTTTTTTTTTTTTTTTTTTTTTTTTAAATTTTCCTTCCCCTTCCTTTCGCCTCCAACTCATCTTGGTTCCCTCTGAGACTTTGCACCCCTGCTGCCTGGCCAGAATTTGTCAGTAAATTAGTAAGCTATAATTAGTACAATTATAATTAGTAAAATATTAGTAAAAAGAATAGAAAGGGAGAGGGAAGTGTCATGGGTAAGAAAAGGGTACATATCTTCCCCTACGCAAAGGAGAAATTTGAAGACGTAACCCGGCTCCTTTGCAAGGCAACACCACTTTCGGATGCAAGCTGACTGAGATATGAGCGATACGAGCAAAACCATAGAAATTCTTATTGTTTATCACCATGGAAACAGACTCCCTTGATATTTATAATCACATATATTCACTTCGGCAGCACCGTTAAAATTACTTTTTAATCAAACTGTTTTTATTAGCTTATACCACACTATTCCCAGTAAGCACAATTGGGAAATTTGCAGTTTTTCAACATGCCTTATGAGAAAAAGTTGATAATTTCCTCTTTTATAGATGAGGATTTGCGGCAAAGAGATTAATTATAAGGTTAATATTAATTTAGGGGTGCCGAGCTGTTTTATGCTTGCAATCACTTGCTCCGTTCATTCCGTAGCATCCTTTGTTACACCGGCAAGAGCTCCTTCTATTCATTTCCTACACGTTATTTTTCCCATACCAAAGCCAAAGAGTACCTGGATATAAAACTGGAAATTACATCATAAGGCATATCAGGTTTACAACTCAGCAGGAGGAATAATTAAAGTTATGTGACAATCCGATCAGCGGTAACGTACTTCAAAAAGTTTAAAAGCTGCTCGTAGGGGTGCTGGTCTCTGCCCCGGCACACGACCTGCACGTGCAGAGGAGCCAAACTGCCAGCAGAAAGGAAAATCGCCCCGTGCACAGCGATGAGCTGTCCTGGATGAGCACCACCAAGCAGCTCGGGTGAAAGAAAATGCCTTGGTGCACATAGATTTATTTGATGCTTTTCCCACCAAATAAATCTAACCACGTCAAAAGAGGGGTAGCCTAGGAAAGTGAACCAAAACCCCCTGTCACAGAAAAACTGCTACAGAATTCAGGACACCTCTCCTTTACGCTATCTACTCCGTAACGCACAAAATCAGATCCAGCCAACTTTAAAATTAATATGCCCCCTCTCACCTGGAAAAACCTAAACATTAGTTTCAGGAAAGCACTAGTACAAATCCATTTCCCTTCCATTTCAACTTTCCTCTCTCCAACAGATTTCTTAAGTAGCTAAGAATCATCAAAATCTGGAATGGTTTTTCTCAGCCAAATGTTTCCTGACAAACAAAATAATTTGGCAACACTAGCATCAGAAAAAGTTTTTAATGTGCCTATAAAACAACATACCTTTTTCCTGATGTATCCAGAAAACAGAAGAAACTAAGGCATGCAATTAAAAACTTTATTATATAGAGTTCTCATTTGCACTATGAATTAAGGAAGAACATTACCTTCACTTATATCTAACTGGGAGACTGCTCTTTCAGTGACTTCACTAAATCTCTTCTTCTTTACTGACTGCAGCTCACAGTTGCTATCTGCTTCATATTTCCCATATTTTGTCTTTATTATTGGTAGATGCATGTATATATGCACACATGTATATAACTGTATTTGCTACGCCAGAATACATACACTTTGAAATTATTTTGCAGATTATTCACCTAGTTGCCTTCCTGCTTTCCTGCTCACTTTTTGCTCTTCCTATGAATGAGAAATCCTACTAAGCACAGGCTTAAGGTAAAAAGGCGTCAATGCTTTCCATTAGTAAGCAGTATTCATTCCATATCCAAGTCCATATATATGCATTGTATCGCTATACTACTCGTTAATGTGATCTGAAGTCGGATTAGCTTGTAGAAACAACATTGGATGTAGGACAGTGAAAAGGAAAGGGCATTACATGACACTGTGGTTACTGCTGAATGTCTTCTCTTCTTGCTCTTTTAAATTACAAAAAAAGGAGAAAAAAATTAGAAAAAAAATCAGGAAACTTTTTTTCACTAAAGCAGATTCCATTTTAATCCCAACAATTACTGCTGAATTTAGCAGAACAAGTTTTCTGCAGCTTTTCGTGGTGGGAATGTTTCTTTGATTGCTTTTCTATATAGTATGAAAGATGCATAGAAAATATTATAGCAGTTACAATGTTAATCACTGCTAAATAGTAGAAGCTGGAAACCTCACCTACACAGAAAGTCAAAGTTTGGAGTGGTCAGCTTCACTAGCTTTCTTATTTCTTCAGGCTATTACATATCCTATGACTGCAGTATCATAAGAGCAGATTCTCTTAAATTCATAGTATTGGCAGGCTGTGAATCATTAATTTGAAATTGAGGGAAGGGGAAAAATTGCTATTCTAGCAACTTCAAGGACACTAGAACTGAGACTTCCTTCAGGTTCCCTAAGGAGCCATTTGCAACTACAAACATCACCTGGCTGTGCAGTGGGTTTACAGTTGAAGGAGGAAGGTTCCTCTGTTTGTTCCTCTGTTTCGTTTTTGTTTTTGTTTTTGTTTTTTAAGGCTGCTGGAATCCACTCAGAGCAGGGGGCTTTCCCAAGCATCTATTTCAATAAATTTTAAAATTACTGAAAAGTTTTCTTTTCCCTTTGTCAACATCGCAAAACTAAGCTAGCACAAACAGACAAGTATACATGAGAGAAGATTTATCTGAAGGAATAACTTTTAAAAGTTAAATCAAATGTTTTGGAATAACACAAGCCAATGATAGAACAATTAAATGTTTTATGTCTGATGAGTCTTATGGTGGAGATCGAAAGACAAAGAATAGTTGGTTCCTTGAAATCAGAACTTAAATTGCTCCAGTACAGTATGTTTGAAATACAATTCTTTCACCACTCCTGTAGACTAATGACAGAAATGAGAAATTATTCATGTGAATGAGACCATAGAGTCTCCCTGGAAGAGAAAAAGCAGATATGCTGCTTCACATGTGCTTTGCACAAACATACAGCTGACCCACATTTCTGTAGATGATGATCAAAACAAAATCCAGTGATGGTCTCTGGCTAAATTCAAGGAAGGTGAATATTTAACCCTAGCTATCACAGATGTGATGTGTTTAATCTTTTGAAGAATTTTTTTTTTTTGTACATCTATCTCCACTTTTCCACTGCATTTCACATTGTACTAAAAGGATTAGGAAAGACTCTCAAAAGCCATGTAAACGTCTACTTGTCCAACAGCACATTTTAAATATGAAGTAAGATGGTCACACAGAAGCCATATGGGTTTTCAGACTTCAGTATATTGCTTAGTGGTCAAAAAATCCATTGTTTAGATAATAGCACCCAAAATTATCATAACATTTATATTTCTCTCTCATGCTGGAGCAAGTTCTTTAAGAGAACTTTGACACCAGGAGGCTCCACATAGAAATACTTTGAAGACTGATTCCAGAAGCAGTGTCCAAGATGAAAATAACACTACAGGTCTATGGTTCCCTGAGCATCGAATGGGGCAGAGGTACACACTAGACGGGGATTCAGTAACACCAACAGGCTGATCGTTGGGCTAAAAAACTCAATCCCCCCAAAAAGGAGTTTGTCTAAAATTCTGTCTCCTCTATGGACTTAAGCACTTACAGCAGTGCAAAGTTCAGTGCCCCATAAAGGTAACCCTGAAAGCTCCTTCTGCCCAAAATGCAGTAAGATCAGAATTTCCTCTCTTCTAGCTACAGAAAACTGATTTTTGCATCTCAAAACAGCTTTGAGTAGGGCACACTTTAAAAACACAGGTTAGCAAAGACATAGCAGGACTCCTAAAAAAAATTAAATACATTTGAAAATTGTCACGAGCAATTTGAGGGGCATTACAGCATGGTGCAGAATTCCCTTGGATTCTTCTCCTGAACTTTGTTATTTTTATTCCATTCAGCTCTCACTGTTGAAGTTCTTACAGTCTTCTTTTAACCTGGTCCAGTTACCTCCACTAATACAGAGGCCTCCACAGTAATGCTGAAAGCATTCGAATGGATAATTTTGAGAATAGAAGGTGTTACACTCTCTGCAAAAATGCAGAATTACATTGAGTAAATTCCATTTAACCACTGATGAACTGATATAAGACGGCCATTATACTAGACTACCTCCCAGAAACATAGATGATGTCTACTGAATAGGGACAATAGCATACACTTCTGCTTCAGAAGGAACAAATTTAGCTATTGCAATCCCTGATAATTAATTGTTGCGTAAGAATTATGCAGGATCTTTTTAAATTTCAATTCTTTAAACTGCATTTTGTGCAATACAAACCTGTAATACCATAACAAATAATTCTTCTTAGATAAGGAAACAGAAATCTTAACAGATCATGGAGCACCTTAAAAGCAGATACTTAATTTTTTCCTGGGGTACCACACAAAAGTGT